>NW_028258293.1:27326428-27628571 GCF_053883595.1 Heterocephalus glaber
TTCCATCAGGTCTGCCCCGGATGTGTCTGGATTGTCCAGTTTTCTGTCTTTCTTTTAGCCAACATACTCTGTTGACCTGTGGGCCTGAGTTTCCCTTCAGGACACCATGATTCAGAATGGTGAAGTACCCTGGGAATAAGATGAAAGCAGGCCCTAGTCTGTGTTGGGGTCCTGAATTCAAGATAAGGGGCAGAGGTGAGTGCTACGTACCACACAGCCACAGCAGGGCACTTCCTTTTCTGGCACCTCTTCTGGCTGGGACTCTCCCAGGGAAGCTGCACTAAGAGGAGGCCTCTTCCTGGATACGCAAAACTGAGAGGACAATTGTCCAAGACAGCATGGGTGGCACAAGCATTCTCTTCCAACCCAGCTTCTCATTTTGATCTCTCTCCACTCCCAACCCACCCCAGGGTGCTGCTGTTAGTTCCTAGAGTTCCACACTTTCCATTCGGTTCTCCAGGGATGATTTAGGGCAGTGGTGGTGGACTGCGCCCATGCCAGAGTGGCTGTTTGTATCACTGAAGGCTCTAAAATGTTCACCATCACTGATTTAGGGACTCTCCACACTGTCCATCCTCACACCTGACCCACCAACCTCCAAACCTGATGATCCACCACACTTACTGCATGGATGTGTCCTAGTATTCCCTCACAGAACAGTCTGGCTGTGCTAGCTGTACCCAGATTTTGTTCACCCCAACTACCCAGAACAGATTGGCCTCCCTTCCAAAGAACCCTTTTGTATGTAGCCTAAAGGCCTCTACTGAGGCTCATCATCCCAGTTTATGGACACAAAAACTAAGACCAATGAGGAGTTCTATGCGTATCCTGCCAAGAGAGAAGGGGAATCCTGGAGGGACTGTGAATAGGGCTGAAGAGCACAGGCTCCTGCGTGTGGCACTAACTCTTGCTGAGTTTCAAGAGAGAGAACCTGGAAGTGCCTTTCTTGACATCCTTGACTCTCTCCCCTCCCCATCCCACCACGCTGCCTCCTGCTCCTCCCCACCCTGAAGGGACTCTTTCTCTCTGCAGGTGCTGTCCAGAGCCTGGTCTTGGGGACAATGGCTGCCCTGATCCCCCGAGGGCTCTGTGCCTCCCTTCACTTCCCCAGGTCTGGCACCCTCCCATCTCTCATCCCCTTCTCTCTGCCTACTCCCACCCATTTGGCAACCTTGTGCCCTCCTCGGCCCACGTCCCCTCCCTACACCCAGGAGCACCCCACCATCGCTCCAAGGCCCCCTTGCCCCTGTCTCAAGGAGACAATAGTGGGCTGAGGCCCTGAGCACAGCCCCTGCACCTCCCCACCTCCCAGCCTGCTTTCCTCATGTGTGCAATGTCCTCGCCCCCATCCCACCTGTCCTCCCCATCCAAACTTCAAGACCCCTGAGCCCCAGCCCCTCTTATCCCCGCTCTGCCTCTGCCGCCCCAGCATAGGACCGAAGCTGCCATGCTCACTTGCAGTTATTTCCCATGGTGTGTGTGTGGGGGGTCACTCCTGACCACACCTGCCCCTGCCCCAAGGGTCCTTCTCAGAGGGTGGCCACTCCACAGGCAGACGCCCCCAGGAGACAAGGGTCTCACCCAGGTGGAACTGATGGAGCTCAGTCTTGTTCAGAGAATAGCCGCAGGGACTAGAAGCCTCCAAGAAACCTCCCCATGGTCCCCGTGGAGTCTGTATAGGGGTGTCTGTGTGAGAGAATGAGCATGTGACGCCGGGTGCGTGTGTCAGTGTGGGAGTGTGAGAGGGTACACACGGGGGAAGGGAGCGAGCAGCTTCACAACACCCCCCACCCCACGCGCCCCTCTCTGACCTCTGGGGAGGAGCCCATTGAGGGGGCAGCGCGCCACCTGGTGGCCACAGGCTGCAGTGCACGCCCCAAATCACACCCCCTTGTTCCCCACCTCCAAGCATGAGCACAGACACCCGCACGCACGCACCCTCACCCTCATCTTCGCCCTCGCCCGGACACTCTTTCTCTGATCGCAGTTCCTCCTCTAGGCCCCAACCTGCCTACTTGCCACTCCTGTGCCCACCACAGTTCCGCAGACTGAAGATGCAGGCCCTGTCCTCCTAAGTCTTCTGTCCCAGAGAAGCGGCCCTGGGAGAGGAGGCAGACAGCTGGTGCGCACATCTTCACCTCAGCGGTTTCTTAACCTCTCTGAACCTCAGGCCACTTAGCTACAAAATAAGCTAACAGTTTCCATGCCGCAGAGTCCTTGTGAAGTGTAAAGAAAATGTCAAATGCAATCATTGAGGGAAGGCAGGGCAGCAACAAGAAGCCAAAGCGCTAGCTTTGGGCCCTGTGACCTGATGAGGGCTGCCCGAGGGCTCCCATCTGTCCTCCACCCCTCCTCTGGGCCCTCTCCCCAGCCACACTGCCTGCTTTTCCAGAGAACCCAGCCCACCCCAGCCCAGCCCACCCCACAGCAGGGTATGTGAGGCTGACGCTGAGCAGCCCCCAGAAGCCCTTCCAGAGGGATATGGATCCCACCTTCCAGGGCACCTCACAGTCCTCTCTCTGCACCCCATCCCACTGGTCACCAGGTCCTACCAGTCCTATCTGGCGTCTCTCAGGTCTTCTCCTGGCCCAGCCCAGGGCAGAACATCCCCCACAGAATGGTTCCTGCCCCCCCCCCCCCGCAGTCATTTCTTTGCTCTCCGGCAGGCACTTCCTACTGGAAACCCGGCCCACACGGTAAAGGCAACCCTACAGCCTGGAGTACAGCCTTCCTAAGCTGGCTTTATCTCCCCTGCACTGCTTCACTCCTCCATGGACCGCCTGTCCTTTCTCTGTGTCTTCCTGTGTGCAGTTTCTTCTGCCACCAGCACCTGCAGGAAAATGGCACCTGCTCATCTTCTCACCTCACTTCTTGGCATTGCAGTCCAGGATGGAGCCTGTGCCCTGGTGTCCAGGAGGCTTGTCACTGCCTGTGTCTGAGTTTGGGATCTGCCTCCTGGATCAAGCTGGGAGATCCTCCGCACCAGGGTCAAGGACAGAGTTAGCTGTGGGCACAGGGTCCTGCCTGCATGAGGAAATTATCCGTGGGTTGTTCCCTCAAATTGGTGACAGGGAGGTATATGTCACAGCAAGTGCCTCAAGGGAGGGCTGGGGAAGCAGATGTGCTGTCGAGAGGGCAGGAAAGCCCCTGGGTTTGTATTTAGATTGGGTTTCCCCTTTGTTGAAAGGTTTAAGAGGGACACACACATACATTCAGGATTAGGGGTCATGGGCAAAAAAGCACCAGTGTCGCCCATATAGGCCCTGTCATCAGCAGGCACCATTAGTATAGATACCTCCTGCCAGCCTTGGGCCAGGAAGTGCCCCCTCCTCTCTGGGGCCTCCTGGCCAGGCCTAGGTTCTGTGCTGTGAGGAAACAGCTAGGGGAGCCCAGAGCAGGGTTGGGCAGGGCGTTGGCTTGGAACTCACACCCTTGGAGAAGACTGGGGCCCTCAGAACATTCAGCCCAGAGAGCTGATTCCAAAATCCAACAGGCTGTGCACAGTGTGGGCAGGTTGGCTCTGTAGTCCCAGAGGCATCCCACAGGCATTGGTATGGTCACAGGCTGTCCCATCTCCTCCCAGGCTGCCCTCTCCAATAAAGAAGACACACAGAGTCCAGCCCATTTGCAGATCAATCTGATCCTGATGTGATAAGCAGGGAGAGATAGGAAGGGGTTAGGAAAGTTGGTGGTCAGGGTCTGAAGACCACCAGGCAGAGCCCCAATCTGCTCCTGCCCTGTCTGAGCAGAGGCAATGCTCTCATAGCTGGGTGAGCAGGGATTAGTCCCACAGATGCAACCCAGGCCTGGATCTGGTGTGGAGTCTGACTTGAGGGGACCCCTTCGATGGGCTCAGAGAAACAGGCATCTCTGCAGCTCAGGACAGATTCAGTGGCCCAGGTCCTGGCTATGCAGGTGCTCATGACCGAGCAGGCCAGCACACTGACAAAGTAGAAGGAGCTCCAGGCCACCTCCTCCAGGCAGCCTCCCCGGTTGCTACAACCTCTCGGGTCTCCCTTTGCAGTCCACAGTCTCTGCCAACACTGCATCCTCACTATTCCCAGGCCTCCCCATCTGCCACCCACCTCTCGCCCCCACCTCTAGCCCCCACCAGAGTGGCCCACAGTATATCCCAATAGGCTTACAACTCCACCAGGGTGGGACTTCTGCTAGCCAAGGAGTTCTAAGGGTGCTTGCCTCTCCCAGTTCTGCTTCCCAACCGTCCCATGCACAAAGTCTCCAAATAGCCCTGTGAGGGAGGGTTGGTAGAAAGAAATAGATTTATTCTCATGTACAAAGCGGTCAGCCCACAGGACCACATACAATAGGTGCACAGAGTCCTAGAAAAACTCATCTCTCTAAAGGCAACTCAGAGTAGGTAAGGCAGGCGGCCCCTCCCTGCCCACAACACACACAACACAGAAGGAGAAGCCGGTGGCCGGGCTGACCCAAGAGGCCCGGGGCACAGGTGGATATGGCCTTGAAGAGGAGAGAAGCCCTGCTAGGGCCAGGCCAGGTCCCTCTCTGGCTGCAGGAATGGGAGAGGAGCTCAGGCCACAGGGTACACTCAGGGGACACTGAAGGACTCGGATTGGGCTCTCTGTGCTTTGGGGTGGCAGAGACAGCTTGCCCAGGGTCACACAGCCAGGAGGAAACATTGCCAACACACCTAGGTCTGTCCCCTAGCATGGGGATCCTTCCTGCCTGCCATTCCCATCTGCCTTCTGCCTGAGCCCCCTCTCTCCCGAGCACTGAGCTGCCCCTCCGGGGCCATCGCATGCCCCAATCCCAGCCCAGAAGTATAGGGTGGTCTTCAGGGGCACCTTTGCCCCATAGCTATTGTAGTCCTCCAGCAGAACTAGTGACTGTTTCCCACCCTCTGCTCATGCACATGTCCCACCTTCCCCTTCTGTGAGGATCCTGGACACCCCAGGGGACAGGGCACCCCAGGGAAAGGGCACAGATCTGGTATGGCAGGAAGGGAACAAAAAAAGAACCCTTCTGACTGCTCAGAGAAAGCGTGGCTTGAGGAGGACTTGCCAGGATGTGGTCAGAGGTGCAGAGCAGGGCCCACTGCCACCCCTGGACTCTTGGAGGACAAACAACAAAGTCTTGGCAAGCTGGAAGTCTTGCTTCTATTCCCTAGATAGGAAAGCTGAGGCCCAGGAAGGTCAGGATGTGCCCAGGGTCACATGGGACATCCTGGTGTAGAGCCCACGGCTGTGGTTCCCAGTGAGTTGGGCCAGACTGGTGGAGGGTTGTGGGAAGAGAAGGGCAGGGAGGGTTCCTGGAGGGGGTCACTCAGCATCAAGACTGCAGCAGCCATTGATGGGGCCCCTGGTGCCACCCAGCTCAGGCACCTCGTACTCCTCATCCAAGAAGTCCAGTGAGTTGTTGCTCGGGAGGCCGCGGATGGTGAATTTGTGGGACACCTTGGTCCAGTGCTCACGGTTGGAGGCCACACGCTCATACAGTTCTGCTGCCTTGGGAAACAGGTCTTGCAGCAGCCTGGGGGTGCACAGGCAAGGTGAGAGGTCAGAAATCGGAGTGTGGACAGCAAGAAAGAGGAGGGCTGCACCACAGGTAGAACTTCCACAAGAGTTGGAGCTATGGGACTGGCACAGGAAAGCATGGTGGTTCTCTCTACTGGGGGCCACCAAGGATGAAGTGAAGAACCCAGCCAGGCACAAAGCAGGAGACAGCTGTAGCTCACCTGGAGCTGGGCAAGTACAAACTCAGCACCTATGTTCACTCTGATGGCCACAGCTGGGCCTGCCCTGCCGCACCTTCCAGGTCATGGTCCCCAACCACGCCCACGAGCTCACTCACTTATAGATGGGCATTGCGATGTGCTCCATGAAGCTGATCTGCAACTCAGGGATGTAGGCCTTCTCCCGGTCCATCATCTCCATTGGCCTGTTGCCCATGGCTTTCTCCTGAAGGCAGCAAGTCATCAGCTTGCCCTCTTGTTCCTCCATCAGTTGCCAGTTAGGCTAACCCAAGCCCCCCAGCCCAGGCCAGGAGCCCTCCCCCAACCTGGAAATCCTGAGGTCATTGCACACATACCAAGTCTCCTTGGGAGAAGAATTCTTTGTAGATCAGCTCCTGGAAAACAACATTCTCATCATATCCTGTGGGCCATGCAAGCCCATTCCCAGGACTGCAAAGAGGTCCTATAAATCAGTCTCATTTGGGGCCTGACCTCACTAGCTCCAGTCTGGCCACCAGATGGCCCTAGACTACATGGAGTGGCTGGTTCTGGCCCACCTGACACAGGCACTGCTACATGACTCTGGGTAAGCCTGTGCCCCTCTCTAAGTCGCCTTGAAATAGTCTAGGTTTCTGTTTCCCCAAAATACAGCCAGCCAGAACTCAGCATAGAGAGGATGTTCAAACTGCAGGGGGGCCCATAGAGCTGGTCAAGGCATCCAGCCTGTGCCTTCCCAAAGTGGGGGACACTTACAGCAATCTTTCTGGTGGTCTTCCAGCCCTTGGTCTGGTCAGAGAGGTCACAGGAGGTCATTAGGAGACAAAGGAGGAGTCTATGGTGCTGCTTGTTGGTTCGGTCATAGCCCACTGTTGGGGGAAAGATGGGGTCAAGGAGAGGGATCCAGCCTCCTTGGCCCCTGTAGGGACAAGGCTCCTGAGTGGAGCACTCCTCATGGGTCCAGGGGCCAATGTCTGCCTGGAGGGGCTGAGCCACCACCAAAGAAAGGCTGATGCTGGAAGGGGAAGAGTCTGAAGCCTGGAGAATGCTCCCCAGGCAGATCCCCATCCTGACCAACCCTCCCTCCTCAGCCAGGAGGCTGGGGGTGAAGGGTAGGCACCTTCAGCCATCTTCTGGAGGTCCTTGAAGATGCGGAGGTGGTGGGCCAGGTCTGTGGCCAAGATGATGTCCCTCATCAGATCCAGCATGCGCTGATAGTCCTGGAGCAGACCGGGAAGGGTGTCATGGCCGCCAGTGAGCATACCCCACCCACCCATCCCAGAGGACCTCAGCTCCTTCTGAGGTCCCAGCCAGCTCCCAGCCCCTGCTCCCTTAGCCCCTTCCCCAGTCCATCACCTTCCGGGAGAAGTGATCGAAGATGTTGCAGCCGTGGGTGTTGAGGATGGCGATGGCCTGAGCAAAGTGGTGTCTCTGCAGGGAGAGGAGAGAAAGGCCCTGCCGGTCCAGGCTGTGGGCTCAACAGAGCAGGTGGAAAGGGGAGCCAGGGGTCCCAGACCCCTCTCTGAGCTCTCTTTCCGCCCTCTGTGCGACCCAGGCCAGTCCCTGGCTGACTCCATGCCTCAGATTCCTCGGCTGCCACATGGAAAGACCCAGTAAGATAATCTTGGAGGGCCTCGCAGGTTGGAAAGTTTTCAAATGATCCCTTGAAATCCTAGACACTAATTCATGCAGAAAACATTTGTTTGCTGACAAAGAGAGGCAGTGACGGGGTGAGGGCAAGCCCCTGTCTCTCAATGCTGAAGGGCTGTCACTAGGAGGAGGAGGATCAGGCTCATCCCTGGGAACAGAGAGCACAACCAGGGCTGCCACTAGATCTCCTGGGAAAGAGCAAGCCCCATATGCCTGTTGGGGGGTTGGTCAAGCAGGGGCAGCCTCTGGAGGTGTGTGTAGGAGGCAGCTGAGGGTAAGGTCACCTTGGAAATTTGGCTCCCGCCTTGAACCAAAACCTGTGCCCCTGGGCCAGGGAGCCTGTGTGTGGAGGGCACACCCAGATCCCACAATCTAAGGCAAAGCCGAGTGTGATGGAAGAGAGCCCCACTGAGGTGCCCCCAGATAGCACAGTGAACCATGCCAGACCCAAGTGCTCCCTTTGTAAAACTGGGCCCAGATGTCCCCTGCACCCACCTCAACCTGTCTGCAACTGCACCCTCCAGGGGCCTCCAGAAAAATGAGGGGATATGCACCCTCCGGGATGGCTGCAGCTTCAGCTGGCTGTCTAGAGAGCATGGTTTGGGGACAGGAACTGGGCCACAGTCTAACTTTGCACGTCACTGGCCTCGTGGGGGTGAGGAGGGCCAGGCGTTGGGCAGAATGGCCATACCTCCATGACGGAGCCCTCGGAGCTGTAGAGTGCAGCCAGCACAGATTTCTGTAAGAGCCCAGAAAACTCCACTCACTCCCCACCCAAGTCCAGTGGCCCCCATGACCGAGGCTCAGCACTGGCCTGCTCTTTCCATCTCCTGGGCTTACCCGCCCCCACCTCCTCTCATTCCGGGAGGGGTGAGACTCCCAGACACTGAGGGACAGTCCCCACTATGACGAGGGCAGGCTCTCACCGAGGCCACCTGGAAGGAGTTGTTTGTGCCTCTGTGATCCAGGTCGTGACACATGCAGGAAACGAACAAGGCAAAGATCTCGATGTCCCTGATTGGGGGGCAGACAGGAGAAAGGGGTCACCCGCAGCTCCCTCTCTGGGACTCCCTGAGGAAGGACGGCTGGATGTCCAGCAGCCACCCAGACAGCCAGCCAGGTCTCCTTCCTGGAAAGAGGCACTGATTTGGAGTGTGACAGACCTAGCAGGGGTCAGGGGACAGGCCCATTATTACTGGCTGTGGGACTGTGAGCAAGTCCCCTGGAAAGTGGGCCTACCGCCCCTTCCTCCCTGGGCTGGCAGGAGCACCCGATGAGTGATGCAGGTAAAGGGCCTGCCACACAGAAGCTGCCTCCTGCCTCAGGGAGGGGGATCCCAGCTGCTGCCAGGTGTAGGGGTGCCAGGGCCACTCACTCGAGGTAGTTGGCAAGCTCCAGGTTCTTATAGAGCAGGTAGCAGAAGTGGGAGACAGAAAAGGCGTGCATCCAGTTGTGGTAGGGAGGATCCCGATAGCCCTTCTTCACCATCAAACAGAACCTGGGGGAAACAGAAGCCAGCAGAGGGGCCTCAACTTCTCCTCCCCCAGGAAGCCCTCCAGGCTCTTCCCTGCCCCGTTTACTGCCTTTCTTTATTCAGGATCCCAATGTCTTAGAATTGCCTCTTACTCGTGAATCCTCCCACCCCCACAAGACCAGACCTCCCCTGGTCATCCTCAGAGAGATCCCAGAAGGTTGGGGGCAATGGATGCGACAGTGGAGGACAAGACTGATACTGGGAGTATCTGCCGAGGGGACGGCTGAGGCCACACACCGGGCCAACGTCGGGCAGTCGATTTTGTAGTTGTTGATGAAATTCATGTCCTGTAGCATGCTTAGGATGGCCTGGAGAGGAAGGGATGAAGGGCTCAGAGGGACATCGGGTCAAGATGGCCTCCTGCCTGCACCCTTCTTGGAGCCCCACACTCAAAATTTTTGAGTCTTAGAAAATAGTTGAACTATAAAATAGTTGAATTAAGCATTCCAAGACATCTAAAGGATCTAAGAACTGAGAACTCCTGCAACCAAACACACAAAAACTTAGAAAAACAGGGCAGAGACTAAAATTCCCAAGGCCACATGCCCAGGGCATCAGCAGTTCTGGAGCAGCTCTTGCCCAGTCCAGCCCTGGGCAGCCCCACGGCGCTGCGATGGCAGAGCACATGCCCACTCCAGCTCTGCGGCCTCCACAGCCTTCTGTATCGACTGCATCTTACAGGAAGTTCTCATGCACATCTAACTTTCACCTCTGGCTGCACGCCCTCCACCTCTTCAGTCAAGCAGCTCACCATGGAAGTGTCATCCTCGGGTAGAGAGCGAGGGGTGTAGGTGAAACTGGCAAAGTTGGAGTCAATGGCAGCCACAGGCTGGATGCCATCATGGAGGAGTTTGGTGTATTCATCATCAGAGACCTAGAAGGGCCCACCCAAGGCATTAAAGATGGGCTCTCCTATCCAATCTCTCCACCCTCAAGTTCCCACAACAGCTGTGGAGGTCCCCCACCCAGAATGCCCCGCAGTCAGGGCCCCATTCCATGGATTGTCACTGGGCAGATCACCACCCTCCCCTCACAGCCCTGCACCCAACGTACTGTGCCTCCCAACCTACCTTCAACAAAGATAAGGGAGCACCCCTGTGACCTCCCAACCATGGTGGCCTTTCACAGACACTAACTCTAGCATTCCTTCTCTTGGGATTCCTCCCCATGTCTAACCTCAGTCTTTCCTACTGCAATTTTGAACCTATTCACAGAGTCTGAGACTCTTCAGTTTAGACACAGATGAGAGGAAACGTCCATATGAACAATGATTATCACATACTCTGAACATGGCATAGGACAGCTCTTCTGACACAGGGCCTAGTAGTGGGATGGTACCAGCAATTCAGACTGCTGGCCATACCCAAGGAAGTGGAGGAAAGCCCTGGGCTGGCTTCCGAGCCTTCAGTAACTCCCAAGATGGGAATTATTCCCTGGACAGGGGAACACATGGCTGACACAGGTTCTTCCCTGGGTGGAGTCCTGTGGCTACTTCCAGCCTTAGGGCTGAACTGAGAAACAACCTGGAAAGGAGATCTACAAGTCGGGGCAGGAGGCGAGGTGTTGTTCTAGGTCTGCCTTCTCACCCCAGGAGAGAGCAATCAGAAAGCTCCGGCTGCACTTAGGCCACTGAGGATTCTGGGAGGCGGGGAAGGAGTGTAGGGAAGCATGTGGCCCTGGGGCCCCAAGAAGGACAGAAGCTCCACAAAACCTCACCTTCATGTGGTACATCATCATCTCATTGGCTAGGTGGCTGCGATACTGGGCTTCATTCACTTTTTTGTACAGGAGAGACTGAAGAGAAAGAGGGAAAGGTGGGGCTAGAGCAAAGCACTGTGGAATCCTCGAAATGTCTGGAACTGGTACAAAGGGCTGGAATAGAAGCCCCCTTCCTCATCCACTGGGGCCCCAGTTGGAGCCTTTTGGCTTCAAGCCCAAGTTCAGTCCTCTTAACACTTTGCATTTCTCTTGAGCCTGACTCAGGCCTGGGTGATAGATCCAGAGACTCGTGACAAGAAAAGACGGTGGAGGGCCAGGGATTTAGCTCAGTGGTTTCGCCGCCTGCTACACAAGAGCAAGGACCCGAGTTCAATCCCCGGTACCAAAAAAAAAAGAAAAGAGGGTGAGGAGACAGTGTCAGGGGTTGGATTTCCAGGCCAGAGCTGCCCACAGGCTGGCATAATGAGATCCAACATTTGCCCAAAAGAAGGTGCTCAGAGGCTTGGGTTAGGGCTGCTTCCAGGGAAGAGGGAGAGATTTTTGACAACCAGAGTTTTTCGTGGTCCTGGAAGGCTGAGTAGACAGGGCAGGAAATACTACTCCCAATTTTCAGACGGACAAGGGGAACACATGGCTGACCCAGGTTCAGAGGTGGCCAGCGTGCGCCAGCAGCCCCAGGCCTCTGAGTCCCAGCCCTGGGAATGGAGCACAGGACAAAGAAAGGAGATCCAGTAGGTGTAGCAGAATGGTGGGAGGGGGGTCCCACATTGGCACACCCCAGTCCCTCTCCTTACATGGGCGATGCTGATGCCACAGTAGATGGAGAAGGCAGTGGCCAGGTCCTCGTCGAACTTGCTGAACCATGGCCCATTGATCTTGTTCACCAGCTCCGCCACACCAATGACCTCTGGGGAGAGGGACTGAGAATGACTGACTGGTGGAGGGGTCCGGGGGACCTGGCCTCCCAGAGTTTCTCTCTCTCTCTCTCTCTCCTTTCTTCCTTTTCTTTCTTTCCTTTCTTTCTCTCTCTCTTTCCTTCTTTCTCTTCCTTCCTTCCTTCCTTCCTTTCTTTCTTTCTCTTTATTTCATAGGGAATGAACCCAAGACCTTCACTCCGTTATATCTCAGGCCCTTTTTATTTTCTATTTTGACACAGGATGTCCCTAAATTGCCCGGGCTGGGCTCAAACTTGTGACCCTCCTGCCTCAGCCTCCCAGCGTGCCGGGATTACAGGTACAGACCACCACCCCCAGCTCCAGAGTTTCTTCAGGGAACATCCCACATCTAGGAAACTTAATCCCTTCAGCTCCAGGACTGGGGAATCAGGAAGATTTGTGACTTGCCAACGCCCTCATACACAGCAACTCAGGCCCCATCCCCCATCCAAGAGCCCGCACCCTGGTTCTCATTCTTGATGGGGAAGCAGAGGATGTTGCGCGTGCGGAAGCCGGTGCTGTCGTCCACACCACGGTAGAAAAGTGGGTGGGCGTATGCATCGGGAATGTTCAGGATCTGGCCGGTGGTTGCCACGTGGCCTGCAATACCCTGATCGGCTGGGATGCGGATCTCATAGCTCTGAAGAGGCAAGGATGGAGGAGAGAGGAAGTGAACCGACCAGCCACAGGGGGGACCTGCTCCCCAGTGCCCTCTGTGGGGCCCCAGACCACACACACACACACACACACACACACACACACACACACGCTCCCTCCACACTCTCACCTCATCATCCACCACACCTCCATCGAACACCTTGGCCACCAGCTCGTTCTGATCCAGCAGGAACACTGAGCAGCTGTGGAAAGAAGGGGTTGGTCTGCAGGGCTCTGACACCCCTCTCCCACCACCCCACTTGGGGGGAAGCCAGATTTCTGACTCCCACAGGAGTGCAGCAGTAAGAGCCTCTCAGGGCTGACTGACTCCAGGCATTCTTTCACTCAAAAAATTTTTTTCTGAGCAATTACTGCGTGCTAGGCACTGTGTTAGTTGGGAGCAAAGCCAGCCCTGCCCCTGATGTCAGTGGTGCTTACAGTCTAGTGAGGGAGAGGGAGAGCAAATAAAGGATCTGTCGAAGGGTGGTGATGGGGCCCCACAAGAAGGCAGGGGAGGAGAGAGGAAAGGAAGGCATGAGGACCGAGGCCGGGGCCTCCCTCGCCCCGTCTCCTGGGTGGCTTTGCTCACATCTCCGCATTGCTGAGGTTTCTGGCCTCTGTGATGATCTCTTGGAGCAGGACAGAGACATCATCTGGGGGAGGGAGAAACAGGTGAGACCAGGCTGCAGGGCCGAGGCCCCTCCCATCTCCTCCCCCAACAGCCGGGAGTGGAGGAGGACAGCGCACTCACCCAGGTGAGTGAAGAGGTTCTTTGCCACTTGGAGAAGAGCCTGAGAAGGAAGAGATTGGAGATCACGGGGGGTTTGGGTTAGGGGTCACCCCACCCAGTCCCCAGCTTCAATATCCCAGGATGTTCTCTATCCTCCCCTAGGACTCTCTGGGCAGGTTGGAAATGGTCAGCGACTAACATCATTTGGCTGCTGAGTACAACATTCACCTTTAGCTCTAGCTGCCCAGATGTTTCTGCAGTTCCCATGTTGAACACTAGAGGGCGATAACATACAGTGACTGCAGCCCAAGGCACCGGGCCTGTGGAAACTATGAACCTCCCCAGTAGGAGGGCTCCAGGTCACTAGGTCACCTCCCTGGCTGCCATTGGCCCAGAAAGACATGAACCTCTCCCTGGTGGATGGCCCTCTAGGGCAAGAGCTGGGTGAGCAGGGTGAGCGGGTCCCGGGAGGGGCTCAAGGCAGACAACTCACCTGGCACTCACACTTGAGCTTCTGCTCCTTCTGGAAGGCCAGGGTGCTGGTGAGCACGGTGCCCGTGTAGTGGAAGCAGTGCTGGATCACGTGCTCATCTTGGCCTGTGAACCTGGAGGAGGGGCTGGGGGGTCACCGAAGAGGAAGAGCAAGACAGACCTCTCTTTCCATTTCTCCTTCCTTCCATGCCACCAGGAAGCCAATCAAAATGCTCCGCAACCAAGGCTGCCCTGTTGCCTGCCTTCCCCCTCAGACTGGGGGTTCCCTGAAGGGAGGGCTCCACTCCTCAGACCAAAATGTAGTTTCCTCTTCAGGCTGTTGCTTTGTTTTTGGTTTTGGTTTAACAGGTCTTGCTATGTTGATCTTGAACTCCTGGGCCTAAACAATCCTCCTGCCTCAGCACTCCAGGAGCTGAAACTACAGGCACAACATGGTACCCAGAGGGGATTTACTGAGACCAAAGCTGGGTCTCCTCCCTCAGACTAGACACTTGCCCAGCCCAGAGCTGGGTGTCCTTCTGCTCTTCCCCCGGTGCTCCTCCAGCCTCAGGGAGGAGCAATGCCAGGGAAGGGAAACAAGATTGGACAGCAACACAGCTTTAAATAAACCAAAATGGGTGACAGAGCATCAGCGATTACTTGTGTCTCAGCCAGCAGCTGCTGCCAGGTTCTAATGGCCCTCGTAATCCCACAGCCTTGCACTGACAAACTGTTCAGCTCACCACAGCTGGGACAGTAGCCCCTGTGCAGTCCCCTTCCCACACTGATACCCAGGTGGAGCCCTGCCCTGCCTCTCAGTTGCATCTCCCAATCCACATCTCCCCTGCCCCAAACTCACAAGTCTCCTCCAAGCTTGTTGAAGGCACAGGCCAAGGCCACCACCTGGTCAGTAGCTCGACTGATGACAGGGACACAGAGCATGGTCTGCAGCTCACAGCCCAGCATGTTGTGCAGCTGTTGCACATCCTCCTGGAAAGGGAAAGCAGGGGCAGAGTGGTCAGGGCGAGGAAGGAGAGGGGAACCATTTCCCTCCCCAGATCTCCACCATGCTCTGCAATGGGCTATACAACGGGCTGTATGTGCCCCCATTTCTAGCCTGTCCTGGCTTTGGGGTCTGTGAGGGAGGTTTTCCCTTCCCCCTCCCCAGCCTCAGCCTGACCACAGCTTACAGAGGTGAGGTCCTTCAGCTGGATGGACTTCTTGTCTTCCACCACTTGGCCCAGGCGTCCCATTGTCAGCTGAGGAGTGAGGAAAGGCTGAGTCAAGGCTCAGCTTTCTCTAGATTGGGGAATCTGAATTCATCCCCACTCCTAAAGTCTGGAAACTTCAACAGTCTTCAGTCAGCCCAAAGAGTGGATAGAGCCAATAGAGAATGGGGGAGGGGGGTCCTGACCGAATCATTTATAGAGGACTCTAGGGTCTTCCTTAAGTAGGAGAGAGATAAGCAGAATTTGAGGACTCTCATTAATCTCAACAGCTTCTCACAGCTTCATATCTAGAAATACTCCAACAAAAGTGAGCTGGTCCCAAGTAAGCCTTCCTGTAGATAAGTGATTCCTCCTGATCATGAGGTACTGTGATCCCTTGTAACATTTCTAATTAGATCCCAAGATCCAGATTAATCCCACCAAATTCCAAGAGATTCTAGAGGACCGGGTCTCTCTGGGCAGGTCCCAGGAGTTCCTGATGTGCCTTAAATGTCCCTGCGACTCCAGTCCAGGGGACAGGTACAGGACTCACAGGAAAGCTGATCTCTTCCCCCAGCACTTTATCTCCGATGACCTTAGGGACCAAGAAGTGGGGACTGGTTAATTAGTGGAAAGGCAGACATGGTCCGTCCGGGTCCCCAGCCCTACCCCTGGCCCCACCCCACGGAGGACCTGGGCTCTCACTTTGCAGGAAAGCTGTAGATTGTCCTCTGACACTAGCAGGAGGCAGGAGCGGGTTGCCTGGGTCTCCTGCTGCAGCTGAGAGGGGGCCAGACAGAGAGAGATCCTGATCGAAGACCTGGAGTCACTTGCACCCCCACCCTTTCGCCTCTCTGAGCTTCTTCAGGTTAGTGGAGGAGAAAGGAGGGGCGGGACTTGGCTCTCCGAACTGAGCGGGAGTGCTCGAGGGGATGCTGACCCCTGAGGAAGGCAGGGCGAAGAAGTGGGTTGGAGGGGCTGAGGACTCACGTATTGGAGAACTTTGAGCTGCAGCAAGGTGGCATCCAGGTCGTAGAGTTCCCCTGCAAGCGTGGGGTGGAGTTAGAGAAGGTCTTGGCTCGCCTAGGTGGCCTGTCCCTCAGGCGCCGCCCAGTCCTGGACTTCTGCGAGGCCCCTCCCTGCCTCCCTTCTCTCCAGGCCCCGCCCAGGCCCCGCCCCGGTTCTCGGGCCCGCCCTCTCTAGGTTCCTCCCCTACAGGTTTGACCCGGCCCCGCCCTCACGACCTGCCGGGGCTGGGTCCTCACCGCACAGTTGCAAGATCTTGCGGTCCTGGTCTGTGTGCTCTTCCCCTCCCTTCTGGTCTTCTGCCGCCTCAGCCGGGGGCTTCTGGATCGCTCCAGGGCCCGCGCCGGACCCGCGCTGCTGCAGGGCCTGCACCCTCCGCAGGGCCACCAGGGTCTGGGGCGGGCCGAGTGGTCAGGGCGCCACCGCCCCACCCCCACCCCTTCACGGAGCTCTCCGCCCTGGGCCTCCCAGCGTTTGCTGAGCCGCTCCCTCTGCCTGCTGTGCTCTTCGTCGGGCCCTGGTTCCAAACAACTCAGCGCGAGAGGCTCTCCACCCTCCTGAGGGCTCCCGCTGTCCCTAGACGTCCCTGGGACATAAACTTGTCCCATGAACTTGTACTTGTCCCATGAACACTAAAGGATTTGTCTCTACCCCGGCCCTAGATTCTTCCCAGGTCAGATTTCTGTCTCTAGCACCCGTGGGGAGATCTTAGGACACAAAATCCTGAAATCTCAGGCAGAAAAGAGCCTCGAGATCGTTAGGTAATTAGTCCTTCCTAAGTATGCACAAATATTTGACTGGCTACGTAGGTAGGTCAGTGCTGTCATTCTCCCACTTCTGGTGTGAAACTGGAGTTTAGAGAGGTTAAGTGACTGGCTCAGGGTCACCCAGCTCAAAGACTGTGGAGCTGAAACTGGAAGCAGGTCTGCCCAGCTCCCTGGCCAGGTCGTCTCGTCAGCAGCTGTAACAGTCTTGTGCAGTCCCCATCTCCCACGGCCCTACCCCACTCACATGCTTCTCCACTGCCTGCAGGCTCTGCCCCTCACTGTCACTCAGCTGGCCACAGTGCACCTGGAGGGACGGGAGAAGGGAACCAGCTGTGACCTCTCCCAGTCTGTCCCTGCCAGCTCGACCTCTGCATGCCCAGCACACACAGAACCCCACCAACACACACACCGCAGTCTGTGGGCCTCGAGGACAAGCCCATCCTTCTGACCATGCAGACAGCTCCAGGAACCTCCCCTCCCACAGAAGCCTCCCGGACAGATCCAAGGAGTGGAACGTTCTGCCTGTGCCCTTCACTTTGCGTCAGCACAATCCCACCACTGGGATGATTGCTGGGCAAGTATCAGAGAGACAGACCTTGGAGCCCTGGGAACACCCTTCGGGCCATGATTTTAGAATTGGTGCATTAGCCTCAGCCTCCCAGCTCCATCTGCTCTGAATTAGGGTTTGAGCTGCCCCTCTGTCTGGGGTAAAGAAAAGAGCCCAACAAGATACATGTGCCAGGCCATGGGGAGCGTGCATGGGTGGATGGTGGAGGGAGGGAGTGCTCTGCTTTACACGTGACTCTCACCACTGTGTGATGGCGGTTTCTACCTGGCAGATGAACCAAGGCCCAAATAGGGTGAGAGCTCCCCTCAGCCAGCTTTCATGCTCTGTGAAGTCTCTTCCTCTACTCTGCCTGGGTGTTTGATGAGGACAGTGAGAAGAGGGAGGGGTAGCAATCTAGGGCCCCCCAGCAGGCCCTGCCAGCAGGGCTTCCTACCTGTGTCACCAGCTTCCGTACCTCCTCAAGCTCCCCACCACCTGCAAGGCTCCTGCAGAGCCTGCACCGGGGGCCCCTCCTGTATCCTGCCCACCCCCAGCCTCAGAAGCCCCTGCTGCTCTGGGTCCCCTGCCAGGAGCAGATGGAGAGGAGGAGACCAGCAGGTTCCCAGGAAGCTCATGGTGGGCATGGCGGGAGCAGGATGAGGATGGGAAGGGAGGTGCGCCTGGGGGGAGGTGCAAAACCTCATACCTGAGGAAGAGGGAGAGGACACATGGCCTGGGCCATGGAGCCAGGGGGGAAGCATCTAGGAGGCTCCCTGCATGGACAGGACAAGCAGAGCCAGAGGGGGACCATGCAGGCAAGAGGCTATCCTGGTGGCGCTAGGTGACAGGTGTGTGGGGAGATGATGTTGGTGGGGTGGAGTCCAGAGTGCCACAGAGGGAAGGGCCTTGAGTGCCAGGTTAAGGAAGTAGGCTTTAGCCTAAGAGTACTGGGGAGCCATGGCAGAATTAGCATCTGGGGCCCATAGTCTATGGGGTAGAGGGTGAATTAGGGAAGCAAGACTGGAGGAAGGAAAATCTGCAAGAGACTTGGGCTTAAGCTCTAGATGAGCTTTCTCTGTGATGCCTACAGGACAGGGAGTTGACAGAAACTGAGGCCAGGGTTCATTTACATATGGTTTACATAAATATGTTGGCATTTTATTGTTAGTACACGGAGGAGGGCATCCTTCTTGTTCCTTCCACCTGGACCTATTTTTCAGGGAAAGAGGAGGTGCAGAGCTCGGAGACTGAAAAGGCTGAGGGAAGGGAAGGAATCAGAGTTCCCCTACCCTAGAACCTGGCCCAGACTGCTGAGCTGCCACGTACTCTTACAAAGAACCATGGACTCCCTACATAACCACTTATACTCACTTTTCTAAGAGACACATACCCACAAACATGGCACAGTCAGAGGCACAAAGACATCCACACACTTGCAGTGTGCACATCATCCACACATGCACATTCATACCTGTACACAAGAAATTTGAGTTCTGGCATCCAAGATCCACACACACAATTCTGATCCCCTGATACACAGACACACTCAGTTACTCCAGTATGCTCACACATAGCCAGTGGTTCACCACGCTTGCACCTGCTCTTGGTAATCAGAGTGGATGTCTGGGGCCCAGTGGGAATACTCAGCAGTGGGCACTGGAGCTCTAGCGAAAGTTAAAAGCCCACCCTAGCTGCCAGTCCCTCGACCTCACAAAGTTCAAAATGGCTAATGGCACAAACACCCATCCACATGCAAGGAGCTGGTGTGGCAGGCACAGCTGAGGGGAAGAGTGGGTCCAAATCAAGCATCCAATGCCAGCGACCAAGGAACGCCCACTCCTCAAAGGGACTTATTATTCCAGCACTGAAGAACAGAGCCACGTTTCTACACAAAGATTCTGCAATCAAGATGCCTTGAGCTGTGAGCCGCAAAGGCCCAGAACTCAGCTACACAGCCATGCACCTGGATGGCATCCTCCTCAGAGAGCACTCAGCTGACTGTGGCTCCCTCAGGCCCCAACATACTCGCAGGGCTCCTTGTTTTCCTTGCTAGCGCTTGCCATCATTTGAAATTCTATCCCTATTTTGCTTACTTGTGTCATGCCCTCGAGACCATACGGCCTATGAGAGCAGGCCTACCTGGTCTGTTTTAGTCTTCTCTATGTCCCCAGAACCCGGCGCAAAGTGCCTGACACTTAATGGGTATTCAAATAGTTCTTCAGTTAATGGCTGTGTGGATAGATGGATGGATGGGTTAATGAATTCCAAGAGTAGAGATCCAGAGAAAAGAATGGGGCTTGAAGAAGGAACTGATGACTCCCACAAGATCTGCCCTGTGACACTCCCTCTCCCTTCTGCACCCTCTGCCTGAAGAATCTGGCAATAGCTAGGAGCTCCGGTGCTGCCGGTGCTGCCTCTGGGAAGGTGTGCAATCTCGTGGCCCAGAGAGCATCTCTCAGATGTCACTCTGGAAGAAGGGTGCCCTAGGGAAGTGCATTTCCACTTGAGTGGGAAGGTGCAGGCTTGGGGGAGTGGCAGACGGTGAATAATCCAAACACCCTTCGAGACCTCATCATTGCCCTGGTATCTGAGGAGGTGAAGGGATGGTGGCAGAAAACTTCTGGCAGCCAAAACCCCAGGTAGCATCTTCCTCAACAGCATGCACCCCACGCTTCCACCTCACCAAGATCACACTTGTCCCCAACACACTGCTCCCTCTCTCCCTGCCTTTGCTCGCGCTGTTCCCTTCTGCCTGTCAACCTCCCACCATGCCCTAAAGCCCCACTCTAATGTTCCCTCCACTGTGAGGAGCCCTTTGCTGCTCCAACCTCTGCCACCAGAGCACAGGTTGGCATCATTTATGTCACTTGGACTGTGGTGGCCCCAGGCTGTGTTTGGCTTTCCTCAAACTGAAAGGTCCTAGAAGGCAGAAACAGTTTGCCCCAGCACCCAGCCTGGGGTAACCCAGAGAAAGATTCTGCTGGCTGAGTTAAATTTAAATGACCTGATCTAACCATCTCCCTGATTTAACCCGCCTTTCCTCCCTGCAGGCTGAAGCTTAAACTCCTGGCCCACCAAGAGCCACGCTGACCAGCAGACATGGGAACCATTGTGCTGTCCACAGATGAACCACCTTCCAAATGTTTTCCTCTTGCTGGGGCTGCCTCCCCTCTGCCCCAGTGCTCACAACCTCAACAGGAGGAAGGGCTTCTCAGGAGTCCAGAGCCCCAGACCCTCTCCCCTCAGCCTGGCCCTCCTGCAGCTCTGGGACAGATGCCCAAAGGAGAGGGGAGGCACCCACTGAGTGCTCTGCCAACTGCAGATCCCTTCCTTGCAGGAATAGGAATAGAAGCTGGGGGTGGGGAAGGAGCTTGCCAGAGAAGCCAAGGAGGGGCCTGGGCTCCCTCAGTTGGGGAGATGGGGCACAGAGAGCCAGCTGAGTGCCCCCTCTCCTCCCCTGGCAGCTGCTACCCTCCCCTGCAGCAGCCTTTGAAAGGTCAGGCACCTTGGAACCCTTTAATTGCATTTTAATGAGCACAGGAGGAGTCCCCAGACACACCCAGACCGGCTTATTCATCGGCAGCCACTTCAGTGGAAACAGACCCCCCATCAACGGAGACTTGGGGTAACCATTCCCTACCTAGGAGAGAACAAACATGTTGAATTCTCCATCTCCACGAAGGCACAGAGACTGGAAAAGCTGCAGAACCTTGTCAGGAAAGGCTCTATCACCACCCCTCTCCCTCACCCACCACCCAGGTGACAGAGCTGAACCTCTACAAGGGACAGCAAAGGGCGCTGGGGGCCCTGGCTGGGTTCCTGGGCCAGCTCGACCCTGAAGCACATCCCCACTTCCCTCTGAGGCCCTTCCCTTCCCCCTCCATGGCACACTCCAGGGGCCCCTAGCTGACTGACTGGCTTCTGCCCAGCCTCAGCTGGATCTGGCTAGGTCCCATTCCTTCTCAGGAAGTGCCTCCCTGGGGGCCACCTCTCCTCAAGCATTCCAGCTCCAGCCACCCCAAATCAATCACTAACTGGCTTTCCCACAGTCTCTACTGGTCCCCACTCAGTGTCACTCAGTCAAGTCCCACCTCATTTTGTGTTTTTCGGGCCCGGCCCCCAACCCAACCTGGAGGATCCCAAAGAGGAGATGACAATCTGGATGTGCCAAAGGCTGGGCTTCTCAGCTTTGTAGGGCAGGGAGACCAGATGGGGCTTGGGCATCCCTCAGAAAGCTGCTGATTCTTGGGTAGCTTCCTCCTGCCCATTCAAGGTGGGACCCAGTACTAGGGGATGGGAAATGACCAAACTCTTCTCCAATTCTCCAACCTGCACCTCCCCTCACTCCATCCCAGTTTGTTGCTGTCATCACACACTCACACACACACACACACACACACTCACACACGACAGGCTCCCTCCCCCATCCCACCGTGTAACCCAACTGCCCCAGCAGGCTCTTACCAAGATGACAGCGGCAACCACCCCTGCCTCCTTGTCCACCAGCGGTATGACCAGCACTGAAGGGAAGAGGGCAATGAGGTGGTCCTGCAGGGCCACTGAGGCTCAGGGCAACTGAGCAGGGACCCCGGGAGGGAGACAAAGACTCAAACAAAGGCCAGGACAAAGACACAGAGAGACCCAGAGGCCCAGTGAGACAGAGAGAGGGATCCTGAGCCAGTGACAAAAACAACCCTAACCATGACCCCTACATAGAAGGAAACCCCCTCACTCGACAACTTTCTTGTGATCCTCCCAGCAACCCTGGGAGGGAAGGAGGCAAGTAAGGCTGAGAACCCCTGTTTTACAGATCAGGAAACTGAGATTTAGAAAGGGGAAGTGACTTGCCCAAGATCACACAGCAAGTCAGGTCTCCTGACTCCCAGTCTTGTGCACTTTCCACAGCGAGACAGAGGACAGAGACCTAGAGAGACTGAGACACGAGACAGAAGAGACATGGCGGACAGGGGGCATGGAGAGGAAGAGAAAGAAAAATGGGGACAGTGATAGAGAACAAGACAACAACTACAGCCCTATCTGGCAACAGGCACAAGCACATGGCAGCCACAGCCCTTGGCCACTAAGCCCTAGTAGGTGCCAGGCCCTTCACATGCATCATCTTATTTGCTCCTCAAAACACTCCTTCAAGGTAGGAACTGTTGTCCCATTTTACCATCAGGAAATTGAGGCTCAGAAAGATTAGTGGCACAACAGAGAGGGAATTAGATGGAGGGATTGGTGGAGATACAGAGCAAGAGAAAGGAGACAGAGATGAGGATGGGTAGAAGACAGACATGGCCTGGGAGCAGATCCACAACCCTCCCTGCTCCTGCCTGGCTCTCAGCTCTTACCTTGGGTGTCAGGAGCCAGTGGAGCCACCATCCGGGCCAAGGGCTTCCCCAGCAGGTCTGAGGGGCCCAGCCCATTGCAGCTCAGCCGCTTCTGGGAGATCACAGCTTCTCTGAAAAGAAGACATGTCCCACCTCTCAGTTCCTGGATCAAAGGGGAGGGAGACCAGTCTGGGAACACACAGCGGGGTGGACCCTACACATGTGAGGATCTGGACAAATTGACCTGCCCCGTGGTGGACAAAAACATGTTCAGCTCCTGGCCCTCAGGTAGAGGAGCAGAAGCCACAGTCTGGCCTCTGGGGCCTCCTGCTGGCAGATGTGGGAGAGGCATGGAGCACAGTGCAGAGTCCCAAGCAATAGTGAGGCCACAGAAAGCAATAGCAGGGCTCAGAGTTCTGCTGCCAGGGCCAACTTCCTACCTGTGCTGTTACTTGTTCTTGGGCAGGTGTCTCACCTTCGTGAGCTTCCCATGGAGAACAAGGATGGGGAAAGTAGAACCTTCCCCACCGCCATCCTCAGAAAACAACTGCAGATCAAGTATTGTTCTAAGCACAGAGAGACACTCCAGAGGTAATCACCATACACCTAACATTCGCAGAGCTTTTCTTCTATCCCATGTACAGTCTAAGCAACTTCTACAGATTGGCTCAGTATTCCTAACAAGTCTATGGGCTAGAAATTGTCATCCTTTCCATTTTCAAGTGGAGAAACTAAAGTACAGAAAGAGTAAAGAGTAGACTGTGCAAGGTCACATGGCCAATAATTACCAGGTTTTGGACCCAACCAGGCAGCACCAGAGTAAGGCTTAACCACTATGCTTGAACCATCCCAAAGGCCTATAGGGTGTGAGCCTCGAGCAGGGGACTGGCATAGGAGCGGGCAATGAGGCAAGAGAGGTTGGTTGTGGGAAGAATGACTTTCCCTTTGCCCTATCACATTTACCAGATCTCTGGCTCTTTTTGCCTGATTAAGCAGCTGATTTGTCACCAAACGTCACTCCTTGATGATTAATTGTCTTGGGTTCCTCATCTCTCATGCCACCTCCACTTAATCGTGTTTATGGCAACTGTCTGACCTGGACAGGAGAGAAGCTTAAGGGACTGTCACTCTGATATATGCATTTGGAGTCACTAACAGGAATCAGTACAGGTCAGATGAGGAAAGGAGGGGTGGCCTGCAAGTCATTAGATCAGGAGGTCACAACCACTGGAGAAACTGAGGACCAAAGGCGTTAAGCATCTTGTTCAAGGTAACACAGCACTCTGAACCAGACTTGTTCCCTCCTGGCTCCTTCAACCAGTTCAGAATCCACAAGAACTGCAGTGTCTCCCACCTTCTAACCCTCACACCCTGCACCTTTGAGGCTCCCAGAGTGCCACCCTCCAGTTCTGGGCTGTCCTGGGTGCCTGTAACCAACCCAGGAAGGAACAGAGATCTAGGGTGGCAGGACAGCAACATGAGCCTGATGACTAAATTAATGAAGGTGGGGCTTCATGGAGGCAGGGGCAACCCTCATCCAAATCCCACCCAGGCACTTGGCCTCAGGTTAGCTGGTTAGCAGGATATCTTGTTACCTGGAAACCACAAGGTGGCGCTGGTTTCCGTGTTGCTGGTCACTAAGCCCAGCAGCTTCATCCTGGGGACCCCTGACTGTTCCCCTCCTACCCTTAAACCTGGGCTGCCTTGGTGTCTCTCTCACTGCACCCAGATAAATGGCTCTGTCTTCAGTCTTTCTTCTCTTCTGTACAAAATTTGCTTCTCTGTGCTCAGGGCTCATGAGCTCCAGTTCTCATTCAGGAGCTCCAGGCTCCAGCTCCCCGAAGGTCTCTCCCGCATGTCCCTGAGGTGCCCAACAGGCACCCTAGCCTGAACCCATCCTCTCCACTCCCTTCCCCTGCCAAAGCAGCATAACCACCCATGGGTGCTCTGCAGCTTGTCCTGGCTCCCCCCCCCTTTTCCTTACCTCCCCAGCCCATTGGTGAATCACCTCCCACATATCTCACCTTTTCCACTGCTCTCTACCCCTAAGCCCTGACCTTGATCAAACAGAGACACCTCTCCCCTGAACCTTGCCACAGGCCTTCCCCACCAGCTTCCAGCCTCCATCTGCTCTCTTAAACCCATCCTCCCTACGTGAGTGAGAAGACATTTTCTAAACTAAAAACTTCATGTGAAGAGGGGCATGGTGGCACCTGCCTGTAACCTCAGGACTCAGGAGGCTGAGGCAGGAGAATTGTGAGTTGGAGACCAGCCTGGACCATGTAGTAAGACTCTTGTCTCCACAAAACAAAACAAACCAAAACAGGGCCAGGGATTTAGTTCAGTGGCACCATGCCTGCCTCGAAAGCACAAGGTCCTGAGTTCGAACCCTGGTACCAAAAAAGAGGAAGAAGCAAAACAAAGCAAAACAAAACCCTCACAAGAGCGTTCTACATAAAGTCTTTCATTCATTCCACAGGGCTCTTCTGGGTCAGATTCAGTACTGAGGACAGAGACCAAGAGGGGTGGGACCCAGGCCTTGAAGAGCCCAGCACCATGAGGGCACGGATACACAGACCCACACTGGAGTCGGGAGACAGGGGCTCTGGCAAAGGGAGGAAGAGCAGACCCCAGCCCACCCAGAGGAGCGGGGTCAGAGAAGGCTTCCTGGAACAGAGGCCTCCTGATCAGTCCTGAAGGACTATCACCTGGACAGACAGGAAAGGATGTGCAGGCAGAGGGAACTGCGTGTGCAAAGGCTCAAAGATGAGAAGAATCAAGTGTGTCAGAAGGTCCAGTCACAGGAGGCTGCTGTGCTGGACAGTAGAGAGCAAGGAGGGCAGAGGCCAGGGCCCTGAGGAACAGTGGGAGCCCTGGGAGGGACTGGAACTAGGGGAGGTAACAGCCAGGTTTGATTTCAGACCATCATGCAGGCTACTGGGTAAAATTCTCATTGGAGAGGGAGAATCTGACACCAGAAATCTGTCACGGTGAAGGCCCCATTGTCCTGTGGCCCTGAACAAGAAGGGAAAGGCCAGGCTGGGACAGATCACACTGGGCCCAGGTCCTCCTCAAGCACTGGGCCTTCCAAAAATCCTCAACTTTCTGAAGGCCTTGGCTCCTGCAGCCTACCTTCCTCCTGTCCTGCACAGACCACAGTGCCAGGCAGGGGTGTGCCAGGCCATGTCACCTCACTCCATCCCCAGTGTGATCCTCTTTCCTTTTTGTTTTTTTTGTACCGGGGATCGAACTCGGGTCCTTATGCTTGTGAGGCATGTGGAGGCACCACTGAGCTAAATTCCCGGCCATGACCCCCTTTCCTCAGCTGCACCCTTCCCAGAACAGCCAACCTCCTGAAAGTCACAGATTCCCACAGACTACAAGGGGCAGGGCACAGAGACAGGATCTCCCACCATGAGGGAGGGGATTGCCTAGTGATCAGAGTCCCCCATGGCCTGCCCTTTGTTCAGAGCCCCTCCCTACCTCTTCCCCAGCTCCTCCCTCCCTTGCTCCTTCCCCACCCCCTGCCCCACCTTCTAGGCTAATGCTGGGGGCTGAGTAGGGGACGACCCACACCCTAGGGCCAGCTGTCCAGGCTGAAGGCCAATAACTCAGCTCTGGGTGCCAAGGTGGTCATGGACTGCCCTACTGTAGATAAAGACAGATGGGCACAGAGTAGAGGAGGAATGGGTGTGGATTTTTATGACAGTTCCGTCCCTTTAACAACTATTTGTTTAATGGCAAAAGAATCGAGGGGAAGGCACACTGTTGGTAAGATCAACAGCCTGGAAAGAGCTGAGTGCCCAGGTCCCCCACCACGACAAAGCCCTGGGTCTTTCTCTGGTCCTCGTCTCCGATGAGGCCCCTTCTCCTATCAGCCCCTTAACCTCTAGCAGTCCCTTCACTGAGCTCCACGCCCCACTGAGCCCCAGCCTGCATGTCCAAGCCCTACAGTGAGCCCTGTACCCCACTGAGCTCCATCTCATCACTGACACCATCCTCCTTGCTGATCCTCCCTTCCCCACGGACCCCCCCACCTGTAGTCTCTCACTAATCACCCGGCCTCCTACTCCCCCTCCCGAGCCTCACTGAGCATCAACCTCTCTCCGACCTTTCATCTCTCTCTTGAAGACAAACTGTGATCCAGACCAGGAATTGGCCTTTTTATTCCCCTTCTCTTCCCCTAGAATATGAGAATCCACAGACAATACACAGTGTCCAAGACAAGCCGCAGTGTCAGATAGATTCTGTGGAGAGGGGAGATCAGATCAGGCCTGGGGAAGAAACTCCTGAAGGCTGGGCACTGGGACCCCAGATGGTAGGGGAGGCAGACACTCAGCCTGGCTGGTAGAGCAGTTCCCCAGGGTACCTTCTTGTGCTCAGAGTGGGGAATCAGAGGCTTTGGATGGCATGAGATGAAATAAGAAGAGGAAACAGCAGGTTGGGGACTGAAATAGGCTAGGCGATCAGGTAGAGTAGGGACACCAAGAAGAAGAGGTGAAGCCTTCCAAATTTCTCTCCTCTTTAGCCCCACGACCCCCTTGTAGCCCCTAGAATTCAGAACCAGCCTTTGACATCAGGATATCCAAACTTATCATTTCACAGAAGGGTGGAGCAAGACATAGAGAGTTAAGCATGGGATCGTCCTGTGATCCCTGATTCCTGACTCCCAAAGTCCAGGACTCTTCTTGGACAGACCCACCCCCGGGGAGCCCACGGTGGCCAGACACCCTTCCTCAAGACTGGCTCTCCCTCGGTGCCAGGGAACTGTGGAGCAGGCTTTTGGAAGTGGCCTCTGGCTGGCCCATGAAGGATGAGGGCAGTGAGATTGGCTGAGGTTGAGGTGAGGCTAGGGAAGATTCTAGGGGGAGCAAACAGCAGGAGCACCTCCAGAAGGCAGAAGAGCAGAACTGCACGGGGGATAAAGCAGGCATGGGAGAGCCTGCAGAGCAGTAGGCAACAGGGCAGGTGGGGCTGGGAGCTCAAGGGGGGCCTTCATCCCCACCTAGACCCATCTCCACCTGCCCCTTCCCAATACCACCCTCAGCCTATTCTCTGCCCCTTCCTTTGGGCTTTATCTGACTTTATGATCCAGCTTCCACGTCACGTCTGCTGCTGTTGCCAGCCCTACCAGTGGTCCAGGGTTTCCTGAAGAATCCCTCTTCCCCTACCCACTCCTCAGCCTACTGGCAGGTGCCTCCACTCCCTGACAAGACCAGAGCCACAGGATTACACCAGAAGAAACCTGATCAGCCCAATCCATTTCACAGAAAAATGACTGAGTCCAGAAGGAAAGTAAGTTTCCCAGTATTACTGGTTGGACTTGGAAGAGGAGGGCAACTAGCAATCACTAGCAGCTATTGTGGTAGGCCCTGTGCTAAGACCGGGTACCCATGATCTCGTTAAGCCCATAGGCACTTAGGGTGGCAGGTAGGGGCTGGGCTAGAATGCAAGCCCGTCTGGCTCCCATTCCAGTGCTCTTCCCTCTTCCACACACCTAGGTCTCAAACCCTATCCTGGGAGTGCCCAAGAGCAGGGTCCAGCCAGCTCTGGGGCCTTGCTGTCTTCATGGTGGAAGCAAGCTCACCAGACCCCAGTTGCCCCACACAAGGTGGACAGAGATTTCAGAGAGAGTACTGGGCCAGAACCTTCACCCTCAGTCCTGCAGGCCCCTGTCCTGACCCCTCTTTTCCCTTGCTTCCTCACTGGCCTGCCCCAGCCTCCTAGAACCTCTGACTCCTGTACCCAGCAGGCACTTAGCTCCCATCCCACCTGAGCTTAGGGCTAATTGCATTTGTACATTCGCTTTTGATGGCCTTTTTTCCTTTGTTCAGAGGCATCACTGGGTCTGAAGGGGTTGTAGGGAGGATGCAGAATGGACTGCAGATAGAGAGGACCTGAATCCCCTCAAAGATACCTGCGTTGCAGGTGACCCCCACTCCAGGGCAGCAGACAGCCTGAGGGGCACCGGCAGGCCAGACAGACAGAGCAAGGATGCTCCCTCTTGCCTCCTGACCTCACTCTCTGCATCCCTCCCAGCAAGGCCTTCCCGGCAGAGTTGAGCTGGTAATAAAGCTCTTTAAAATTCAGATTAGAGGCACTGGCTCCGAGGAGAAAAGGGGATATTACAGCATTTTCTTCCTTAAGATTCTAAAGGCCTTCTAGCCCTATCACGTTGTCCTATAGGTGGAACTCAGAGGCCAGAAGGGAGAGTCTGGCTTTGTTCCTGCAGTCCTTGAAGGGAGAAGGTACCAGAAGCTGACAGAAAGAGTATGGCCCACATGGAGTCCGCCCCCAACTCAGGCAGGAAAGGAGGTGGGAAGGCTCTGAGCTGTTGGAAAGGAACCAGCTGCTTCCATGGGAAGGGCCAAGGAGAGACCGCCCTCCCAGAATAAGGGTTCCAGGTGCCAGGAGTGGCAGACTCAGGACCTCAAGACCAGCATCTCCAGGCAGAATTATTTCCATGGCTTCTGTAAATGGTGAGTGGCTGGCCAGCCTCAGGAATTCCTGGAAAAGCCATGTCCTCTCCTCCTAGGCCACACAGAGCTGTCTCCTGGGAACGTCCTGCTTTCCCCTTAGCTGCCAACCCACTTGGGACCAGCTCCTGGACCCCATTATGGCCCTTTGTTCCATTCTTGAAAAACAATGGCAGGTTCCCAGAGCCAGCCTCCTCTCTACCTCTCTTGCCCTTCCATGCTTTCTCATCAAGAAGTCCCACTTTTTACTGTCCCCCGAACAGCCAGGAGCCAGGAGACCCACATCCCAGGTCACCAGGCTTGGCTCTGCGTCCCACTTGGTATGTGGCCTTGAACGTCTCACAACATTGGCCCATCTGGAAAATAGGAGGGTGAATTCAGTGGGCTCAGAGGTACCGAGGGACCACAGGGCTCTGGGCCCCTGATCTAGAGTCTCCCGCTCTGATACACCATCATATGATAATTCCAAATAGATAATGAATGCTCTTTATGGGTCTGGCTGGATTTTGTTTGTTTTCTTTTTATTCCTAGTACTGGGAATTTGAGCCCAAGGCCTCATACATGCTAGGCAAGCACTCTAACCATTGAGCTATGCCCTTGGCCTTTTTTATTTTTATTTTCAGATAGGGTCTTGCTAAATTGCCCAGGCTGGCCTCAAACTTGGGATCCTTCTGCCTCAACTTCCTGTGTAGCTGGGATTACAGGGATCAGGCTATTTTAGATACTTTATATATATTAAGTGCCATTAATCCTCTGTAAAACCCTACAAGCACTATTACCACCATCTCATAAACAAGGAAAATGGGGCACAGAGAGGTTCTGTAATTTGTCCAGATTTACACAGCTAGTAAACAGGGAGCTGGGATTTAAACGCAGGCAGCAGGTCTGCAGATGCTGCCTCTGATCTCCCTGCCCTCAGACTCAGAGGGTGGGCACCATGCACTCCTGCAGGCCCTGCATTCTGTGGCCCCAAGCCCAGCCTCACAGAGGGTTGTCATACCGTGCTGGGATTTGACAGTAGATGCCATAGCCCAGGCTTTCTCAGACTCCACTCAGCCACAGAAATTGAGGAGAAAACCTAAGAGTTGGCACTTTCTCTGTTCCCATCCATTTCCCCAGTACAAGAAGAGACATCGCTTCTCCCCTTTTAGGCTGAGGTCAGGAAACTGGCCAAGGAAGTACTCTGGCAGAGATGACAGGGTCAAGATTGGAAGAGGAAGTTCAGACCAGGTGACCCCGGAAGGTGTCCCAGCCCTGAGAATCCTGGCCGTGCTATTGGGCAATGGGGGTGGAGGAAACGGCTTACCGGACTTTGCCCTCCTGCGGCAGCTCGTGGTCAGGGTCCTCACACACCAGCCGGGACTCCCCATCCAGCAGGTAGGTGTAGACAGTCTCCTAGGACACAAGGCACCCGTGAGACCCTATGGAGAGGTTCCCACTGCCCTGAACTGGTCTGTACACAGGAGTCTGCATGGCAAAGTCACTGGCCCTCAGGAGCAGAGCATTGTTGCTTGTTTGAGTTTACTCTCCCGTCATTCTTTTTCTTTTTCTTTTCTTTTTAAAGACAGGGTCTCACTCTGTAGTTCAGGCTGGCCTTGAACTCACTGTGTAACCCAGGCTGGCCTCAAACTCATAGCAATCCTTCTGTCTCGGCCTCCCGAGTGCTTAGATTCCCCATGGTTTTAACATGGCAAAATACCCTCAGACACTGAGCACCCACATTCTCTGCTTGCAAGGGGTTCCAGGCAGGTGGTGACCCACAAACCTGCCAATCCTTAACAATCGCTCCAAATCCAAGGTACCTGGGAAAGAATTTAAAGGCCTCAGGTGCAGGCAAATCACCTCACTGGGGGAAACTCCTCTGCCTGACTCCAGGCTCTGGTATTCAGCAGTGTCTGAGCATCCACTCTGGGCCATGCCAAGGACGGAGCTTAGAGTGGCCCAGGAGGCTTCTTCCTGCCTTTGAGGACTCATACTGGTGACCATGACTGGAGCCAGGACAGGAGTGCAAAGTTGAGGAGTGCAAAGAGGGCACTGCACCCATCCTCTGTGGGTCCTGGAGGGCTTCCTGGAGGAAGTGACCTCTAAGATACACCGGAGTGGGCATTAGACTCACTGGGGAGTGGGTGGGCCCCCGTATTGCCTCTCAGGCCAAGCAGCCCATATCTAGGAATGTGCAGAGGTGGAAAGAGCTCAAAGCACTTAGGGATGGACAACGAGAAGAGGCCCGAGGGGCTGGCTAGGCCGGAGGAGGGCTGAGCCCAAAGGGCCTGAGACCGAGAGTGGGGGACGGGCCGGCAGCCAGCCAGACATCCGCCGATTGGTATTTTGGAAGGATCAATCACCAGAGTGAGATCAAAGCTCTTACTCAAAGCTTGTCAAACCTTCAGCTCTCCGATCCTCCCTCCCAAAGGTCCAGAGCTGTCCAGGGCCTCAGTCCCAGGCCACGTCTTGGCAGAAGTAGCTCCCTTCTCTGACCCGTAGACAAAAAGCCACCTTCCCTCCAAGCAGAATCGGTGACCCTTAGGGACCCCCGACCTCTGTTCTGCACAGCCTGGCTGCATAATTCTGCCATTTTCTCCATGGGAGGCCAGAGGGGCCTCTCCTCTCCTCTCCTTCGCTCCCCTCCCCTCCCTTCTCCTCTCCTCTCAGGGCCCTCAAGGAGGGCTTCAGGAGGAGGGGGCATGGCGCTAGGTGTGGACAACCCAACCTCAGTAAGTGTGGTCCTTCAGCAGAAGCAAAGCCTGGGACTGTAAGGGCCCGCAGTCCTGCCACCACTGTCCTTGTTTTGGGCTGCCAGTCCCTAGGAGGTGCCCCAGCACTGTGTCCAGAGACACTGAGACAGTTCAGTGGTGGCATGGAGCAGGAATGAGAGGCCTGAAGGGGTGAGTTCCTAGCAAGGTCTGATGCCTCTTCATCCTCCTGGGATGAAGGTCTGGGTGGCAGTTCAGGGATACAGAATTCCAGGGAGAGGCCACCTGCCCCCCACCCCCATATCAAGCCTCTTCCTTGTCGTGGCATTCAGCAGCTGAGGGCCAGGGATATTTGGCGCAAGTAGGTGCTGAGCAGCCTAGGGGCACACCGACAGCCTTGGCAGAGAGCCAAATGGTGGAGGGGGACAGATTTTCACTTCACTTCCGGATGCCCACATCTCCCACCCCCTCACTTTCAGCCCTCTGGGTTAAAATTAGCCAAGTTTATGGGAGAGAGGGAGGGAACCATTTGAGACACATCAGCACATCTGCACGTGGGGCTGCCCGCACAATGGGTGCTGATGAGGAAGCCAGGTGGGTGCCGGCAGCTCTCCTCCCTCCTGGGGGGGCCTTCCTAGCTCCCAACTCCCTGGGCAGGGTGACTTCAGCTCCCTCAGCTCTCTGGGGCCCAAGCCCCCTGCCCCGCAATCAGGTCAGGCCTCCCTCCAGTCAGGGCATCCCTAGCTCATTATAGGTCTCCCGGGTAGGCCAGGGTGCCATTTTCATTGTCCCAAGAACCTCCTAGCTTGGATCACAATTGTCACCCCAGCTTTGGGGCTGCTTAATCCAGTGCAGGATGTCTATTCCAGCACAGGGCGCCACACCTGTGAAAACCTCACCAGTCTCCTCCTCCCCAGTCCCAGGCCAGGCTCAAGGTGCTCAGGGCAGGCCCCTGGACACTGACTTACCAGCTTCCCCTATCATCCCTTTCCAGATGTGCCAGATGTTGCCTCCATCCTATCCCTCTCTGGAATAATATATTTTTGGGTGCCAATACACCACCCACTTCCTACCAATTTCACGCTCAATAAAGCTCAGTCATTATCCCCTCTCCTGGGCACTGAACTTCTACAAGGCTTTGGGAAGGCAAAGCTGAGGAGAGGGAATGGGGGTGCCTAGGTGCCAAATCCCATTTGTCCCTGTCATGCTGTGTGACCTTGGGGGAAGTGCCCTCCCTCTCTGGGATCCTGGTGGCTCATCCATCAGGCAGATTCAGGGACAACGGGCTCTGCTGAAGCGGGAAGGTCGCATCCTGAGTTGGCTGCATTTCCTGGAGCACAAGCTGCCCTTGGCTGATGGTTAGAGTAAGGGAGAGGACAGTCAAAGCCACTAAGAATTAGTTTGGGCATCTCCTTCTCCAGGAAGTCTTCCTACTCTTGAGTTGGATCAGACCCCATCCTGCAGGTACCCAAAGTCCTCTAGTTCCCTGTATCCAGCACAGCTGAGACCCTGCTGCTTTGGGCCTCAAGGACTCGTTTATTTGCCTTTCTGCCTAAAGGATGAACAGTGGCCACTGAAGCCAAGTTGGGAAGTGGTCTGGGCCAGCTGAAAAGGGACACAGTTACCCCAGCTAGACACGTGGGGTCCAGGTGACCATGGTTACCACCCTCTACCTGCCCCACACCTGCAACCCCATTCAGGTATTAGGATGGTACACAGGGATGCTTGGGATTGCTTAAGGTTACTTTGTCCATCCCTCTGTCACCAGGCAGGACACCACCCAACACTGAGGCCTCCAGCCCTTCTAAGACCTGGCACCTCAGAAGTTCTTCATGCCTGCCCTCAACCTCTCCTGCTGCACATATTCCAAAACCCACCTGACGCCACCATATCCTGTTATCCTAGGTGAATCCCTTCCATTATCTGTCTTTACATTAACCTTTAAGGCCCTTCTAGCTCAGACACTGCAGGCTTCCTATGTAAATTCATTCTTCCAGGCTCAGCCTCAGCTCCCACCCTCCCAGCCCTGTCAGGACACACACGCAGACCCTCTGCTGCTCCTTGACCCAGCGTGAGGTCCTGTGTAGAGCTGGACAAAGCTGGGGCGGGGGGGACTTGTAGGGTGAGAAGAGGCACCTACCACTCTGGGGAGCACGGCTGAGAGGGCCTCTTTGGCAGCCTGTCGCAGGCCCACAATATCGATGACAGAGCCCAGGGTCAGCAAAGCATCCTAGAAGAGAGGAAAGGGCAGTGAGGGCCTTGGCTGGGCAGGCCAGGGCACCTGCGTAGCTCCAGAGGGCTGTGAACACAAAATCCTTGTTTTGACCAAGCTTGTGTCTCCCCAACATCCAAATGCCCAGAACTTGGAACCTCAGAATCAATCAGCATTAGGGCCATAGGAAGTCCAAGTCCCCTCATCTCACAGTCAAACTGAAGCTCAGAGAAGGGACAGGGACCTAGGCAAGGTCTCACAGTAAGTTAAGAGGTCAAACCAGGGTAGATTCCAGGTCTCATGGCCTTTTGTGGAGGACAACTCTGGTGTAGAAGGAAAAACGCAAGCCTCCACGTTAAAACAAACCAAAAAAATGAGCGAACAACAAAAACCCACCCAAAATTAAATGCTAGCTTCACTATGTATTAGCAGTGTGTGTCTGGCTGAATCATTAAGACTCAGTCTTCTATCTGTAAATTGGGGACAAATGTGGCTGTCACCCTCAAAGGCTGACATAAAGACAAAATGAAACTGAGCACTAAATAATGAAAATTAAAATGAAGCTGAGCACTAAAGGTGCCTCCGAGAGTGCCCAGCAAAGAGTAGGTACTTGGCCGAACGCTTGCTACAGTTAGGACCCTCCGCATTCTCCCCAGAAGGGAGGAGGTCTCACCCAGTCTCATGTTCTAACTGAGGATCCAGGGCAACCTGAACCCCGAGGTGGGCCATCCCGGCAGCCAGAGGAAGGGAGGGAGACACCAGCCTTAACTGCTCACAGTCTTCCCATCCCGGAACCAGGCCTTGTCCTTGGAGAGCCGGAACAGGGACAACAAAGGTCCTTGCTTCTCGCTCTATTAACTCAGCCAGAGCCACGGGGATCAAAGAGAAAGGTAATGGAAAAGGGGATCCAAGGCCAAGGCAAGATCGTGACTCACACCATCCACTGAGCCACACTCTCTCCCAAGCCCTTGGAAGTCCTTTCTGATATCTTCCTCGAAGATGGCTGCATCTGTGTTCACAAAGAAAAGCGAGCCTGGTGTAGTAGCACACACCTGTAATGCCAACCCTCAGGAGCTGAGGCAGGGGGATTCTGAGTTTGAGGCCAGCCTGAGCTATACAGTGAGTTCAAGTTCACATGAAAATGGTACAAGATTAAGAGTTTTAGTAGACCACAAGTTCAACATGTATGAGCAAAAGCTCATAGTGTAAGCATGGCTGGTAAAAATAAAAATGCTGAAATTGCAGGCCACAGAAATAGAGATCAATTAACCCAAGTAGGGAAGATGCTGGTTCCTCCACTTGTCATCTGGTTCAATCATCCTTGGCTCACTGCTTCCCAAGTAAGTACAAGATGAGCCCCATGCAGGGATGTGATCCAGGTAAGGAGAGAACTGGAAACCAAGTCTTGCATGTGACTAAGCCTGGATAACCTAGGGCAGCTTAACCTACAGCAGAGCAGACTCTGTTGTCACTCTCCAACTCCAAATTCCCACACATCCAGGGTGTGGCCCCACGGACAGCTTGGGGACCCATAGGGTTACAGAGGAGTAAAACAGGATTTCATCAATAAAAGACATTCTTCCAGGCGAGCCAGGCTACAAAGGCAAAGGCCACCGGGAGAAAGTTAGGGAGTGAGCTCCCCATCCTGAGGGTGCACAAGAATGGGCCAGATGCCCATTTATCAGAAAGATTGCCAAAGGAAGTCCTGCTTGGGATCTGGGCTTCAGCTTCACATTTCATTCTTGGGTCTCCTTGGCTAGTTTCCTCCTCCCTGCCCGTCTCACTCAATCCAGTGCTCCCAGAAAGAGGGGGCAGCAGAGGGCTTCCACCCCTATTCCTACTAGCCATTGCTTCCCCCCAGCTTCCCTCTGATCCCTCCCAGTGCTCCAGGATGAAGACACATCTTGCTCATGGAGAGATGTCTGCCTTTGGACATCAGAAGCTGCTCATTCCAAACCACACAACCTCCAAATTGAGTGGTTGTCCCGTGCCACTTTGGCACCGCACTTCACAGTTCACGTACCTAGCCGCAGGCTTCTACATTCTCACAGACACTCAACATGCTTCAGACTCCTCCACACACGCATCTACCCCATCCCACCCCACAAACATGTGCTCTCCAGTTCTCACAGGTACAGCTACTTCTTCGTGGATTCCTGGGCAAGGGCTCCACTAACACCTGCTCACACCGCAGCCACACAGGTAACTGTGGCCTTCCAAAATCAGTGCTGACGACCGAAGAAGGAAGAAGAGCTGATGTCTCAAGTAATCTCAAAACATAATCTTCCAGACCCAGACTTCCAGACTGGGGCTCAGCAGGAGTAGACATATTGCTGCCTGGAGATGGGGGGTTATCAAGCTGACCTCTGAGAGGTTCTGCCCTCAATGACACCTGACGTGTGTGTGCTGGGGAAGTTGGGAAAGAGAGCCCAAGGCAACAAATGGAGTAAGCCTGATGGGGGGAGAAATTTTTCAAAGGCACAGGTTTCAGTATCCCCATTTGATAGATGAGGAAACTGAGGCTCAGAGAGAAACAATGATGCATCTGTGTCCAGCCAGCTTGTCAGAACACAGCCAGATGCAGAACCCAAATCCCTGGATCTCCAGCCCCTGTCTGGCTCCAGCTCAGCACCTATCTCCTGCCCCAGGGTGGCTTAGAGAGAAGAGCCTGTCCTTTCTTCTGATTGGTGGGCACCACAACCTGCCCTTTGCGTTGATTGGGGGATGCTCTTAAGTGTCCTTTACTGGAATTGGTGGTTGCCTGCCTGGCCTTTGTTCTGATTGATCAGTTTGCTGTGACTTTTTAGGCCAAGGGCAAAATAATAGCAAAGTGGGGGGCAGAAAAAGAAAATTGAGGACAGTTGGGGCAGCAGCAAAGAAGGGCTTCACATCTTTGGCCAGAGTGGGATGAATGCAGACACGGCCAGTGAATTCCAAGGGTCTCTGCCTGGTATCCAGCTCTCCACCCACCTCTAAGGCCTATGCATCCACCCTAGGAGTAGGGAATGTTGGGTGCAGGAACTGCTGCTGGATAGGGGAGCTTAGGACCTGGCAGTCAAAGGGGCCTTCACACTCTGCTCAAATGCCACCTGCTCCATGAATCTTCCCCAGCTCTCAAAGCAACCTCGCCTCCTCTGCATCAACTCAGAGGATGAAATAGCTCAAAGTCCAAAGCCATGCATTCAAGAGGGCAGAGTGGCTGCTTCAGGAGAGAGTTGTTGGGGAATAGCTGCAAATAGGAAGTGAGGAAATTACTGAATTGAAGGCACAGGTGGGGAGCCAGGCTAATGTCTGGGCTAGAGGCCCAGGAATCATAAAGGGAAGAGGGAAAACAGTCTACACATGTCACGCAAATGCAAAATTGCCACGTGTGCACCCCTGCCCATTTCTATGTGCAAACACCCATACACAAACATGCACACACAGAAATGTAACCATACACCCAGTATACACACAAGCAAGCATTTAGGCATGTGTACACACTGAGCCCCAGCTCAGAGTAGTGAGGAGGAGGTCACATTTCCTGCTCTTGCAGATTTTTGAACAACACCAGTGTGAATATCAGCATAACAACCAAGTAATTTCCCAGACCCTAGGGGAGAATCTGTGGTGTATAGAAAAGAACAGAGGGGCCGGGCCAGGGATTCAGCTCAGTGGTTCCGCGGCCTGATTCAAGTGCAAGGACCCGAGTTTGATCCCCAGTACCAAAAAGAAAAGAAAAGAAAAGAAAAGAACAGAGATTTCCAGTCCTGTCCCAGATTGATGACAGAAGTTCTGTGTGGCCTTAAACACATCCCTTTCCTCTTCTGAGCTTTGGTTTTCTCATTAGTAAAAGTGGATCTTTCCAGTTTTGCTTCATATAGTTCTATGGTTTTAAAAAAATTTAATTCATTGATGATGGGTGGGTGGATGGGTAGCTGGGTAGATGGATAGAGGTTGGGCGGGTGGGTAGACAGATGCCTGATGGGCAGGGGGGTGGTTGGGTGGATGATAGATGAGTGAGTGGAAAAATGGGTGAATAAATGGATGGGTGGATGGTAGGTGGATGGGTAGTTGGGTGGGTAGGTAAAACAATGGATGGATGGAGCCTTCCTGTTCTCCCTGCTGCTCTGTGGTCTGAGGTAGGGCCATCAGCACCGTAGATAGCACCATTCACACACACTAGTCTTTCTCCCGGGTACTAAGAAAGAGGAATCTCTTCTGAGTCCAGGCTCGGCTGAAGCCAGGGCTGGGGCGGTGAATGGGGCCCGGTCAGCATTTCTGCACTCATTTGGAGACAGTGGAGGGTCTGAACTGAATTACTTCTAACTCCTTCTTAAACCCTAAGGTTATGAAAACAGAGACCTTGGCCCTGTCCCATTTGGAGCCACCAGCACAAGGGTTGATGGCTTTCTTGAGGGTCAAGATCATTGTCACAAGCAGCCCTCCCATCTCCTCTCCACAAGACTCCAATTCTCACCTCCACAGTCCCTCCTATTACTCTCTCTGTGGCCTGGCACCTAGACCCTGCACCTCCTGCTCTGGAATGAAAACTCCCCGCACCCTCTTGCTGGCCTGCAAGAAAGTAATAACATCAAACTCAAGAGTCAGTACCAGTGGGTGTGGTGGGACATGCCCATAAACCCAGAATTCTGGGAGGCTGAGGCAGGAGGAGCACAATGTTCAAACCTAGCCTGTTTAGTGAGATCCTGTCTCAGAAAAAACAATTTTTAAAGAGCTGGGATGTAGCTTAGTGTTGGAGGCCTTTGGTTCAATTCTCAATTCCAGAAAGAAAGAAAGAAAGAAAGAGACAGAGAGAGAGAGAGAGAGAGAGAGAGAGAGAGAGAGAGAGAGAGAGAGAGAGAAAGCAAGAAAGAGTGAAGTGCCTCTCTCCTGAGACTCAAGCTGTGTTACTGGGACTGTCCATTCTATTCCATTCCAACTCTATTTTTGCTGGGTGCCCTGCATGATGGGGGGCCAGGGTCCTCTCAGTCTGGAACTTGGTACTCCCTTCTGTAAAGGGAGGGAAGTTCCTTCAAGATCCTGTAAGACCTTGGAGCTCCTCTGCTGTGTTCTTTCCTTCCCTCTCGGCTAGGCTCTCCTGGTCTCTCTGAGTGATCTCTCTGCCTCTCTCCATGATTCTCTCAGTTGATGTCCATCTCTGCCACACACTGCCCTCCTATCTCGCCTCTGAGTCGAAACAGCTTTGGCACCTCCACATCCTCGCTCTTCCTCCCGGGTGGCCAGTCTTCCCCTCTCCATCTCTCTCCTGTGTATTCCCTGCCCCCACCCACTCTTATCTGTCCTGCCCCCTCCTCACCCAAACCTCCAAGCAGTCATCTTGAGAACTTGGGGGGAAAGCATCTGACCCAAAATGGGCACCCACAGAATGGGGGAGCTCAGGTAGGTGGCCATGAACAGGGTGCCAGCCACAGATGCCGCTTATACTCTTTTGCTTCCTGTGTCCTGTTCTGGTGGGCAACATACACGTTCTCTAATCTTCCGGGAGAATGAGACCCTCCCTCTGAAGGCAAAGGAGAACTTGTCCATCTTTCTGCCCAGCATATGCCTACCCTTTAGAGGGACTGGTAGAACTCCCCCTCTGAGACTAGAGAAGCCCCCTCTGGCTGGGCCTTGGACCCCAGCCAGAGCCCAGCACCCTAGGTTTCCTTTGTGGCTTCTCACAGCCTTCCAGCATGCCCAGCACCCAGGCAGAAGACAAGGAAGCAGGACTAGGCGGCTCCTCCTCCTCCTCTCTCCCTTCCTCCCTCTGCACCCGCCCACGCCTGCCACCTGCCCAAGGAGCCGCCTCTGGTAGACACTGTGCCTGAAATACTCAGAGAAGAGCTGCTATATGTGCTAATATCTTGCACCCCCAGGCATCCCGTCAATAGGGAAGAGCTGAACCAGGGAGAAGAGCAAAAAGGAAAGAGGCTTGGTGACTATCGGGAGACCTAATCTGGAGGGGAGGCAGGACAGAGACCCAGGTCAGAGTTGGACTAACTCAGATGTCAGTGCCCTGTTTTGATGAGGCTCTGGGGGAAGAGAAAGCACCTTTCTCAAGCACTCATTGTGCCTACAGGGGTCCCTGGTGGTTCTCCAACTTTAGCATGCACCAGAGTCACCTAGGGGGCTTACTAGAGCGCTGGGCCCCATACCCAGCGTTTCTGCCCCATTTCCAGATGATACAGATGCTGCGCGAATCACACCATGAGACCCACTGACTCTCTCTGATCCTCTTTCCTTAGCCCTGGGAGGTGCTGTTTGATCAAGATACTTTCAGGCAGAGGGAGTAAGGACAGACAGGAGCGGCCTCACTCAGGTGGGGCACGCTCTGAAGACAAGTCTATGCCCCTTCACCCCCATGAAGGGACATCACAGGGAAGATCCAGAAAGAGGGGAGAGGTGGGGGTGAGGAAGGAGAGAAGGAGATGGGCCCGTGGGTAGGAGAGCACAGGTTTTCCTGCAGCTCAGGAGCCCAGCCCTACCGGAAGCCTCGCCCCTCCCCCTCCTTTCTCCTCCTCCCTCCACTTCTCCCGTCTACTCCAACCTCTCCCACCCCCCTGCCACGTCTTCGCAGACTCCGGCTTCAGTTGTTACTCCAACAGGGCCGCGTCTCCAGCCTCCGAGCCACGCTGGAGACACGTGCACTGTAGAATACACCTGCGCCTGTCCCAGGCCTTCCAGTGAGGGTCCCAGCCTCCCTCGTGAGCTCGGCCTTGGCGTTGGCACCTACCTTCCCATGGCCACAGCCAGCTCCCCCAGGGCCTCCCACCCTGCCTGAGTCAGTCCCAGCTCCTACTCTAGCTCCTGCCGACTGTTCCAGGTCCCATGGATCCATCTATCGGGCTAGGATGGAGGCGAGGGCGAGAAGGGGGAAGGAATGGCGAGGGAAGGCAGGTTTGGAGGCAAGGTTGGATATTTGAAGGTACAATCAGTTATCCGAGGGCCTGACTCAGTTCCCATCCTGGGGTTCAGAGTTAGAGGAGGAAAGGGTACAGGAACAGGCAAAACAGGAAGAGAAAAGGCAGCAGGAGCTGAGCATGGGGAGGGCGAGCTGACCCTGTAAGGAAGATACTGGACATTAGATGGAGCCAACAGGCTCGCCTCAGGGCTTCCCCACTCCTCCCACCTTCAGCTTCCTCATCTACGTGGTAGAACCCACAGTGGCTCCATCCCTGTCTCCTGAGGATGTCACCAGCAGCCCCTTCCCCACTGCCACCCTAGTCATCTTGATCTACTGCCATCTCTACCTCTCCTGTCTCCTGGCCTAAGGCCCTTGAGGGCAGAGCTGGGCACAGTGGGGCAGTGACAAAGAGGCAGATGTAACAAACAGCATAATCAAGAGTCAGAGAAGCCAGGGCAGCTAGGTGGGTGAGCTCTCTGTCCCCAGGGTATGCAAGCAAGGAGCAGGGCATGGCTAGGTGTCTGCGCCCTGAGGGAGGGCTTAGTGACTTGTGGTCCTCCAGCCCCGGTTCCAGGACCCTGAATGTCTATGAAGCTTTCTACCTCAACACTCACATGGCCTCCATGGTGGGTGGGGAGCTGGACAAAGCAAGTCCAAACCTCCATAAGCCATGCATGGAGGCCCCAGCAGGAGAGGAGAGGGGGCTGAGTGAGGAGTTGGACCAGTGTCAGATGTCTCTCAGGAAGCGGTGGCCACAGGAATGCATGAATGATGACCTCCCTTCTCTTTACTGTCCTCTCTACCTGGGACCCTCACAGCCATGCTCCCAGGTCACAGCATTGTGCATGTCAGGATGCTGCCAGACTTTCTTACTTGGCTCCCTGTCATACTGGGGCCTCTTAGAGGCAGAGGTTGTGGCCTGTTCCTCTCTAGGTTCCCAGCGTCACCCAGCCCCTCATAGGAGTCAGGCCATGTTTGCTGACCTGTGAAGTACTGAGTGCCCAAGACTGCCAAGCTGTGAGGGGTAGATGCCATCTGTGGGCAGAGGGGCAGATCTTGTGACCCTTGTGAGGGTGTTTTGTTCTGAGGGCTCTGGTAACCTTTCCAAAGGGTCTCTTCAGGCCAACAAGACCTTTTGCTTTAGGGTCATCTCCCAGCACAGAAGCGGTGGGCCCAGCTGGTCACAAAGAAGGGGCTCTTCCAGAAGAGTGAGGGGGTGACCTCACCTTCTCCAGAAAGCCCTCTGCCCAGGTGATGACCTGTCCTCCTCCCAGACCTCCTGAGATTCTCACAGAACCAGAGTGTCCAGGCATGATGGGGTTCAGTCCTCAGCATGAAGGGTATACTCAGGCCAGAGGAGGCAAGGAAAGGCCACAAAGATCCTATCTGAGGCAGGGGGCCCATGCTCCAGCCTAGCCCTTGGGCCACACTCAATCACCTCCCTCCCAGCACTGGGCAACTTTGGGGCCCCTTTAGTACTTTGCCTTGGCTGGAAGATGGACTGATCCCCTCTCAGGTATGGAGGTGGGGTAAGGTATCTTCTCATAGGCCAGAGTCTGGATCTCTTGTCTCTCCCTGTGCCAGACATGGTGCTCACATGGGAGGATGCTGAATGGTATCAGCCTGGCACAAGGTTAATGTGGGCCTACTGAGGGCCAGGAGGAAGGAGAGAACTGGGGGTGGGTGGAGCAAATGCTGGCCTCTTCTGGGCCTAGGTGGGGAACAGGCACAGAGTGGTCAGTTGCCTGGGGACACCTGCTTGCCAGGGGGCTTGCCCTAACTAGGTCCTCCGAGCTCTCCTGGAGCCTCCCTCGGCTCTCCATGTCGCCTGTCTTGCTGCTTCTCTCTGGTATGTGTCTCCTACAGCCTCACCCTGCTTCATCCCGTGACTGCATTTGGCTCCATCCTCATCACTTGGCCCAGCTCAGCTGTTTCTCAAATCCCAAGAGAGGGGGGGAAATGGGTGTAGGAGAAAGACAGGGATAGAAACCAATTCAGAAAGAGAGGGACTGATGTGAGTGCCAGGAGGGGTCCCTGGGGACAAGGCTGGAGAGCCAGGGCCAGCCAGGAAATTCCCTGGGGGAAGCCCTTGAAGGGAAGCTGGAGCTGGGGGCGGAGCAGGGCCTACCCTCTCAATCCCTGACTCCTGCCTCTCCCTTCCCCGTCCTGCCCCTTCAGGAATGTGTGAGCACTTTTATTGTCCCTAAAAATAGCCCTTCTTTTTTAGGGGTTAGGGTGGGGAATCTTCTGGGCAGGGTCATCTCATGCATGCCCCTGTCTCTGGGCTTCCATCCACTCTGTTCCCTGGGGCACGGGCCTCTCTGGGCTCCTGTCCCCCAACCCAGCAGCTCTTTGTTCAGCACATGTATGACTGTACCTCCTCCTCCCCATAAGACTGCCACGGCACCTCACAGGGCCATAGGGCTGAGAGCTCCCAGCTGCTGGGAGCTGTTTGCAGAGCCCTCCGGGACGCCTCCAGAAGGGTGAAGGAATGAGGGGATGCTGTCTGCCATTTACTCCCTCCTTTCACCCAGGTTCTGCGTGTTCTGGCCTCTGCCCGACTCTTGGTCTTATTCTCTACCTCTTCATCCCTCCCGACTAATGCCTTTGCTCAGCCCTGAACCGTGGTGTCCTCTCTTCTCTCCTGTCCTCCTAGGTCTGGCCCTGACCTGGTGCCCCAGAAGTCCCCAGCCCTGCTTCCTGATGCTCGTCCCCACCTCCTGCCCCACTGCTTTTCTGGGCAGAGCAAGTCAGGGGCCCAGAGCAGGTGTGGGCACTGAGGCCAGGGCTCTCTCTGTGCAGGAAAGAGTTGGAGGGATACATTGCAGCATCTGGGGCTCCACACCCTGCCTGGAACCTGGACTTCCTTGGCCCCTCCTTGACCTCTCCCCAGCTTTGGTTTTCACTTCTGGCCCTAGGCCCTGAGCATCTCTCTACATATTTCAGTCCCAAGGGGAAAACCCAGCCAGTCTCACCTCCTCTTTCCTCCATTTTTCAGATGAGAGAACCAAGCCCCAGAGAGGGGAAGTGATGGGCCTGAAAGCCCATGGAAAGCTGGCCATGAGGCCTGGTCATTGTGCAGGGCCCTGGCCCATGGGGCTCCAGGGGCCAGGGCAGGCTCCTCACAAACTCCACCCCAGCAGGCAGGCTGGCATCCAAAGCTATTTGCCTTTAGAGGCCCCAGGAGCCAGAGAACAAACATCTGGATTCTCTGGAACCTCTCCTACCCTCCCTGCTCACATCCCAAGGGCAGCCTGGGAGTTGGTACAAATCCACATGCACACACACACATGCACATGTGCACACAGCCAGGGCCAGTGAATGTGAGCCTGGAAGCTCTGGTGGGATTGTGCCTATGAATCTGTGCAGAACCCTTAGGGGCCCAGGGCCCTGAAAGATTCTGCCCTCTGTCAGACCCTCGGATGCTATGTGTAATTCAAAATAAATTTCATCCTAGAAGTGAAGATTCAAATGGCTTTTGTGTGATTTTTCTGATGGCAAAATTCTGAGTATACATAACAAAACTGAACTTATTTCTTACTTTGAGGGGAGCTCCTGTTTTTCTGGTGACCTAAATACATGTTGTCCATAATGGCATGTCCCTACGGACCACCATGTGACCACAACAGACTATGTCCCTTGGGTTACTAGGAAAACATCTGTGTGAAAGTGTATGGATTGTGCTTCTGTGGGAGACCATGTGAGTGTGAACATGTGAGTATCCTGTGTCTTTGTGTGTACGTGGTCATTTGCACGCGTGGGTGGCCTTTACTACCTATGCCCATGAACGTGTGACTGGGGTCGTTGGCATAGATGTGAGCCTGGTGTGTGCCGTAAGGTGTGGCTAGCAGGGGACTATGTGTGCCAGTGCCTGTTCTTGTCTGTGAATGAGTACATGAGTATATGGCTGAGGATGTTGATATCTAGGTGTTCCAATTCTCCCCCATCGCTTCCTCCATCAACTTCCCAGATCTGGACCATCCCCTGCCCTGTTCCAGCACACGCCACACACCTGGACAAATCTTTTAACTTTCCTAAGCTCAGTTTCTTCATCTGTAAAATGGGACCTATCCCCAGAGTGTGGTGGCACATTCCTATAATTCCAGCACTCCAGAGGAGGAGGCAAGAAATTACGAGATTGAGGCCAAGCTGGGCTACACAGCAAGTGCAAGGTTTGTCTGGACTACATAGTGAGACCCTATCTCACAAAACAAAAAAGCTGCCCAGGTTAAACTGGAGCCATCCAAGTCTTCCCTAAGCTGGTTCTCAGTAGGAGGCTGAGGCCACTTTGTTCAAGTTAGAAAGAAGGGACCCCCAACCCTCTAGGCAGATGCAATGTTGAGGACCAAGTCTTGGTGAAGGGAGTGGGCTCAGTGTCAGTGCCACCCACCCTGTCAATGGTTAAGAAATAGTAGCCTTGCAGGTGACCAAGAAATGGCAGCTCCCTTTCTTCTTGCTCCCACCTCCAGCTGTGAAGTCTGGGACTAGAGGTCTCTGTCTCTGGAACTAGGATGGACAAATTCCAAGTGAGGGTATGAGGATACCCACTCCCTCTTAACTTCCCCTGGAGCCCTGTCTCCTTGACCGGCCCTCCAGTCCTCCCCAAAGACCAGGAGAAGGCCCTGCGGACATCATGAGGGGAACTGACCAGAGCCAGGATGTAAAGACCAGTGAGGTAGGCTGCGGGCTCTAATAGCCCCAACCCAACTGCTATTGTCCAAAAGGGAGACAGGGGCCTAGAGAGGAACAGGGACCTCCTCTCAGAGACACGAGCAAACCGGGAAGCCAAAGCCTCTACATCTGGGTTCAGGGAGGCCAAGCACTGGGCTCTGTGAGACAGGCATGTGGAGACCTGTGCCCTCAGCTATTGATATGGACCCCCTATGCCTCACCCTCTCCACAGGACCTGAGCTCCTGCCGGTGTGATTAACCAAATTATGGGGCTTTTTATTGAGCAAATTGTATCAGCCTAATTGAATGAGGCTGCAGGAGCCCAGGCTGGAGGCTGACGGTGGGTGAGGACAGCAGGAGCCGAGGAGAAGAGGATGTAGGAGAGAGTGGGGGTGTCACTGACAACACTAAGCAAGGGACAGAGAGGGTGTGTGTGGGGGGCTCCATCTTCAGCACACCCTCAGTCCTCCCATGGGTGCTGCTGTCATCCGGATGCCCAGGAGTGCAAGGGCTTGAGGAGGCTGCTCCCCAGGAGACTATGGAGCGCTTACTAGCACCAGGGATTGCTTTCATTACAAGCACTATCTAGTGTGATCCTGCCAACAGCCCCATTTGATTCTTGAGGAAATTGAGGCTCAAGAGATAACATGTTGTGCTGAAGACAGAGCCTGGGTAGGGCTCCCCAACACCATTCAGCCCTCTGTTTCTCAGCACCAGCAGCATGCCCCGGAGTGCTCTTGCCCTGCCCCAAGGAAGCCTCAGGGAGGCTCACAGCTGGACCAGAACATCAATTTCATCCCTATGGGATATATCTCCTTGTCCACTCTACAATGTCCATCCTCCCTCTGACGGTCATCAGCTGAGGCAGGGACTGATTGAAGCACCCTCATCACCCACAGCACACCCTCAGCCCTCTTGCTCCCATGCAGTGCCCTGCTCTGTCACTCCAAGATGACACACAGACAGGATCGCTGTCACCTCATATAGCAGGCCTCGCATACTCAGTGACACACAGTCATTTCAGTGTCCCACATCCTCACCATCGCACATCATGCTCCTAAGTCCACTGTGTCACCATCTGATAGCATCAGACACGGGTTCCATGCTGGCTTTGTCACACTACCACATTTCAGCACCATACAAGACCTCTTAGCATCAAATTATAAGAATAGTAACAGTAATAATAATAATCCACCTTCAATGCAATGACATCATGTCTGGGATTTGCTTTAAAGTATTTCAGCCAAACAATCTACAGAATGAGAGAATATATTGGCATTTATATCTAACAAGGGGTTAATATCCAGAATACATAAAGAACTCCTATGGAGCTGGGGACAAAGCTTAGTGCTAGAGCATTTGCCTCAGTTGCCCAAGGCTCTAAGTTTAATCTCCAGTACCACCACCACCACCAACACCACCACCACCACCAACAACAACAACAAAATCCTATAACTCAACAACAACAACAAAAGCAAACAGTTCAATTAAAATATGGACAAATGTCTAGAATAGATATTTCTCCAAAGAAGATACATAAATAGCCAACAAGCACATGAAAAGATGCTCAATATCATGAATCTTTACGGAAATGCTAATCAAAACTACAGTGAAACAGCATCTCACACCTATTGGGATGGCTACCATCAAAGAAACCCAGAAAATAACAGGTACTGACAAAGATGTAGAGAAACTAAAACTGTCATACATGGCTGACAGGAATGTAAAACTGTGCAAATACTATCAAAAACAGTATGGTTCCAATAACAAATGCTGGCGGGGCTGTGGGGAAAGAGGAACCCTGCTCCACTGCTGGTGGGAGTGTAGACTGGTGCAACCACTGTGGAAATCAGTATGGAGATACCTCAAAGAACTAGGACTGGAAGTCCCATTTGACCCCACTATTTCACTGCTGGGGATCTTCCCCAAAGAATTAAAAGAATCATACCACAGTGATATATGTGCGCCCATGTTCATAGCAGCACAGTTTGTTACAGCTAAAACTTGGAAACAGCCCAAATGCCCATCAACTGGAGACTAGATAAAGAAAATGTGGTTTTTTAATAAAATGGAGTACTACTCAGCCATAAAAAATGAGAAATTAGAGACATTTATAGCTAAGTGGATGCACATCGAGGCAATACTCTTAAATGAAATAAATAGGACACACATGTATAAATACTGAATAGTTTCTCTGATGTGAGAAACTAAAAGTGTAAATAAGGACTAAAATGTGTAATAGGTAAAGTGAAATAGGAAGAAAAGGGGCAAAGGGGAAGGAAGTGGGAGGGGTAGGGGAAAGGAAAGAAAATGGGATTAATATGAGAAAATGGAAAAATGGAAACAAAATCTTTGTAAATAGGGAGGAATGGAGAGGTTGAAGGGAAGGCTGTGCAAGGGTGAAAAATAAGAACCAAGAGAGATTATGTAAAGGTGCAAACTTCCAATGATGAATGTCATTATATTGTATACCTAAAATGTACCAATGATTAGAATGAATAATCAATAATGCAAAATAGGAAGAAAAGGTCCAAAGGGGTAAGGGTAATGGGAGAGGAAAGAAGGGAAAGGAAAAATGATGAGAAATGGAAAAAATGGAAATAAAGTCTTTGTAAATAGGGAAGGGTAGAGGGGGTAAAGGGAGGGCTAGGAATGGGGAAAAAATAAGAACCAAGATGTATCATGTAAAGGTACAAGTTCCCAATGAGAAATGTAATTGTGTTGTATACCTACAATGTACCAATAAAAACAGTATGGTTGGGCCAGAATTTAGCTCAGTGGTTTCTCTGCCTGCTGTGCAAGCACGAGGACCTGAGTTTGATCCCCGGTACCAAAAAAAACAAAACCAAAAAAAACCAATATGGTTGTTTCTTACAAAAAAAACAAAACCAGAATTCTTACATAATCCAACAATTCTACTTATAAATATATACTCAAAAGAATTGAAAGCAGGGTTTTGAAGAGATCTTTGTACACTCACATTTGTAGCATTATTGACAACAGCTATATTATAGAAACAAAATAAGTCTCCATTGACAGACAAATGGAGAAGCAAGATATGGTACATGTGAGAATACAGTGAATGTTTAAATTTGTAAAATTTTACTACAATGGGCTGGGGATTTAGCTCAGTGGTTCCACTGCCTGCCTCGCAGGTGTAAGGTCCCAAGTTTGATCCCCAGTAGCAAAAAAAAAATTTTATTACAGTAAAAGACATGCAGTATTACCATTGATCTCCCTCAAAATACTCCCTCTTGCTTCAAACAAACTTATCTCATCATTCTTTTCTGAAGCACTTCTGGAAGTCCTCTTTCATGCCTTTAGTTGCTCTGTTGTGGCTGCCTCAGTGTGCTGAATCAGTTCAAAACACTGACTTTTCAGGGTCATTTTGACTTTAGGGAAGAGCAAGATGTCACATGGTACCAGATCTGGTGAACAAGGTGGATAAGGACACACCTTAATGTTTTTGAATTGGATGTGAACATCTTTCCATTGGATGGCACTTGGCAACAGCATTCACTGTATTTTTGATCACACCTCACAAAGATATTCACAAAAGAAGATTTCCAGACTGGCTTCAGAAAGTGGCAAAAACAATAGGATGTGTATGTTCAAAGCAAAGGAGACTATTTTGAGTGGGATTAATTGCAACGTGTCTTTTGCTGTAATAATTTTTAAATGTAAACATTCACTGTGTATTTCAATCATACTGTGTATAAAAGAATATTGTTTGGCCTTAAAAGAAAAAAAATCCTGTACCTGGTACAACAGAGATGAACCTTGAGGACATTATGCTAAGTGAGCATACTAGCTTGTCACCAAAAGACACATATGCATGATTGTAATTATATAAGGTACCTAGAGTCATCAAACAGAGAGAGAGAGAGAGAGAGAGAGAGCAAGCAGGAGTTGTTGCCAGGGGGTAGGGTAGGTGTTGTTTAATAGGCAGAGACTCAGTATAGAAGATGAAAGGATTCTGGAGGCTGGTTGCAAAACAATGGGAGTGCAATTTAATACAACTGAACCACACACTCAGGCAAAGTTGTTAGGATAGTAAATTTTATGCTATGTATATTTTACCACAATTAAAATTTTTTTAAAAAACTTAAGCAAAGAGAAACTAAAAAAAAAAGCAAGAAGGAAATAAATGAAGTAAACATAGCCAAATCTTGACAACTGTTGAATTTGGGTGAAGGTATATGGCAGTTTATTGTATTATTCTCTCTGGTACTGTGTGTTCGAAATATTGCACAATAAAATATTTTGATCTGCCCTGACCGCACCCCTTTTCAGCAACCCCACCCCTTCTCTGCATTGCTCAAAGCCCAGGGTCCCCAAAGGGCTGTCTGTGCTCAGGTCTTCAACTCCCATGCACTGTCCAGCCCGGCCAGTAGGGCTCCTGGCTCCACCTCCACCTGAAAAGGCTCTTATCAGCCTGGCGCACCCACATGGCCCGGTACAGCAGTCTCAGGTCTTCCACCTCAGCAGCGTCCACACCCTGCCCTTCCCTCCTCCTCTCCCTCCTCCTCTCCTCCTCCTCTTCCTCCTCCCCCTATGCCTCCCCCTTCCCTCCCCTCCTCCTCTTCTCCTCCCTGGCAGCTCCTCTGTCCTTGTGTTCCTCCCACAGTCTCCAGCATGTGCAGGGTGAGGGGCTCTGTCCTGGCACCCACGTCCACAGCTTAACAAACTACCCACACCAGTTGACTCCCAAATACATGCCTGGCCCAGACAGCTTCACCAGCACTTTTGGCTTTTTGTACCCCTAGTACAGGCCTGCCAGTCTTTGCCTCTCTCACCCGCTTAGCCTTGACCTTCCCTCAGTCTTGCTCATCTCAGAAGCATCTCTGTCATCCATCACCTGCTTTGTCAAACCAAATCCCTAGGAGTCACCCTCAGGGGAGTCACCCTTTTCCCTTCATGCTTACCTTCTCAGTCATCAAGTTCTGTCACTTCTACCTCCCCAATGTCTCCAAAGCTTGTCAGCTTCTCAGGAGCCTCCAAACATGCTGTCCACCTCCCCTCTGTGCCCCTCACTCTCCCCCTAACATTCAGCAGCCAGAACAATTTTCCAAAGCATCCCTCAGACAGAGTCACTTCCCTGCCTGAACTTGTTGGTGTCTTCCCATGATGGCACCACCACAGCATTGTGTACAGTCTCTCACATGCAAAGTCAGGTTCAGGGTCAGGCGCATCACACACTTGTTTTTGCACACTTGATGTCACTCCATGTCACATTTCGTTTGCACATTCAGTCCTTCCTTAGGGCATGTTCTTGGTCTCACAACTCGGTGTCACACATGTGAGCCACAAACTCAGGACCACACTCATTATTGTACACTGTCATTGGCTCATGTTTATATATCTGATGCTCATGATGTCACACCTTCCACACACCCATCATCACCCTCAGTGTCACACACGTGGTGGCATACCCACAGTCTCACACATGTGGGTCACAAAGTCCCACACACCCTGGTCACATATTCAGTGACTCACCCCCTCTCTACACAGTACCCCATGATCACAGTCATATACTTGGTATCACGTGGCACAAGCTCAGTGTCACACACCCAATAAAACACCCACTGTCTCACAATCAGTGTCTCATGTCACCCTTGACATCACCCTGGGTCCCAGAAACCCCACCCCCTCCCTACCGGGCACAGTCACAGAGCTGCTGCCCCCTGTCACGGCTGTTTCCTGTTGTTCTCAGAGTCCTCAGATCCTGATAGTTCCTTCAAGGATTTCCTGTCGTCAGGGCTCAATTGGGCCTGGCCCAGTCTGAGACAGAGCCCGAAGCCCCTGAGTGGGCCAGCAGAAACTCTGGGCTCCTCTGTCTCCCCACTGATGCTGGCTGGGCTCATGGACTTTCCATCATCCCCCATTTGATCCACCCACATCCCCAAGTGCCTGGGCTTGTGCCGGCCTCACTGGGATGGGCACAGAAGGGTGAAATCTGGGCGTTGTGTGGGGTGCTCAGGCCTGTGCTCCCCAGGGAGGAAGCCTGCAAGATGCTGCCTAAAATGTCTGAACAACTTTGTTCAAGACCAGCAGGACCTTGGGTGGAAGCTCCTGGAAGCCTGAGGGGCAAGTGGAAGACAGTTAGAGTTAGGGAAAAAGTCCCAGAGAAAGCCACCCCAGAGGGAGGGCTGAGAGCTAGGAAACACTGACGAAGAGGAAGAAAGGTATTCCAGAGAGGAGCAAAGTCTTAGAGGTTGGGACTGGAGGAGATGGGGCTGACAGGGCTGAAGGTACGAACACAAGAGGACAGGTCAGTTTGAGGGATTTGGAGAAAACAGATTTCAGTCTCCTAGCCAGCATCATTCAAGCAGGGGCCTCAGGACACACCCCTACTCCTGGCCCTGCCTGTGGCCCCACAGATTGCCCCCAGGCCAGCCCGCAGGAAGGACACAAGGAGGCCATAGCACACGCTCCCCACACCGCCTCAGATAAATATTTCCCGAGAAACGGAACTTGTTCTCTCTGTGTTTACAGCTGAGGGCCAGGCAGGACGACGGGGGAGGGGCTGGCCCGAACAGCCTCATCCCTGAGCCCTCAGCATCTGGCTAGGCACTGCCTCAGACCTGCTGTGCTCCTCTGAAGCAGTCCCTGCCTCTCTCTGAGATCCCTCCCAGGTTCTCAAAAGGCCTGGATCTCCTGGGCCTCAGCCTGGCCAGCACCTGGGACCTTCTCAGTTTGTGTCTTCTCTGAGTGTAAGTCCCAGGGCTTGATGCCTCCTCTTCAGACTAGGCTTCTTTGATGGCTGCATCTGTGATGCCATCTCCGTCTTGTCCTAGTCATTCAGGGACATGGACAGATAGATGGGAAGACAGACAGGCTGAAGTGGTAGCTAACCACCCCCCCCCAGGCCCCAAGTCCCTGTACACCTCAGGCCTGTGCAGCGTGACAGGTGGGCACAGACAGATGCCAGAGCCTTAGGGCCCCTGTAGATGCCAGATGCTATAGGCAATTTGTTGGCAGCAGCTCCCTTGGGGCCATGGGGCATCACAGAGGCCACTTGATGATGTGCACAGTCTGGGAAGAGCAGGCAGGGGTGGCAGTGAGAAGAATTTGCTCCAGAATTTTAAACTCAGGACTGCAGAGTGCTACTTGCAGTGACCCTTCCAGCCTCACCCCAGTGTTCCCTCACCCTGGGAACCTGTGTCTCCTGGACATGTGACGCTTTCTACCATAATTCCTCAGGCTGAGAAGCCACTGACTCCCTGGTGTGGCCCTGATGAGTGCTGTCCCACTCATCCAGACCCTCACTCACCATCAGTGGCCTCAACTTCACCCCGACCCAAAGCCTAAACCTTCCTCAGCCCACAACTCGACTATAACAGAGGTTTTTGGAGCTAGGTTCTCATCTCTGAGCCAGCCTCCTGCAGTCCCCTCTGGGGCTGAGTCTTTGTTCCAGGCTCCTCTATCTGCTTGTTCCCACTGGTCCTTGCTGCCTGTAGCTGGTCCTGTCAGAATCTGGCCACATAGACCTCTCTGATAGCCCAGCAGGTCTCTGGCCTCCCCTGTCCCTGACCTTGAGCCTCTCTATCTGTCACAGTTCCAAGGCCACCTCCTCCAGAATCCCCAAGACTGGTCTAATCCAACAACTTGTTCCTACTCACAGCCATTTTCATTCATTCAAGAAGTCTTTATTAGCCAGGCATAGTGCATATGCCTGTAGTCCCAGCACTTGGGAGGCTGAGGCAGGAGGATTGCTGTGAGTTCAAGGCCAGCCTGGGTTACATAATGAGTTCAAGGTCAGCCTGAACTACACAGCTAGACCCTGTCTCAAAAAAAAAAAAAGTCTTTATTGAGTACCTACTGCATACCAGGCCTATGTTAGGCCTGGAAGGAGCCCATGAGAGGTGCAGGCAACTCCATTGTTTACAACCACATAGGGAAGGATGGACAACCCACATAACCACATAAGGCAACAAGTTATCAATTGTGAGCTCAGGGAAATCTGGGAGTTGTGAATGCCCAGGAAACGGAAGAAACGGACTCAATCTGAGGTGAGGGAGCCATCTGAGAGGCCTTACAGAGGAGGTGACATTCAATCTGGGCTAGGTAAAGAAAGAAGAGACAGTTGCTCCAGAGAGGTCAGTGTGAACAAGGGCAGGGAGGTTAAAAGAACTGGTGTGTGCAGGGGAGTTTATGGCCGTGAGGCCGAAGCACTGGCTTTGGGGTTCAAGGAGTGGATAGGAAGGGACCCCGTAAGCAAGGGGAGCAATACCATGCCAAGGGGGTATGGTCTTTACTTATCTTCAGGGCAGCAACAGAGGAGCCAGTGCTGTGCTATACCTTTGAGAGCTTGGTGGGACCTATGCCTTGTCCCAGTCTGCCTCTCCCTACCACATCCCATTTGGGGTTCCCAAGACCCCATCTGGACCCTGAGAGCTGGTAAAGATTAGTGTGCTCAGGTCATCAACTTGATCTACCTGAGCCCCAACTTCTGGAGAGCAATGATGACAAAGCCTAGAATCCTGAGGGAGGAACCCAGGCTTCACCCAAAGAGCACCCACCACCGCCACCCAGATGGCCAGAGGCGAGAGAGCCACCCCAAGAGAGTGTGCTGAACCCATGCCATTGGGTAGGGGTGGTTTTGGCAGTGCTGTGCCCCTGGCTGCCACCTAGCAATGCCAGGGGAACAGGCCATGCCCATAGAACTTCCACTAGCCTTGGCCAACCCCACAAGCATGCCCTGTCTCATGGAGGTCCATCCCAGTCCTGGCACCAAGGATTGAATCCTGGAGGGGTACAAGAAGGGGCAGCTCTCAAAGGACCTGCTGTGGGCCAGGCACCCACACTCATCTTTGTAACTTCTCCCAACTTCTCTGTGTGCTAATGCCCAACAATGGTGATTCTGCTCTGTAACGATGGAGTACCTTATCCTGCTTGCAGATGATGAGACTGATATTTAGTCTAGCTAAGCAACTGGACCAAGGTCATACTCCTGGGAAATGGGAAAGCTGGGACTTTAATCCATGCTTACCTGACCCATGGTTCATCCATTCTGTGAGGCAATTTGTCTCTCCAGCCTCCATGTGACCAGAGTCCTCAGTAGAAGAAAGAGGGAGAGGGATTGGGGAGCCCCCAAGGGCACCCCTTCTCTTCCCCAGCAGGGCTGAGCGTGGGCAGGGAATTCAGGGTGAGGGTGCTGACAGACCCAGAAACAGAGCAGGCTCCGCCCAGACAGACAACCAACCAGCTTTGGAATGGGCATGGGGTTTGGGACAGGACAGAGCCCAGAGCTGAGGTGCTCATGGCCTGAGAACCCAGGCAAAAGAAAAGCTGAGAAAGGACACAGGGATGGGCACAAAGGGGCTGACCCAGGAAGGCCTTGTGGAGAGGATGAGGTTGGTGGAGTGGCAAAGGAATAGAGCTTGAACTTGGAGAGAGCAGGACCAATGGCCAAGGACAAGGGTCTGTACACAGAGGCATAAACAAGAACCCTGGAGCCGGCTTCTTCCCCTCTGGGCCCAGTCCCTGCTACCCAGGAGGGCCTCGGCTTCTCCAAATCCCCCTCCCCTCATGGCTTCCTGGGTGGGTGACAAATCCAGTCTTTTCTGGCAGGTGGCTGAGGCTGCTGAGACACTGCGGGCTCCCAGGAACACCATCTGTCCCGGCTCTGGGGGGAGCTCCCACCCCATGGGGAAAGCCATTGGCAATAAAGAAATTAATAATGACTCTCCAGGCCCTACCCTCCCCCTCCCTTGGCCAGCTCCCAGCAACAGGGCCTGGTCCTACTGGGAGGGACCTCCTGAGCCCTGCCTCCTTCCCACCTTACACAAAGGCAGGGAATGAGGGAGGCATCTGGACTCCATTCTGCCCTGATTCACTCACAGCACACCCTCTAGACCACAGCTTCCCCAAATGTAAGGTGAGAACCAAACAAGGGATTGTGGCTAAAAAGCCTGGCCCAGCCAGCATTCTCCTCTCTGCTGGCTGGGTCCATGAGCTTGACTCATGGGCCAATTCACACACACCATACACATGTGCTTATGCATGCAAGTGCATGCCATTTTGCTTCCTCATTGAACACAGATTTCGTCAAGGAACCCCAAAGGCATGGCTGAGGGCTGGGGCTTCACCCCTTCTATGAACAGAAATGCACTGGCCAGGCCTACATCAGGCATCCATCCAGGGCAGTGGGGACTCAGGTATGAAAAGGGCAAGTCCCCATGGTTGAGGGGCATACAGGGCAGAGAGGATGAGCTAGCTAGACAGACATGCAGTCACATGGTGGAGAAAACAGGGTGCTGTGGCACAAACAGTGGGTGACAAGCAGCAGGATGCCCCAGCATCCAACTGCCAGGTGGGAGAGCTCAGAGGAGGGAGTGTGAGCCAGCTGGGTCTGGAGGTGATGGAGGGCGGGAGGACATCCCAGAGGAGGGAGGCTAGAGCAGAGTCCAGAAGAACTTAGGCAGCTGGGAAGGGGTAGAGGCTAGTGGGCACAGTTTTAGAGAGCCAGGTGTGGATGAAGGGGCACTATGTCCCAGCTGGGACATTAGAAGGGGCCAGGGGATGGGAACATGGAGAAATTTTGAGCAGGAGAATGACAAGTTCAGGTCTGTGTATTAGAAAGAGGCTTCTGGCAGCTTCATGGAGGATGGGAGCAACTGAGAGCAAGCAGCCAGGGAATGTTGAGGGAGCTGAGGGGTGCAGGACTCAGGCAGCAGCAGGACTGGAGACAGGACAAGAACTCAGGAAGTTCTCAGAGCAGGGAATCGACAGGGAGTTGTCAGTGGGGGTGAGGAGGATGAAAAAGGAGTCTGAAATGACTCCCAGGTGAGTTGGCCACAGGAGGCCTCCTCAGGGACAGGGAACCCAAGGCTGTGCAGTGGGGGGAGATGGTCTTGGCGTGGGGTAACCCTAGGCTGGAGGGGGCGGGGCTGGGATTCGGCTCCAGCCTCCCAGTCCTCCCAGGGTTGAAGGCAGCCCTCAGACTGACCTCCAGCCTGCGCCCCCACCCCCCAAGCCCACCCACTCCTCCCTCCGATGAGCTCTCACCTCCAGTCGGTCGTCTCTACTCCCCAGGGGCTCTGGCTTCTGTGCAAGGGGGTCCTGGCTGGCTGCAGAGACAAGAAGGCCGGGGGCTGAGTCCTGCCAGGCCTTCTCCCCTTCTCCCCAGGGTGCCCTCCTGGCAGTCCCCAGCAAGCCCACAGTAGGCTCCTCCCCCAGGGAGCCTTGCCTGGTTGCACCCTGCTCTCTCCCCAGCTCCCTTCTTGCTCTCTGCTTCTTCCCCTGGCTCTGTAGTGTTCTACAGAGCCACGTCCTTTCTTTCTGCCTAGCACTCCTAAGGAAGGGAAAGCTGGAATCTTTACCTTGTGAAGCCCCCTCCACTTCTGCTTCTCTCCAGGAAACTCCACCAACCCTCTCTAAGCCTCAGTTTCCCTATCTATAAAACAGGATCTGTAATGTCCACCTGGCATAGCCATTGAGCCTCCACAGTGGGCTGGGGCTTTGCTCACTTTGCTCATAATCAAGGGGTCTCCCAGACCAGGGATGCTGCTAATCCCTGGTAAATGTGATTTCATGTGCTAGCCCCCACCCCACCCTGGCACTGAGTCCCCCCCGGCCCCAACTACACCTCCCACCCACTGCCCACCAGCAACTCCTCCATAGCTCCTCGAATGCAGGCAGCGGAGACACTGCTGTAGGGCCTTGCAGACACTGAGACCTGCTCCCTTGTTCTCCAGAAGCCCACCACCCCGGCCAGTTCCAGAAAGCCCAGCTTCTTTCACAGGCACGGCCCTAGGGCAGGCTATGGGCTCCTGCCCCTCCCCACCCCACCCCCAACGTGCCCAAGCAGCAGGCAGGCGGTGGGATATTCTGAGCCTGGCTTCGTTCCCATCAGCTGCTGGCTGCCATGCCAGCCTGGCGCGAGTGCAGGGGCTGATTTGATTTGGCAGCTTCGGAAGCATGTGGTGGGGACAGGGAGCAGGAGGGGAATGAGACACCCATCCCTGCTAGGAAATAAACAGCCTCGGGCGCTCTGGCATGAGGAGGGGGCTTCTGGGTTTTCTGCCTGCTGTCACCCTCTTCTCACCCAGGCACTGAACACCTGCTCACCTGCTGGACTCCCTGGCTCTTTGGGTGACCCGAGAGGTGACAGTACTGCACCTGGTGTGTGGCTGCTTTGGAGTGTCTGTGGCAGAGTGTCTGGTTGTTTCACACATCCCTGTGTCTTGCCAGCTCTCCCTGCTTAACTGTGTCTGCTACTGGGTCTGACTGTTGCCCAGGTTGACAGTGTGGGGTGATGATCTAGGAGTGGTCATCTGCTGGGGTGGCCATGGTAGTGTGGCTGGACCTCCACAGGGGGCTGACTGTCCCCTAGGGTGTGACGGGGTCACCCATGTGCCTGATTGCTGCAGGGCCTGACGTGCACTGGCTCCGGCCCATTGCTTCCCTCTGTGTGATGACCCCACTAACCCTGCTATGTCCGGCAGAGGAAATGACGAGGTCTGAGCTAAGCGCCTGACTCCTTTTGTCCACAAGGCGTGAGCCTTCTCTTCCTGATGTCTATGGATTGTGCTTCCCAGCAGCCCCTTCCTCCCAGCCCCAGAGAGGAGGCAGTGCTGGTTGCACTTGATTCTCCAGCTGCTCCCAGGCCTTTGACCACTCCTGGACGGACACAGCATTGCCCAGGGCCACTAGGCTCCTGCCTGCCCCTTCCTGGTTCCCCTTAATAGGAGGTGGGGTCTGCTCCACTACCCCGACCCAGCCTCAGGGTGGACCACTCTCCCACCCCTCTCCCCCTACTGCAGCCACAAAGCTCAGTTCACACCCAGCCCTAGATGCCCTGGGAATCTGCACTGATGCCAGTTTGCAGCTGGTGCTCTGGTGCCCTGGGCTCCAATGGTGTACAGTTAGAGAACTGATGGGGGGAGGGGATCAGGGCTTCTGGTTCTCTGACCTCTGCCCCATGGTCAAAGGGGTCAGACTAGGAGCCTAAGTGGCCCACTCACCTGTGCCCAAGACACCAGGCAGGGAGATGGGGTAGGTGGAGCCTGCTTTGGGGAAAATGCAACGTTTCATCTGTCACCGCCTCACTATTGTCCTGCTGTCCTCTGGGGACCTCAAAGCTCTCCCCACCCTGGCCCAGAAAGCTGAACCCTCATAAAGACACTGAAGGGGGGCTCAAGGACTGACAGGGAGAAAGACCTGCCCTCAGGGTCACAAAGGAAGAACCAAGGCTCATAGAGCTCAGATGTCACAAAGAAGCTAGTGGGACGGAGAAGGCCGGTGGCAGTCCTGAGGGGATTCCTGGGGGAGGTGTGGGAGACTCACAGGAAAGGGAGGATGCTAGGTTCCACAGTAGCCTCCAAACTGTGGGATTAGGATTTCACCCAGAACTGGTGTATACTCAGGACATACCTGCATGTATCTGTGCGTCTGTGTACATGTGTGCACTACAGCCAAGAGCCTTGAGCTCTGCTCTCAATCCCAAAAGCAGGGTCTGCCCAAGGTAGGGGTCAGCCAGGCAGTGGGGATGGTAGAGAAGAGAGGGGTCTGGGTGAAGAAGAGTAAGAGACAGTAGCTCAGGGCTGGGAGGAAGGGCTTGGGAAAGAGCCCCACATGCTTCAGGAAGTGCTTGTGTGCTCAGCCCCGTACTGGTCCTCCCAGTCAGTTCTCAAACCCTGGACATCATGATCCAGGGGTGGAAGAGGCACAGCATTAAGCTCTGCTACAGGCTACTGTTTGACTGGCCAGGACTTTCCCCTCTCTGAATAAGTTTTCTCACCCAAAGAAAAGGTTTGGACTTGGTGACCTGTTAGGGTCCTTCCAAGTCTAACTATTTTCAAGAGAGACTTATACTCCAAAAGAGCCAGAAATAGAGATGCCCAGGGATTGGGAGAGAGCCCAGGGCCAGGCAGAGTTGAGAGGGAGGGGTGGGACAGCAGGAGGACTCTGGAGCAGAGTGGAGAGAGGAGAGCCCATCATGCAGGCTGGGCAGGTGGGGAGCACCCTGCCTCCACTCCTGCTCCCCAGGTGTCCCGGAGAAATGGGTAGGCTGGGGCAATAAGGGGCACCTGGAGAATCAGAAAGTCCTGTTCCAGGTCCTGCTGTGCAGTGTCCTGGACTAGCCAGGATATGTGACCTCACAGGCTGCAGAAGCTCTCAGATGTGTGCATCCATGCTGGGCTTCTAAGGGCACAACTGAGAAGGATCTAGAAAGCCAGGATCCTCCCCTGGAACCCCTGTCCCTCCCCAACTCTGGCCTGGGTGCTGGGGCAAGAGAGATACTGGACAGCTGGACTGGCCTTGTGGTAGGCTGGGGCTGAGGGCTTTGTGACACAGGCGAGGCCCCATCAGCTCCTCAGGCCCCCTGACTCTCAGGGAAAGAGCAGAGTCTTCCCGCCTCAGCCTGTATGAAGGGGTGCTCACAGGATTCTCTGCCCATTCTGGCCTCTGTCCCTGTCTGAGCTCATGGTGCTGGGCCCTCTCAGGCAGGCGTTCATGCATCTCCATGCCTGTGTTCAGGAAGTGCTCATGTCCTGTTTTCCCCTCAGGCTGGGCTGCCCAGGAAGGGGGGCAAATAGAGCTCTCCTTCCTTTACTGTCCACACTTCTGGCCAGAGACTTTGGGGGCCAGGAGGAAAGGTGCTCCTCTCTGCCAAAGTCTGAAGTGATTGGGAAATGAGGTGGGGGGTGAAGAGAGCGAATCCCCAAACCTGCAAGCTTAAGGATATCTTTTGCATACACATGCACCAGTTCTGTTGTGGCAGGAGAGTGTTGAAAGGGTCTTATGGGTCTTCAGTCTCCTCTAAAATCAGTGCGCCTCTCCTTCCTTCCCTCCCTCACTGGGGTGGGTGGGCCTGGGGGCACCCACCATCCCAAGCTATCTGTCTCCATTGCTTCTTGTTATGTTCTTAATAGCTGAACATTGACATTAACAAGGCAGGTGGCTGCAGCTCTTCCCAGCAGCCCCATTTAGAATCACTGAATCATCAAATCATCAAATCCTAGAATCCTGGGTGCTGCACAGAATGTCCGCATCTTCAGCTCTCAGAGTCTCAGCATCTTAAAGTCACAGAATGTTGGAACTGCAACCACACACCCACCCAGTCCTAGTTTGAAGCTGAGAGTTGTGGAAGGCTAGCATTGTCCCAGTGAGAGCCCCAAACCATCAAGCCCAGATTCTCAAATCACACATCGCTCAAGATAGAGCTTGCATGGCCCTTGGAGATATTGACTCCTGATTCCTCCTTTTTCAAGTAAGAAAATACAGCTCAGAATATGGTCTTGTGTAAGATTACAGGAGAGTAAGGAGCCAGCAGTGCTCAACCTGGAGATTGCAAGATCAGACCTCAGAATGCCTGCGTTCCAGGAAATGAGCAACTTTCAAATTCTGAAATTCTGGTGTTTGTATAGGGGTGATGCTGCTCCTCAGCTTGCTTACTTCCCCTTTCAGCTCCCAAGCTTCCCTCTCCCTCCTCTCCTCTCCTGCCCTCCCTCATCCTGCTTTCCCCACCCTGTCCTTGGTGCCCCCAAATAGAGGCAACCGTGGATGGGGGTGCCCAGGACCAATTCCCTCAAGCAAATGCCTGCCCACTGAAGCCACCAGCTGGAGGGGGAGGGCAGGCTCCTCAGAGGAGGGGCCCTGACAGCTCCTCTCCAAGGAGCTGAACAGGAAGGAAGGCCTCAGCCCCCAGGGCCACCACATCAGAGGCAGTGGCTCCAATAGAGCTGGTTCCAAAGTCCAGGGAAGCAGCTGAGACTGACAATTTACATTAGAAGGATCGCGTATGTTTAGCATTTTCACAAATTTACATTTCTCCTCATTTTGGAATGTTCTCCTACATTTTTAGATTTGAATTTTATTAAGTATTACATTTCACAGATTGTTTCAACTTTTTATTTCAGAACATTCTTGGCCCAGGGCAGATGTTGAGTTCGCCATGGTATATAGGTGAAGACATAGCCCAGAGCAGGGTCCAGCTCTCTGGGTCTCTGTTTAGCCTCAACGCTCATGACCTCCTGGGAGGCCTTCCTGAGACAGGGTCCCTTTAGGGACAGGCCCAGTCTTTGCCCTTATACACAGTCTTCCATCCTCATTCTCAGACACCCAAAGCAGCGAAGCAGTGGCTTTCTCCCCCCTCACCTTCAGCTCTGCAGCTGACCCTCTCCCACTTCTACCTCTCCCTGTTCAGTCCCCTCCCCTCCCCCCTCAGCCCTTTTCCTGTCTGGACCCCAGCCTTATTCTCATCCTATGCCCCAGGGAGCTCCCTCACACACAGGCCTGAGCATCACATCTCTTCTTTTTATCTCTCCCTTAGTGCCAGTTCCCTTTGGAAAATGTCCAAAGTCCTTAATATGGCTCCTAAGTCCTGCACAATTTGGCCTGTGCCAGCCTCACCAGCCACGTCTCTTGTCTCTCTGTACTTCACTCTTCCCCTACCCCATGCAGAATCCCACCAACTTAGCTGCCTCACAGTGCAGGGTCCAGTTCCGTGCACAGAACTGTGCAACCAGGGAATGCAGCTCTGCTTGCTCGGCCACCAACAAACCATCAGAGTCACTCTCTCCCCTCCTCTCTGTCCAGAACTTTCTCCTGGCTCATCCCTTAGCTCTCAGATTTGTTTCTTCCAGAAGCTTCCCTTCTTAACCTTCTCTCCCACTCTGGGCTAAATTAGGGACCCCAGCTCTGTCCCACCATGAACCCTGAGTTGATCTCCACCATTGCCGTTCATCTATGCTCCTTCCCCATCTCAGCCCTGGGGACCTAGGACTGAGCTACTTGCCATAGGGCCAAGTAGTATTGCTCAGACTTGTGGAGAAAGTCTTGCTCATCCTACCCACGTAGCCATTGCTTACTAATGCCCACCTGTGAAAGTCTGACACTAAATGGCATGTGATGTGGACAGGCAGGGCAGGATGCTCAGAGGAGGCATGAATACCGGGGCTGGGCTGGATCCTCCACTGATCAACAGTTGGGGACAAGCTGCAGAAAGTACCCAGTCCAGCCCTAGGCCACCAGAGCAAGCCATCAGAGGGAGAACAGGGTCTGCAATGAGGAAGACTCATTGCCTCCTGGGCCCAGGATAGCATCTCCCAGAGGGACTGGCCATGCATCCAGGGAAGGTTTCTGAGAAGAAAGGCTACTTCCAGCTTGTTTGGGGTAAGGAAGAAAGTAGAGATGAGTCAGGCTAGAGAAAGTGGCGAGGGGCAGGAATGTGGAAAAGAAAGCTCTGTCTATTCTTGTCCTTTCCCTGGGAGGTTGGGATCAGGGAGGTGGGAGGTAGATGAGCAGAAGGAGCAAAGAAGGCTGAGGCGAAATGGAGATAACATCAGTGCTGACACCATGGTCAGGGCTACTATGGATGGCTAGGGCTGGCAGGGAGCAGCTCCCCAGCTGTGGCTGGGAAGCGTTTCCTGTCTCTTTGCCAGGGGGGTCATTAATAATCATTTACCCGCCACAGGCAGCATGAAGGCCAGCCAGGGAGCAGCATGGTGCTGGGGCCAGAGCCCAGCCTAGCGGCCAGGCCAGCCGGGTAATGGCATCACCCCTGGCACCTTGCTGTGAGACCTGGACCAGTCACCTGACCTCTCTTGGTCTCAGAATGCAGGCATAAGGAGGTTCTGATGAGGATGCTGCCTTAAATTCCTGCCCTGTACTGGACTTTAGTTTCCCTAGATGGTAGCCATTGGGCTGCCAGTGCTACAGAGCAATTATGGACATCTAATGACAGATAGGACTCTCTGGCCTATGGCAAGCTCAACTCAGCACACAAGCAAGGGGGACAGGGAGACCCAGGCTTAGCCTCTAAGAGCTGCCAACCTGGCAGGAGCCAGTCCCCAGTGGTGCACACATGAGAGCCCCACAGAATCAGGTAAGGTTAGGCTGGGGGAAACATGGGAGGAAGAGGCCAGCTGCCTTAGGCCTGGAGTGCAGGCAGACAGTGTGGCTGTGCATAGAGGGTGGGGGCTCCATAGAATCAATTTGGTCACAGCTATGACCTGGGTTCTTAGAACTGTGCCTGTTTGGCAGAGTGGGGGCTCCAAAATGCTTTTAGACAATTGCATGAGTTAAATGAGACATTTGTGAAAGGACCTTAGAACTTGGAAAGAACTGCCTAAAAGATGGTGATGATGATGATGATGATGATGATGATGATGATGATGATGGTGGTGGTGGTGGTGGTGGTGGTGGTGGTGGTGGTGGTGGTGGTAATGGTGATGATGATGATGTTAATGGTAATGATGATGTCGATAATCACGATGACAATGGATGGTCTGGTCAAAGACCGTAGATGAGAAAAGGTGACATGAAAGCTTGAACAGGATGGTGGCTCTGGGATGGCCATCCAAACTCAGAGTGTGCTACTTGGTATCAAGATCCCTTTTGCCCATTAGCCAGAATCTTTCTCAGCCCCAGGCTATATTATTCCCCAGCACCCTTTAAGGCTCAGCTCACCTTCCAGAAGGTGACACTGAACCATGGGCCCCACCACCTTGCCCTGAGCAACTCTGCCTGTCCCTGTGCCTCCAATCCCAAGGAGTATTGGACTTATGCTCTCAAATACCAGTTGGGAGGCTGCCCAGGAGGGTTTTCTCATATTTCCCACCTTCCTCTGGAGGGTGTGGCCTGGATCCTCAACTACCTGGGATCTCCTCATCAGACCATGGGGTCCCAGAGGTATGACCAAGTTTCCTCTTTCAGAAAAGGATCTCTGTGAGGCCAGGGACTATTTTCCCTCCATTAGATGGGGAGTCAAGAAAAGTAGAGCTAGACTGAGATCTTCCTGGTTGTCTCCCAGCCCAGTGAACCTCCCTGGGGGCCACAGCTACACAAAGAAGGGAAGAAGAGAAGGGAGCATAGAAAAGAGGGCACTTGGCTGCTCAGCACCCCTGAGTAGATATGAGCAAGAAAAGGCCCTGGGCTACCCTGGGATGAAGAGTGTGGGGTTGGTAGGCTTAGCCAAGTCGAAGCCCAGCCTCACTGCCTGCACTGGACCCTCCCTTCTCTGTGACCACACTGTGACCTTGCTGACACGTGCCTCCCTTCCCTGCCCTCTCCAAACCCTGGCCCAAACACAAAACAGGCTAAGAAGCAAAGAACAAATGTTCCTGGACTACGACATTGTCTGTCGCCCGCCTGTCCAGCGCCTGCTCAGCAGGAAACCCAGAACAAAGGCTTTGGTCAGAGTGAGGAGGATAAAGGGCAAAGGGTAGGGGCAGCCCTGCTGGGGGACAGGCAAGGGCATCATCTCTAGGGACCCTATTGGGAGGGAAGCAAGAACAGGATGGCACCCTCCCTGCACACACGCGTCACTCCACAAACACTTACGGGGTACCTGCTGTCTTCCCACCCACACCCCAAACATAAGATACGTCATTCCTCACACCACACACTATCTGCACACACTCCCTTATCCCCACCAGCATGTTCTATGGCTTGCCACCCCCAGCTCCCTGGACGCACTCCTCATCACATACACAAACAGCTCACGAGGAGAAAAGATCACAGAAGCCACACCTCACGCTGAAAAGTCACAAGCCTCACACACCCACACTTCACATCACACTCACACTCAATCTCCCACCATGCATCTCACACACCTCACACCTCCCCAATCACAGGCACATGCATCCAATTAAATTCAACACACACGCCACCCAGACAGAGACACATGCAGACACACCCTGCATAGATAATGTGCTCACCTAGCACATCGCATGTTTGTGGGCACACAAAGCCCCTCAGCGCAGACAACCCTGCCTGCACACAGCTTCCTCTTACCCACACAGTTGGTCAGCCAGACTCCTCAGCCCTGGTTGCACCCTTTCCTGTCCAGAGTTGCACAACCACCACACAGACACATGACACTCAAACACCAGCACACAGGTCCTAATACATTCCCCAAGCAACAAACTCAGGATGTATCACAATGATTCTAACCCATCACTAGGCCACAAACATACTCGGAAGCACAATCACCACCTCCCAGCTCCTCTCTGACAAAACATCCAGTAAAATTCATCAGGTCCCCACCACAGGTCTTCCTGGCTACATACAACAGCCACAACACATACACAACCACGTACACGATCCCCCATGCACACTGCTCCTGCAACAACTCCATCCTGCAGTAACAGACACACACAGCCACATATACACAACAGTCACACACCCTGCTACCACTCCACATCCACAACACTGCCTCCCTAGCCACACATGGCATGCAATGACATAAATGCACAATCCCCACACTCACCATGATATAATCATCAATGGCACAACACACATTTTCACACACGGCACACCCAACACATCCAGCCCAGATCAAGCTACACACAAACACACACACTCCAGACTCACACAGCCCTGGACAGCTCTCCCCTCAGGTGACTGACCTCAGCTTGCCATCTATTCCTCTCCCTCACCCCAAACCTCCAGCTGCCTCAGTCAAGACCAGGAAAGCAGGAACAATGGGGTAATAAGTTATGAATGCCAATGCCCCACCATGTGGGCACCACCTGCCTCAGTTTCCCAGGTACCAGCCAAGGGCAGCATACTCCATATTCAAGCCCATACCATGCCATTCATGCCAGAGAACACAGGGAGGGATGGAGGGCCTGGAGACACTGGCCCTGTCCTGCCCTCTGAACCTGTGCCCTCCTCATCCCAAAGCAGAGGCACACATAAGGGGAAGAGATGATCCCAGAAAGAGACCCTAGAACAAAGATAGAGACCCAGAGGAATTGGAGAGACAAACAGGCCAAGAGAGGTGGGTATGCTGGGCAAAAGACCAAACACAAGAAAGAGGCAGAAGGAGAGAGAGAGAGAGAGAGAGAGAGAGAGAGAGAGAGAGAGAGAGAGTGAGGGGGGGGAGAGTTGGAGAGAGACCTGGAAACTAAAGTGGGAGCACCACATTTGTCCAGAGAAAGGAAGGGGAGGTCAGCAGGAAAAGACTAGAGTGTCCCCTCTAAAGGGGAGAGGGGAGGAACCTGGCACAGGAGTCCTGCAGAGGGGGAGAGGGAAGCCTGGGTGGGATGAGGGGTTCTGACCTGGGGTATGGCCTGGAAGGAGGACTGGGGTCTGGTGTTTCAGTGGGAATCTGGATGGGGGTGCAGCTGAGCCTGTGGAGGTTCATGGTCTTGGGCTGAGGCCCCAGCTCTGGGGTGGGGTCGTGCAAGCTAGGGGTTCAGGTGGTCTCGGTGCACCGGTATGTACAGTGGAGGTTCAGAAGTGTGTGTAGGGGTCCTCCACTCCTCTGGGGGAGGGGATTCCAGCCTTGAACAGAGCTCGAAGAGTGGCCTGGGGGTCCACCCGGGATTGGGAGCTCAGTGCTTACAGCAAGGTCCCTGCTCCGAACGTTATTCAGAGTCGAGGCTGGCATTTGCACTGTGAGCTAGGGGTTCAAGGGCTCCCTCAGGGTACAGGCTGCAGTCCCAGCGCAAGAGTGGGCTTCAGAACTCGGGAGGGGCCCCCCTCCCTGAGGAGGGTTCAGGGAGTTCAGGGAAGGTAGACTTTGGAGCTGGCGACCTGTCCCCAGCTGGGCGGTCTCGGGACACCCAGTTCTCCCTGTGCCCAAAACCGGGGGCCCCCTACCTGGAGGTTGTCGGCGCATGGCTGCGGCGGCGGCGGTGGCGGAGGCTCGTCCGGCTTGAGGAAGACTTGCTGGCCCCGCCTGAGGAATTGGACAACAGCGATGAGGATGTGGTGCAGCACCAAGACCATGCTCGCAGCCGCCCTCCCGCCGCCGGCCCGGCCCGCGGAGCTCGGTCAGCGCGTCCGCGACAGCTTCGCCCGTCCGAGTGTCCGCCCGGCCCCGCCCCCGCCCGCCCCGGCCCCGCCCCGGCCCCGCCCACTTTCCAGCGCCGCGGACAGCACCTCCCGGCCGTCGGATCTCCGGATCCCACCAGACCCTCGCCAGATCCCTGCTGTCTGCCTCCCCTCGCCACATCTCCCAGCCAGTGCACTGTGGGAACCCCGCCGGGAGCCGGCTCTCACCTCCGCTCCCCTTCCCTTCCCCCAACGCCATTCCTTTCACCATTGCGCAGGGGTCGCAGCTCTGAGCCCGCGCCCTGTCTCCACATCCTCTCCCTTCCACTTTGAGCCCTGGGGTCAGGCCAGAGATCGAGATCAGCGCAGTGGAGAGAGGGGGAGGATGAAGACGGAAGGGGCTGCAGACACTGCACAGGAGCTCCGGGCTTGCTCCGCTCCCTCCTATGGAGGGAGAAGGACGGAGAAGTCAGGGAGAAATTTAGAGGTCTCTCCAAGGCGGACGAGCCCTGGGGCAGTGGCAAATCTGTGAGGGAGACACGTGCGTACGGACACACAAGGGCGCACCAATACTAAGTGCGGGATGGGAGCACTGGGCCCTCAGGACTGGCAGGCAGGGCTGTGGCGGCGTCCGGGGAGGCTGGAGAGGGTGCAAGCCCCAGGGTCACGCAGTCCGCAGTTCCGCGATGGGACCCACGCGTCCGGAGCGCATTTCTCCGCAGAGCGGCCTCTGCTCAGGCCCCTGCGGCAGCCGTAACGCTTCTGCGCCCTCTGGTGTCCCATCGCGGCTGTGCATCCCGGCCTCAGTTGCCCGGCCTGAAGGGCTAGAGGTGGGTGGGGATGGCAGAGGAGTTGGTGTACGGTCAACTCCCCGCCTGCTGCAGTCCAGTTGCCATGAAAACGACTGAGGCAGTGGCAAGGGACTTGTCCGGACTGGAAGGTCTCACCTGGCTTTCGCCAACGTCTTGTTACATGACCTTAGTCAGACACTCTCCCCACCTTTCTGAGCCTCAGTTTCTCCATCTCCCTCACAGGACTGCCACGAGCCCCAAACCCAGAATGACTTGCCTGACAGCCCTCCCTGTGGTCTGACCCGAATCCTACCCGGTGCACTGCAGGCCCCTCTCTACAACTCCCTCTCCCCAACCTTTGGAGGGTGACTCAGAGAGCCCCCAGCCTCCCAGCCTCCCCACCTCTCTCGGTGATTCATCTGGGTCTTTTCCCTCCGGGGAGCAATTTCCTCAGCATTGAGTCACCGAGCTGGACACAGTCCAGGCACCTGGCACAGGCTTGGCAGAGTCCTGGCTGTCCCTCTAGCCCATGCTAGAATTCTCACTTTTCTTTCAAATACCTTCAGTGACTCCCTACCCTCAACACAATAAAGACATGCCTGTCTTCCACAACTCAACCCTGACTTGTTGATTCCAGTTCTGACCCACCCCCACATGGTGGCGCATCCTCACTTTGGGCCTCTGCCCATGCTACCCAATCCAGATGCCCTCTGCATCCTTCCAGCCTGCTCATCATTTCAGAGCCAGCTAGAGGCCCACCTTCCCAGGAAGCTTCCCTGACACTGCCTTAGTTATAGCCTTTTTCGTGTCCTTCCTGGAAACCACATCTGGGGGCTTTGGGAGAGGTGGGGACTAAGTGATTTGAGCTAATTCAATGAATTTCATAGCATCTTCAAAATAGGGCAAATCATCTTATTTACTAATACAGTTGAGAACATTACGTGGGCAAAGATATGTAAAGACTCTGGCCTTGGCCAGGGATTTAGCTCAGTGGTTTTGCCACCTGCTGCGCAAGCACAAGGACCTGAGTTCGATCCCTGGTACCAAAAAAAAAAAAAAAGAATAAAGACTCTGGCCTCAAAAAGCCCTCCCCTCCTTTGTTAGGCTGCAGTCTCCTTCTCTATAAAAGGGGATGACCAGTATAAGGGCTACTGTAAAGACTAATTCTAAGCCCCAGCTCAGGGTATAAATCTCTCAGTAAATCCCAAGCACATGTCACAAGCTTTGGATAGCCTTGGAGGATACAAGTGCCCAGGAAGTATCTATTATGGTCACTACCTAGAGCTACATGTTCTGTAGGAGGGGCTACCTGGGCCCTGCAGCCAAGAGCCAACCCTGGCCTGGCACAGCCACCATCTTATGTGCTCCCAACTCTAGGCAGGGCCTCCACAGATACGATGGCTTGTGTCTAGATGCCCCCCTCCAAAGTCTCATGCAGTGATAGGTGGGGGTTTTATCAGAGGTGGCTGGACCTAGAGTGTGTGATGCTGGGATTAAGGGTGTGTGTGATAACTGAATCAGCCCACTGATTGGTTTGGCACCCACCCTAAACCCAAGAGCCTAGATCAAATATACAAGACACAGAAAGAAGTTGCTAGGATCTCTTGGACTTGCTTCTTCACTACTTTGTTGCTTTGCTACCTTCTGCCCACCATGAACTGTTTCTTCTCTGCAATGCCCCTTTGTCATGCCACTCTGCCTTGGAGCCAGCCAATTATGGACTGAAACCTCTACAGACTGTGAGCTAAACAGACTTTCCTCCTTTAATTTTGGGTGTTGGGTATTCTGTCTCAGCAATGAGAAAAGTAACTAAGAAAAACGCCCTTCACTTCTTGAGAAGTTATTTCTTAAATCTTACTTGAGTCTCTCATACTGCAGTTCAATGGCTGGAGTCCCAGGTGCATGCTCTATGTCTCTCAACTCAGAGAGATTCTTTCTGTGTCAATTTTTCAGATTGAAGGATTCCTCACATGGTTTGAGTCCTAACTCTGTCGTAGTTTTTGCTACGCGATTCTGGGCAGGCCTCTCTACTTCTCTGGGCATCAACTTCCCCATCTGTGAAAGGTTAGCACATTCAATAAACAAGCAACTTATTTCTTTTAATTTGCTTGGTAGGATGCAGAACCCTTTCACAAATGTCCTCTCAGAAAATCGCTGAAATTCCCCAACGAGCCCCTTTCCAGGGGTGGCAACCAAGCTCCTCCAGTTTGCAAGGTGGGGGGCCTTGCCAAGCTCTCACAGCTAGGAAGTGGCCCCTTCTTGTGGGCTGGGACTCCTCCAGTCCCCAACAGATCCCTACTCTCATCCAAACTCTGCATCTGGCCATCCTATGCTGGTCCCCACCCTGTTCATGTTGGGATCTCCTGGAAGCATTTTTAAATGCTGATGCCTGGAACCCCCACCCTTGTCAGCCAAGGATGAGATACATCAAATAAAGCAGCAAGTTAGAATCATCTGGGAACATTAAAAAATATCTGGAATGGGGGTACCACTTTGGCTGTGGCTGTCTCCCGCTCATAGCCTTCGCTGGGCTCCCCACAACCTCTAAGGTGACATCTAAACCCTCAGCATGATACCCAAGGCTCACCCCAGATGGCTTTTCTGCTGTTTCTCCTGCCCCTTCCTTCCTACCATCAGCAGTGCCCAACTCCTCACTGTACCCTGAACTTCTGGCTTTTCTTCCACCTCCTCACTTTTGCTCAACCTGTTCTGCTCCTGTGCTGAACACCTTTCCCAGGGCATATCTGCCTGTCAGTATCATATATCTGTGCATTCATTCGTGCCACAAATACCTACTGAGAATTTGCTCCAGGCCAATTATTGAGGATATAGAAGTTAACAAGTCAGCTCTTGTGAGACACAGGAGGGACACTGTCATTGGTTGAGAAGTAGCCCCAGCATGGTCTCCCCAGTGGACACTGCCCTCTCCCTTCCTCACACATCCCCAGTGCCCCCTCAAGGGAGTGACTATCTGATCTTTCACTGTATCCCCACAGGCCAATCCAGGGTGAGATCACTGGTGCCCAGGAAGCCTGGTTAAATAAAAGGATGGTTTCCATGTCAACATCTCTCCATCTCCCACAAGTACTGGCAGGCCCTCAACAGATCCCAAATCTGTTCCCATGCCCCATGACCATGTGTCCTGCTTCTGTGAGCCTATCTGACTCCTGACATTCATTACCCTGCAACTGATCATGGTCAGATCCACAGATGGCCAGGTTCAAACTTGAACCACTCCCTGGGTAACCTCAAGCAAGGCTCTGGCCTTCTCCAGCCTTGGAATTCTCAGAGCTATGAAGTTGGCCCAGTTCTCTTGAGAGCTCAGACAGCTGAGGTGAAAGAAGGCAGGATCCAGGCCTCACTGGGCAGAAGGCAGCTCTCCTGGACTGGCAGGGCCAGCCAGGCATGTCAGGCCAAGGACTATGAGCAAGGACTATTCCAACCAGGGAAGCTTCTCAGGAGAGAGTTTTTGACTCTGTCTCTTCAAGACCTGGGTGAAGCCCATGGACTTAAAAGAAGGCCCCACCATCCTCTTTAGGGGCTCTGCAGAGAAACAGTCTTAGGAGCTTCCTGGAAAAGCTGTCATCTCTGCAGGGTCTGGTTCCCTCTAGACCTTGTCCTCAGCACTTTAGCCCTGGAGTGGCATGGCTGTGCACTCGGGTAGGGCAAGCCATTCTTAAGCAGCTGTGTGTATGTGTGTGTGCATGTACATGTGTAAGGCTTTGTGAGCATGATGCATGCAAAGATAGGGTATAAATACAGTGGGCTGGTTTGTATCTTTGTGAAGCTGTGTGATTTCCACTGTCTCTGTGTGCACAGATATGCATGTGTATCTATAGGAATGTGTGTGTGTGTGTGCATAAAGGTATGTGCCTTGTGTAAGTACAAGTGTGTATTTGCATATGCATGTATCTGCGTGCAGTTGTGTGTATGCATTTATGTGTGTGTGTGCAAGTGTTTATGTGTGTGCGGTTGAGTTCATAGTTGACAGAAGTACTACCCATGGCCATTAGTCCAGGTCCCAGTCCATGTGTCCTGGCAGCAACTCCAAGTCAAGAAGAGCCCAGGCCAAATAAACGGAGGCCTAGGGATGAGGGGACATGGGGCAGGTCAGCCAGAAGCCTCATCCATTTCCAGGTCATTTGCAAACAGCAGATGGCCAGCTCCATACCCGTTGGGGAAAGAGAATCATAGCATTCTATCCAGGACCTGCCAGCTCACATCCAAGGGACTCAGGGCTTGGCATACCTTGGGCCTAAGTATCTGCTCTTCATCATCCACAAACCTCAAGATCCTTCTTTCTCTGTGCAAAGCTGGCCTGTGACTGTGTGTGACCCCACACAGTCACATACATGCACACGTGCATGTGCATACATACCCTACATACTACCAGAATCTTTCTGCAGACACAGACACACCCATTCCCAGAACCCCTGCGTGTGTGTGCGCATACACACACACACACACACACACACACACCACAGCCCTCTACACAGGTACACACCCCTACACAGACCCCCATGCCTCCGACTCGTGGGCACAGGTGGGCACGTGGCTTCAGTGCCTCTTCCTGCTCCTTTTAATGTCCCTTCTGGAGCTGTCTCTTCACATCCAGCTCTGCCTCTCCCTCTCTCCCGCTCATGTGGCTCCTAGATGCCCACAGGACACAGCGGGAGCCCTGGTCCCAGGCAGAAAGTCCTCTAGGCCTGTAAGCCTGGGCAAGGCCGCACCACCCCCAGCTGCACCCACACTGCCTTCTGGCCACACTCAAATGCCTCCAGCACATCTTGTCACTCTGGAGCGCGCAGTCTTCCTGCTATGCTGTCAGCTCCACGGCACAGGACTTTTTCTCTGTTTTGCTTATTGCCATATCCCCAGCTCTAGAAGTCTTGACCTAGAAGAATTGCTCAAAAACACATTCAGAAATCAGTGAAAGAACCTTCCTCTCAGCCTGATATGCCTCCCTTTGTGGGACTTAACTCTATATATGTTTGCCTGTGTCCCTCCTCCATCAGACTGGGGCTCCTCTAGGCAGAGCTGGGTCTGATTCAGCTCCATCTGCCCATGCCCAGCATGGGGCTGGGAACAGAAAGCAGGAGGAGGAGGCACTGTTCGGGCAAGGCAAAGCCCAGTGTGGGGCAACCTCCTCTGTGGGGCTCAAGGATAATTAGAAGGCGGGGCCATCTGGGCCAATCACAGAGTGCAACTGACCCAGGAAAGAGGCTTCCAGACTGCCTTCTCTCCCCGGTCCTGCCCGAACCCCTTTCTGAATTCGCTCTGACTAGTCATTCAACTCCTGCTTGCACATTCCCAGGGATGGGAAGCTCAGCCTCTTCCCAGCCAGCTCCTTCCCAGGTGAGATGGCTCTGCCTGATGCTGACTCCTCCTACAGCACCACCCTCTCAACCTGGGTTGTCCTGAGTCACAAATCCCCATGGGACTCAGGGAGGGAGACAGGCAGAAGGAGGAGAGGCAAATCCCAGTACTCAGAGCTGCCCTGATAACCTTTCCGGCTCTGGGAAGACATGGAAAGAAGCTCCTGGCTCTCAGCCTACCCCGGGTCAGCAATTGGGCTCAAGGTGCGCAGGTAGCCCCACCCCAAACACCATCTCGGAGACCTGGAGAAGGGCAGAGAAAGCCCAGAGAAACTCTTCAGCAACCTCAGCCAAACCATGCGCCCTCATGGAGCCCCTGGCCCCTCACAGAGGTCCCGCACAGAGCCCCCCCACCCCCCACCCCGGCCTTAATCTCGTTCCCTTCAGTGACTCCCCGCCCCACTCTGCCTCTCATCCCCCGGGGCCCCTGCCCAGTCCTGATAGAGGTCCCATTCCCTGCTGCCCTATCCTCTCTCCTCGCTGGCTCCTTCCACCCTCCAGTCTACAGGACCAGGAGCAACAGCTCTGGGTCCTGCCCTCAAAGTGCCACCTGGAGATTCACCACCCTGAGCCCTGCCGACAGACTGGATGGAACAGGGCAGGCTAGTCCTCAGCCAATGGTAGTTGCCAGAGCCCTGCCCAGCCTCACAGAGAGCCCACCGGGCTGCCTAACTTTCCCCCTCCAGCTGTCATGACCCTGGCACCCTTCAATATACACACACCCCAGGGCCATTCAAAACTGAGCCCATCAGAGGTACTGAGGCAAAAAAATCTAAGTAACAGGCACCCAAGGCCCCATGCTCCAAAAAACTCCCTGCCAACTTGATATCCATCATACTGGAGGTCTTGGCCTGTGGCTTTAAGACTAAGAACTCCCAGCGCCTCATGTTCTAGGAGAATCAGAGCTCACATCAGAATGCCCTATTACTCAGAGTCTGTGCTTTTTATATTCCATTAATTCAAGAGCCTGGGATCCCCAGAATGCAGGATCCCAAGATTCTCACAATCTCTTATCCTAACTGCCCAGGATGCCATGACCCCAGGACTCCAACATCCAAGTTTCTCTGCCCCTCAAAACTTGATGGTCTTGGGGCTTGAGTCGCTGTGACTACCAGAGAAGGGGTCAACCCCACAAACCCCTGCACATGCCCAAGTGGGGGCTGCTGAAAACAGGAGTTGGGGGGGCGCAGAAAGGAACCTACCATGCAGCGTTCGAGCAAGAAGAGCTCTGGTTGTAGGGGAAGGGGGGCAGGACAATCGTGGGTGACTCAGTCCAATCCAAGCACTGTGCAGCTGTGCAATCTTAGACAAGCAGCGCCTCAGGCCCCAGTTCCCTCACTCATAAGCCAGGGCTCACCTGGTCTTCCTCACGGTTGTGAAGAATAAATGAAGGGAGGCCGATGAGGACTTAGCACAGGGCGAGGCCCACACAACACCTCAGAAAAAGACAGTATCTGCTGTCCTCCTTCCCCAGCAAGCCTCAGAGTTCCTTGGCAGGGCTGGCACCCATGGCCTGGGAACAGGGAGGTTTAACCCCATCCTCGCTGCCCAGGTGCAATGGGCCTGCTAGCCTTCATGCTGCCCCCAAGCCCATGCTGGCTATTTCTCTCCTCCCCACTGGCCCTGTCCCAATATCCTGTAGTCCTTAGTTTAGAAGACAGGCCTGAGGAGAAGGCAGATGGGGTCAGGATCAAGGAATCCTCTCTTACTTCTGAGCCTCAGTTTCCCCATCTGTACTATGACGGTTTGGAGCCTGCAGTGGATAGTCCATGGCCCCAGGATTCAGGCTGTGTGGCCGTGGTGGTCTCTATGGGCAGGCCTGGCAGGGAGAAAGAAGAGCCACAGCATTTCTAGATATGGTCCCTGGTCCTCCTCTAAGCGCCCCGCACATATGAGGTGCACTCCAGCCTCCGCCTTCTGCTTACTGTATTTCCTACATGTGAGGAACCTCCCCCACTCTCCACCAATTAAATTTAAATGCTGTTTTGATGTTGTTTTGTTTTGTTTTGCTTTGCTTTGCTCTGCTTTGGTTTTGTCTGTACTGGGCATTGAACCCAGGGCCTTCACACTGAGCTACATCCTCAGCTCTTTCTTTATTTTTAATTTCGAATCAGGGTTTCTCTAAATCTCTATATTCCTCAGGTGGGCTCAAATTTGCAGTTCTCCTCCTGCCTCAGCTTCCTAGAGTGCTGGGATGATAGGTCTGTGTTGCCATGTCTGGCTAAACTTAAATACCTTTAAAGGGGAAGGAAGAAGCATGGCCATCAGGGGCCACCTTCATGTGTGTGGGGGTGAGTGGCATGTGGATGTGGTACTAGGGTTTGAACCCAGGGCCTTTGTGCTGAGCTACATCCCGAGTCCTTTTTCAATTTTTTTGTTTTCAGACAGAGTCTCACTAAGTCACTAAGTTCCCCAGTCTGGACTCAAATTTGCAATCCTCCTGCCTCAGCTGCAGAGAGTTCTGGGATTACAGGTGTGTGACACCGTGCCTGGCTAAGTGGCTACTTTCTAAGTACAGGCCCACCCGGTCTATTCTCATTTACTCTTCATGATTAGCCCCATTTTACAGTGATGAAACTGAGGGCCTGAGACTGAGGTCACTCGTGTCAAGTTGCACAGCTAAAAATGGTGGAACAATCTAAACCTAGTTCCTTACAGCCCTCAGGCTCATGCCTTTTGCAGCAGGCTGACTCATGGGAAAAGAGCCCAGGGGCCCCTCCCAGGTCCCTCCTTGGTTTAGGGCCACACCAGAGCAGCTCTTCCCAACCCAGCAGTCCCCGCGAAGCAGAAAGCAGAGACCACAGTCCCCTCTCCTCTTGTCTTCCCAAGCTGGAGGCAGCCTGGAGCCTGGCCATGCTTCCTGATTGATCCAAAGTCATTCGATCAGCAAAGCCTCCCTTAGTGGGACTGGAAGACGTGGCATTCCGTTTCTAAGCACCCGTCGCTATGGAAGCCAGGTGCTGCCAGCCTAAGGCCTAGCAACGAGGCATAATGTGGGGCTCAGGGCATTGTCGGGGACTTCCGAGGCAGCCAGCAAAAGAGAGAGGGAGGGTGAACCACTTCCACTCTTGGTGCTGGAGGGCTGAACCTGCTGTATGTCTGAGCTTGCAAGGGGAGGAAGGGAACAGAGAGGTGAAGACCAGGCAGGACCTGCGAGATGAGACCCAGAGATAAGGGCAGAGAGAAACACACCGGCAGACAAAGGGAGTCTGAAGACTATGAAAAGCAAAGACATCCTCAGAGAGAGAGGTGTGGGAAGGTGGAGGCAGAGAAGAGCCGGTCAGCCACACAGAGAAGCAATCAGCAGGGAGGAACCAACTCCCAGAGCAGCCACACTCCCAACTCCCAGAGGGGCAGGGGTGCCAGACAGCGAGGGAGAGCCTCAGGGCAGCGACAGAGGGGGCTAGACTCCCGACAGGAGGAGATAAGCCTGAGGCGGAAGGCAATGTAGAGTCAGTAATAAAGGAAGAAAGAGCCAGGAACAGAAGCAGACAGGCCAACGGGGTGGCAGAGTAGACACCAGTGTGTGTGTGGGGGGGGGCAGAAACACGAGGACAAGGGCACTGAAGCCACTGGAGTCCTGACCTGGCCCGGGGCCTTTCCTCTCTTCCATCTGCCCACTGGCAGTATGGGCATCACTACCAGTTTTGTACTCATTGGCCTCTCCCCAGAACACAGAACTATCTCTACACAGAACCCCAGAAAAGAGACCAACTGGGGGTCCCGTGTGCCTCTTACCATTTGTGGGACAGATGTTGCCCACATTGGTACATCGAGGTAATATCTGAAATAGCAGGAAGCCAAGCTCTCAAGTCCCAGTCTAGGGTTCCTCCCAGCCTCACCCATCTGGTCCCACTCCTCAGCTGTCCATGGAGGTTCTGATAGGGCAGGAGGTGATTTGTCACTTCCAGAATGACGGAAGCAACAAATCCTAAAATAGGACACCTCATGAGGGGCAGAGCTCCAGCCCCAGGTGTTTGCTTCCTCCTTCCGCTAAAACAGGTCCTGTGTTGGGCACTGGGCACCTGAGGATGAAGCAGGCAACCCCGGTGGAGAGATGAGTCACACAGGCCATCTCGGGACTGTGCTACGGAAGGCTCTGGGGTTGCCAAAGCAGCCTGGTCTCCAGGGGCCAGGGAAGTGACATGTACTTCACAGCAACGTCTCATTTAGTGCTCATCATTCCTGAGGTACAAATGAGAACATTGAGGCCCCAGAGGGAGGCGATTCACCCTAACCGTCCCCACCAGCCTGCAGGTGCTGACCAGGACTTAAACTTGGGTCTCTTGAGACCAGTGCACTGTGGAGGCCAGGGTGGAGACAGCCAGGAAGAGGGTGACCCAGCTCTGCTCGGGGGCTCCTCAGAGGAGGAATGTGGAAGTAGCCTGGGGAGGTTCTCAAGCCCTGTTCTGGCAGCCACTCCTAGCACCACATCAGGATGGGTGACGGCACTTGGCTAGACAGAGATGTCTATGTCAGATGCTGATGTCTCTCTCTCTCTCTCTTTCTCTCTCTCGTGCTTTCTCTCTTACGCTCTCTCTCCCTCTCTCTCCCTCCCTCTCTCTCTCCCTCTCTCTCCCTCTCTCTCTCTCTCTCTCTCTCTCTCTCTCTCTCTCTCTCTCTCCCTTTCTCTCTCTCTCCTCTGTAACTGATCCTGGGATTTGAACTGTGTTGCCCCAGCTTGGGAGGTCAGTGATTTCAGAGTGCCCCATGTGCCCGTATCAAGCCCCTCTCTCTCCAGACTCCTGGAAGAGGAGCAAGTTAAAGACTAATTAAATACCTACTATGTGTCCTGTGCCACAAAGCACTTTACGTTCATTGTCTCAGTAAATTGTGCATGGAGGTCTCTGACGACGGTGCACTGGCCCTGCCTCTCCTCAGCTCCTGGCACTGGCCTTCCTACCCACCCCAAAGAGGCCACCATCACAGGTGGCTCTTGAAGCACCCACCCAAGGTCAGCCTCCAGGGGAGGGCAGGCTGGGGAGCAGTAGGTGCAATGGATGCCAGGAACGAAGAGTTTGATTGTCCTTATTTGTAGTGCCCAGGGCAGGGGGCACCAAGAGGGGCAGGAGAAGGTGTGGGGCTGGCAGTGGTTATCAGGAGTGGAGGTGGGGGAGGAGGGTCGCTGCACCAGCTTTACCCCACACACCATGAACTGGGTCTGGGACACAGCCCAGAAAATTGACCCGTAGCACCATACTCCCCTGGCCCCTATTCTTGGAAGGTGATGCTGAAGGTATGATTGATCTGCCTCCCACCTCCCCTTCCCATGCTAGGAGGCTCTTCCATGCAGCCTACCCACCCCCCAGCTGGCCAGTGTAACAGGCGGGTCAGTCTGGGAGCAGCCTGGGAACTATGAGCACTGACCCCCTCAGTTCCTCTACAGCTCTGCTTTCTCCTCATCCCTTAGGAACCAGGTCCGGGTGGAGGCAAGGACTGACATGGTAGCTCATGCATGCACATTTGTACAGCATGAACACTTGCTTGCATGCGTGTGTGCATCTGTGTGTGCACATAAAGGCAAGGAAGTACATCAAGAGCTGTGAATGCAAGAGGTGACCCATACAGGTCTGTGTTCAAATCTGACCTCCGTTTTCTGGATATGTGTGCTATGCAGGTCATTTAACCACTCTGAGCCTCAGTTTCCTCATCTTTAGGCTGTAGTTACTGATTGTGCCCAAATAACCAGATGAATGAGATTACACACACAGAGCTCTGGCACAATGCTTGGCATACAATATTTTTCGATACATAAACGCTTTTATTAGTGTTACTATGTGTATGTGTGGGTGTGTGTGCATGTGTAAGTGCTCTTGGGAAGCCCTGGGGGGATTTCTGGCACTCCAGCAAAGGGGTGCGGGCTATTCTCTAATCATCAGGCCCTCTAAAGTAGGGGCTGCAACTGAACTCTCAGCTCGGCCTCAGAGGAGGAGGACTTGCTATGTCCCCTTCCTGCCTCTCCTCACCAAAAACACACCTGTGGTGAGAGGCTGAAGCGGGAAGATGAATGGCTTGGTGGCCACCAGGCAAGACGGGTGATTAGGAGGCTAACAGCCCAGTATCCGGGGAAGGGGAGGGAGGCTGAGCTGCAGCGCCATCAATCAAGGCTGGCAGGCCCAGCGTGCTGCACAGGGGGGTGAGGGAGAGGCAAGGAGAGAGCTGGGAGACAGGAAGTGAAGACCAGCCAAGGTCCAGGCAGCCAGGCCCTGCCCAGCCACTGGCCCACAGTAGCCCTGAGTGAGTCACTCTTACCTTGGGACCTCAATTTGTTCATCAGGACAACGGGGCTCAAAGACCCTTTCTGTGCAGATAAATTTCAACACAGCAGACCCAGTATTGGGCTCTGGGACCAGGAAAAGCCCCAAGGAGAGAATGAGGGGCTCAAGGGTGCCTCTTGTTTCCTACAGGGGCACCCAGCTAAAGGTCCTTGTGGGAGGGGATGTCACATGGGATCTGGCCTGGGAGCCCAAAGACCCAATCTGAATCAGTTTCTGACTTCCAGGTCCTTCCTGGATGCCCACCTCTACCACCACCACACACACACACACAGAGGCCAGGGTGCCTGGCCCTGGTTTATGCAAATTTTATTCAAATTGAGAGCAAGGTCACCCATGGACCCTTCTCACCTTGTGGGAGTGGTGGGTACCTGGGAAAACCCTGGCTACCAAGTCTGGGCCCTTACAGGACCTAAACAGAGCCCGCAGTCTCCATCTGTTTCCGACCTGAGGGAGCTTGAGCTGTTCACTTTCTCTCTCAGTTGTCCCATCTCTGAAATGAACTCTCCTTTTTAAAAATCAAACAAGCAACAACAAAAATCTTCAGAGTTCTTCTGCCTGTGGGACAAGCTGCGAGCTCTTCACCCCTCCACCAGTCCTTTGTCGGCCTCCACACCTGCTGTGTTCTCAGCTACACATCCTACCCTGAGCCCACTCTGAATTTTGTCATTTCCCCATCCCACACTGTTTCACCTCTGGCCTTGCCTCTCTACAGGAAAACTCCTCACCAGGGCCAGCACAAGTATCACCTCCTCTGCAGAGCCATTTGCACAGTGGCCTGGCACAGCTAAGCTGGGCCTCCCTGCAGAGCCACAGGTGGTTGGCACACACCTTCCCTGACACCTCCACCAGGATGTCTTCCCCCACCTCACTCAGCTCCCCAGAATGAGGGCCAGCTGGGTCCGATTCCCAGAGTGGAGGAAAGGGCTGGGCAGCCCAGAGGCTCAAACAGGAATAAGACCCAGATAAAGGAGGAGGAAGGGAAAGAGGAGGAAGGGAAGGAAGAATGAAAAGCAAGAGAAAGAGGAGGGAAAGAAAAAAAAACTGTCTCTAAGGTCCCTTTGCATCTTATAGTCTGTGTCAACTCTAGTGCACTCCAGATAGAGCCCTACCTTGGCCCTAGCATCACCCTCCTCGCCTACCCCCCTCCAGCCCCATCCTTGCCACAGGCACAAAGGCTCAGAGCCAAGAGGAACTCTGGTCTCTGTCTTTGCACCCGATGGAGGCACGGTCGTCATAGCGATGCTGGATGCTGTCATGGCTAATTCATCGCCTGAGCCCTGGGAGGCCAGCGAGGTGTGAGGAGAGCTGATCAGAGTGGCTCCTGGGGGCAGAAGGCTTGGGGCCTTGGAGGGTGGCCATGTCCTCTCCTCTGCTTCTCAACACCCCAGGAAAGAGAAAGACCTCCCCCCGGTCCATCATGGGCACCTCCTGTGCATCCAGCTGGCTCCAACAGCAGAGGCCAGTGCAGGTGATGTCAAGAACCACCCCAGATACTGTGAATGGGTGCCCAGGCCCAGAGCTGTTGAATAGGGCATGAGGCTGTCCCTCCTCATGTCACAGCCACTAATAAGAGATAGAGAGAAAGAGAAGGACGCAAGCCACTATCCAGACATACACTAGGCATCTCTAAAAGGTAACTCATTTAATTCTCCTAGAAAACCTGAAGGTTAGAATTATTACTTCATTTTACAGATCCCCGAATCCACCCAGCCAATCAGCTCCCTTTCTCCAAGAAGTCTTTTAGGATGTCGTATCCATGCTTAGCCCAACATCCTCTGAACTCCCAGACATGACAGGTGACAGTTCTGGTCTCCCCATCACACTGAGAGCTGGTGGCTCCCTCCTTCTCCCACTCTAGGCTTTGGTGGTCACAACAAGCAGATCTTCCCATCTTAGCTACTCTCCTGACAGCCCAGACCACTCCAACGCGCGTAGGTGGGAGCTGCCCTTGGTCCTGAACACTCCCTGCTCTTCACTCGGAAGTCGGGCTTTTTTTCCCTTGGGACTTGCCATCTCCTCAGCCTGGAGGAGAGGGCCCAGGCTCCCATCTGTGAGGGATCTACACACATACTACCTATTTCCTTCACTCACAAAATCTTATAAAAATGAACCTACTTGGAGTACAAGAACAGGAGCAAAACTTGCACACATCATGTAACAATGCAATTATTGAGCACCTAGTCTGTACAGTTCTATGAAGAAACTTTAGTGAAGAAGACAGAGCTAATCCCTGCCCTTATGGGCATGTGGGTCTAGCAGAGTCAGCCCTTGGGGTCTGCTTTACACATACCAGCCAACTCAATCCTTACAATATGTATGCAGGTGGACATGGTTATGCCCATTTTATAATGGTGGAAATGGAAAGTCTTGTGACAAAGGAACCTACCAAAAGCCACACAGCCAGTGATCAGTAAAAGGCAGGACTCAAACCCAGAGGTGTCTGCCTCCCAAGTCTTATTCTTGATCTGTTCTTCGGTGGGGAGGAAGGTCACAGACCTAGTGGCTGCCCTCCAAGAATTTATAATCCAGTGTCCCTGACCCAATCCTGCTATAAGCCCTACTGGAAAGTGTTCATAAGTTTGATCTGGATTCATTTTGCTACAGCTCTGATTTGGCCTGTCTTTGTTAAGACCTCAGTGGGGCAGAGATCAGCTTTCAGCTCCTGGCAGACACCTGGGGTTCTTCCAGGAGCTCCTAGCCCTTTCTCCACCCCCACCTTGCACTGAGGCCTCCCCCCTCAGGAGAGAGCGAGGTGTGTGCTCTAAAAATACCTTAATCCCTCCCTGCTCTCGCTCTAATTAAACTGAGTGAGTCACTACTTTAAGTAATTTATTGCTAGTTATATAATTGCTTTAATATTTGGTTCTAGAACTGGGGAACAAAAGTGCCCCCCTTCTTTTCAGGGAATTGTTAATCCACAGAGTGGGGATTATAGCCCCTGAGTGAGAGGAAGATGGGAAGAGGAGTGGAGTCATCTTGACCAGTGCCCTGCTCCAGCCTGCACCAACACGTGGGCATTTACCACCAGGCCACAGGGTGCACCTGGCCCAAGGAGGGGCCACTTTGTGGAACCCCCAAGTCTCTACTCCCTGTCACTCACACTGTGGGTTTCCAAAGTTGCCACTTCCAACTTATCCAGCCCTTGAGTTGAGGGCCTGCTGCTGAGAGCCATAGCCTGAGCACTGTCTGACCTCATTGCCTTGGCCAGGTACCTGCAGAACCCAAGGCTCAGGAGGGTGAGCAATTCCTTGGCATCTCGCAGTATGTTAGACTCAGCCACACTCTGTGCCCAGATCATCAACTCAAGGAAAACCCAGCACCTCTCACAGCCTTGTAAAAAAATCACTCCTACACACACACACACACACACACACACACACACACACACACACACACAGAGACACACACACACACACACCACAGGATTAACTACAAAGGGCACATGGGAATTTTGGAGAGATAATAAAACCTTTTCTTGATTGTAATGGTGATTATATGGCTGTATATATTTATTAAAACTCATACTCTTTAAATTGGTGATTTTATTACATGCAAGTTATACCTCCATAAAATAGATATAAAAATAAATTTTGAAAGAGAAGCCATGTCTCCATCTTCTGGGACCCCACAACAGGAACAGCTGTGCAGAACTAGCAGCCATGCTGAGACTGAGGAGGGGAGGTGCAAAGAAGTAGCTACAGAGAGCACAGTAGGTGTTCGTGTGCAGATGTTTGTTTCATTCAATGCCAATTAGCAAGGAGTCACCAGGCACCTTCCTTGCGCACCTGCATACCCTTGATCTCATTAGCTCTTTCTGCTCTCATACAGCCCAGAGAGGGAGCTCAACGATGTGCCAAGTCCATTGCACACTTTGTCTCATTTAGTCCTGGAAGCAGCTCTAACGAGGTGGGCTCAATGATCACTGTCTTTCTGCAAGTGAGGGAACAAAGGTGACAGAACTCACACAAGTCCTGCAGCTAAGATGTGGAGGAGCTGAGATTTGAACCAAGAGGTGGCCCCCGAGGTTTGTGCTCATAATCACTTCCCCTGATGGCTCCTTTTATGATACTAAATGGCATGGATTAGGAAGCCACATTTGGAGGAGGTGCCCTCTGGCCCCAGGCCTCGATTGATGAGGACTTCACTGGGCTTAGAAGCGGGAGTAGTGCACACCCAAGCAGAGAAGCCAGGTGAGCATGCGCAGCTCAGACAGGCAGCAAGAGGCAAGGCTGGCTTTGGGAAGGAGGGAACTGGGTCAGGCAGCAAGCCTGGAAGAAACACAAAAGGAATCAGGCAGAGTTTAAGTGAGGTGAGAGTGCCTGGCTGTGCCAGCAGTGGGTTCAAATGTTTTCTCAGAGCCAGGTGTGATGGTGCACACCTGTAATCCCAGTACCCTGAGAGGCTGAGCCAGGAGGATCACAAGTCCCAGCCCTCAGGTAACTTAGTGACTTAGTGAGATCTTGTCTCAAAATTTTTTAAAAATGTGAAAGGGCTGGGGATGTAGCTCAGTGTGAAGGCCCTAGGTTCAATGCCCTAGTACCAGGGAAAACAAAAATGTCTTCACAAGCCCTGAGCAGCGGGGGCTCTTCACTGCTGTTCTTGACTCACTCACCCAAAATCAGTCTCTGTCATTTGCTGGCCCTAAGGTCACAGTGGTCCATTCACATCCACAGTCATCACCTCATCTGGAGCATGCAAAAACATAAAATCCATCATCCCAAACTTGATGGAGACTGGTTGGAAAACAGTCAATGGTGGCAGGGGGTAGGCAAGAGTTCTGAGGTTGGGGAGTATCAAAAAGTCCATACCAAGGCTAAGGGAAATGTCCCTGGAGGAGACCCCAAGGTCTGAGGAATGGCAGGAACTAGCCAGGTAAAGGAAAGGGGACATGGAGAAAAGATTGTCAAGTAAGGGAACAGCACATTCAAAGCTCAGAGGTGAGAAAGCTACATATGGGGGTCATGGGGGCTCTGGCTGTGTGGGTGACAGTGGGTCAGCACCAAGTGAGAGCTCTTTCCTGGGATGCACCATTCACGTGTGAATTGCACCTGAGCTGCATGTCTGGGTCTGTATACCTGTGCTGTGGGCATGGATATTTCTGTTTGCTCTATTTTTCTTGTTTCTAGGTCAACTTTTAGAGTCATCCTGTTGCCCAGTATGCACCGATGTCTGTATCATAGGGATGGCAGGCCTGTCTACATCTGAGTGCTGCAGCTGCTTCTCTGTGTGGGGAGTTCTTCAGGATCTACTGAGATTGTTTCTCTCTGTGTACTTGTGTTGGTGTTTGTGTCCCTAGTCCTGGTTGTGACTGAGTCTTGATGTGTTATATGTTTGTGGTCAGGACACTTAGTCCCCTGGCTCAGGCAGCTGGGGCTGGAGGAGCAGCCTGGGGAAGAGGGTGCTGGAGCTGGGATTCAGTTACCCACAATAGCACCTCATGATTGTCAAGTCCTCCGTGGGGCGGAAGGCTGCACAGGACATGCTAATTATCACTGATAATGAGTCAGGACTCAAGGCCAGCAGAGGCTGAAAGTGAGTCCCCACTGGAACACAGCACATGGATGAGCTAGCTGGGCTGAAGTCCCTAATTCCCTCAGCACCACGAGCAGGCCATCCTCCAAGATTCATCTCCTAGGGAGGCCCAAAGCCAGGGTTCTGGAGACAGCAAGAGGGATGGAGGTCAAAATCCAGGAAGAAGATCTTCCAAGGAAGGACTTGTTCTAGACTTGGCAGTGCAGAGGTCGTTGAGTGTGACCAGGAGATAAAGCAGAAGTGACCAGGCTTTGTTCTCAGGGTCTGGAAGCCACAGGCAGCATGAGAAAGGAGAAACATCCCTGCAGGAGGGTCTAAAGCTGCCACACCTCTGCGTTGGTGGCTGACACTGAAGAGCCAGGGCCATAGTTCCGGCATGTGAGCTGGGGGTGGGGCTGTCACTTCCCTTCTGACATCTATGCAACTCACATGTCCTCAGCCACCTCCAGATGGTTTACTGTCTCTTACTGTCTCTCCCCTGCATCTCCATCCCATCTCTCATTGCCCCCTCCCCATTCTCCTCCACCCAAAGTTAACCATAGCTTGACTCTGCTTTGGCCTTCATTTGCTTCCCGTGTGAGTGGAGCCTCCGCTGCCTCCCTCCGCCCCTGGGTCACTCCTCCAGCTCAGGAGCGACACCTGCCATTCTGGATGTCTCGCTTTTCACCCTCTGTACTCACTGCCATTTCCCCCAGAACACCCTTCCTCTTTCCTTCCACCTGAAAACTCCCATTCATTCTTTTTTTTTTTTTTTTTTGGTACTGGGGATCAGGTCCTTGCGCTTGTGAGGCAGGCAGTGGAACCACTGAGCTAAATCCCCGGCTCCATTCTTGCAGGCTGAGATCCAATGTCACCTCCCCAAGAAGTGTCCCCATGAGTGGTTCCAGAGCTCGCCCCATAAGGCTGATTTCTGTACATGGGCCTGGCTGCCTAGTCCATCTCCATGGCCAGGGTGACAAGCACAGGACAGGGGACAGCTGGGCGTCATTGAGGGTGGGAGGAATGAATGGCAAGTGGATTGGTGGGGTGGGGTTCCAGAGCATACTGACGAAATCCTGAGGACGACATTCCTCGGCAGACCCAGTGCTACCCAGATAGGGAGGAAGGAGGTCCTGTTAGGAAAGAGCCCCTGTCCCTAAGTGGACACTTAGGTGCATATGGGTGTGCTCAAGAAGCACTAGAGGCGCCTGGCTGTCCAGAAGACCCCAGTGAATGTGACAGTGTAGGTATCTGAAGCAAAGCCCTGACTTTGGCACCAGCTCTGAGACCAACCAGCTGTGTGACCTGGGCTAAGTCTTCATCCTTTCTGGGTTTCATTTTCCCGTCATCCATTTTCCCCTCTGGATCCAAGCTCTACCTTTTCCTGTGGGGCTCTGTGCCCTAGAGACTGGCCTCCAGTAGTCGTTTCATCCTAGCTCCCTTGTCTCTGGCTTCCAGAATCAGAGCCAGGGTGCTGGCAAGAGAGCAAGGCGTGAGAAGTGAGAGGGCCAGTGGTTCTCACCCCTCACTACCCCACTCCCTTCAGCAAGCAGCGTCAGCTCCAGTAGGAAAGCCCTTCTCCAAGGCTGGGTTCTGGGATCTGCAGTACCCTTCTCGCCCCACAGGCCTCCCTGATTCTGGTCAAACGTCCCTCAACATGCTCTGTTGACTCCCTTGACCCTTCCTCATCTTTCTAATAGTTCCTTTACCAAACTGCCTTCAATTAAACCATCTGAGTGTCATTTGTTTGGTTTCCATCAGCAAAAGGGGGCTAGCTCCTTCAAGAATTGTTGAGGTGACTAAACCAGGTAATTTAAAAACATAAAGCCCATCCTGTAAGCATTAGTTCTCTCTGTCTGCCTCAAATCCCACCCTACTTGGAGCTTTAAAATCACAGAATTCTCTGACACAGGATGGATGTGATTCAGACTGCCTGTTTCTCTGCTCTGCTACCCCAGCTCCTGCCCAGCCCTCAACCTCGGGAAGCCTCTCTTCTGTCCCAACCAGAGCTCCCAGTGCTGGGCCTCCCATGCACCAGCCCCCATGGCTCAGGACATGCCTGTCTGCCTGTCGGCACCTCCACAAAGCCACCCACTCCTCCCATCCTACACCCAACTTCACCGGAGTGTGCTCAGCCAGTCTCCTCCCTCCGCTCCCAAACCTCCAAGAAGGCAAAGTTTCCCCAATTCTCCAGGAAGGACGTCTCCCTGCCTCCAGCTGGGCTGCCCAACCCACACTCTCCCACCAGCCAGGCTGCCAGGAAAAGTACTCTGGGAACTCAACTCTCCCCATGCCCAAGGGGCCAAAACACATCTTTCTCTGGCAGCTACAACTTAAAGATCACTCAGAGAGTTTGCAACCAACTTCCTAATAAGCAAGAGGTTCACCTGAGCTTCCCTAAGCAGGTGGTCAGCCCCCAATCACAACCCTCACCCACCCATGGACAGGAAACTTAGTCCCTTCCTCATGGACTGCCCTCCCTCCTTCTCCCTGAGCCAAGGCACGCTCCAGTATTCTCCCACAGCCCCAGCACTGTTGCAGTACCCAGGCCCACAGTGATGGTGAACCTTTTAGAGCTTTCAATGATAACAAACAGCCTGGGGTGGCATGGGTATCATAGCTTCGCCATCACTGTTATAGGGGAAGCCTTGAATGTTAGATCCATAGAAACCTGAAATAAAAGCACCTGCTCAAAGAGGAGGCAATTGAGGCTTCAAGAGGAGGCCCCACCCCAAACCCATCCACCACAGGGCTCTTCTCCAGGGAGTCTTCATGCTCCTTGGGATGACAGACTTCCAGAGTCCCCCAGGAGTTTCACAGCGTGCAGAAGCTCTGGTAGAAACTTCAAAGGCAGCATCTAAGGCCTGGGAGGAGTAGGAGTGCCCAAGGGCAGGAGGTGGCCTCAGGCCACAGACTTGGATCTGGGCACCCAGAGCTCCTTATTTGCTCTAGAGGCTGGAGAGAGGGAGGCCTTCCAGGCCAGACACACCCCTCTCTGCCCCATGCCCTGTCATCTCACCCTGGATCCTGCTGAGTAACCTTAGGTTAATCACGGACTCTCTCTCTGGACTTCAGTACTTGCTTCCACACATCAAAAGGACTGGGCTAGGAGTCCCTGAAATTCTCTTAGAAGGTTGTACATATGACCATTAAGAGTTCCCATGTAGGGCTGGGGATTTAGCTTAGTGGCTCCATGCCTGCCTCACAAGTGAAAGGTTCTGAGTTCAATCCATGGTACTGGAAAAAAAGAGAGAAAGAAAGGGTTCCCATGTACCTGTAAACCCAGCTACTTGGGAAGCTGAGGCAGGAGGGTGGCAAGTTTTAGGCAAGCCAGGGGCATATTAGTGAGACCTTGTTTCAAAATTTTTTTAAAAATGAAAAGGGCTAGGAATGTAGCTCAGTGGTAGTACACCTCTGGGTTCCACCAGAAGGAAAGAAAGAAGAAAGGGAGAGAGGAAGAAAGGAGAGAGAGAGAGAGAGAGAGAGAGAGAGAGAGAGAGAGAGAGAGAGAGAGGGAAGGGAGGGAAGGAAGGAAGGAATGAAGGAAGGAAAGGAAGGAAGGAGGGTGCCTGGGGAGACTAGAACTCAGACACCTGCCAGCCACATCCTGCTCCTCAATCTGATTCCCTAGGATCCTGGCTGGCCCACCATGGACCTGAACACAAAGACACCCTGATCCTCTAGTGCCCTGACTGACTGGCAGAATCCACAGAAGGGAGCGCCACCACACACATGGATGAGGAGCCTGACAATTCCCCAGCCCAAGTTTACATACATCTCATCTCTACCATCAGGCAGGTGGGACTCAGGAGAGAAAGTGGTGAATGGCCCAACCCTGGGTATGGTCTTGCTGGGTCAGCAGAGCAGGGGTGGAGACCTCCACACACATCTTCTCATCCCCACACTCACCAAGGCACTGTGCCAGGAGATACACACTCACACAGTTTCACTAGCGCGTATGTATTAACATTCCAAGCACATGTACACACACACAGGCTACCCTCATGCACACATAACAACTTACCATAATCACACTCACTCAGATGAGCCATCCACATTTTCAGACAAACACAGATCCACAACATTCTCACCTTCTCAGACCTGTATATATACATGCACAACAGGAAGCTCACATTCAGATATACGCACGCGTGCGCGTGCACACCCCCCCCCACACACTCAGACATAAATAAGCCACCAATCTCACCCTACATCTCAGTAGCAAGCAAATCATGACCTAGTAGAAATCCAGACCTCAAATACAATGTCATTCTAAAATCCATTTCCAAATCTTAGCCTATTCCAGAAGCTTTTGTTCCCTGGCTTAATTCTTTCTGTGTGCTGTCTCTGCTGGGTGGGGTTCAGCCTTCATTCCTCCACAGCATGCCAATGCAGCAGGGACCTCTCATTTGGTCAGGGAAGGCAAGGAACACCAGGTTATTCTCTCTTCACCCTTCATCTCTGCTCCTGATGCACTCTTCTGCTGACCCTTCAAGTATAAGATCCAGGGAGGAATGGACTCTGTGTAGCACCCCCTGTTGGTTACATGTGACATGACAGCACGGCTGTATGGTACACAGTCTTCACTCTCCAGCCTGTGGAGGAAAGGGAAGGAGAGGGGAGGAAGACCAAGGGGAAAAGAAGGAAGAGGCACAAAGTAATGGATTTTCCAAGGATGGAGTTCAGAAGTCTTAAACTGTAGGGTTTCTCTCTTCAATCCATTCAGCCCAGTCTGCAAAATCAACCCTCATAAACCCCAACTCTAACCAGGTCCACTCTTGCTCAAAACTCTTAGTTGATCCTGGTGGGTCACAGCACCCAAACTGAAACCAGGTCTTTATCTGGGGCTTGCCTACTGCACCTCTCAGCTTCATAGTCCAGAGAACCCAGCCCTTGATTCCCATTATCTGAGCAGCTCTCTGCTCAGCTGCTCTTCTGCTGAGATATCTCACCTCCAACTTGGCTGTCCATATCTTGCCTGTTTTTCAAGGCTCAGCCTTTGCCATCTGGAACAATAATCCATGCAAAGAGCAAGAGCTTCGGGGGCAGAGGGACCTGTGCTCCAGGCCCCACCAATCACTGGCTCATTACCTCTGGGCAAGTCAGTTCCCCTTTCAGACCCTCTGCTCCTTCATTCAGAAAACAACAGTGTCTTGAGTTTGTGGTGAGGATTAAATGAGATCATAGATGTGAAAACAGGACTCAGGCAGCTGTAAACTTCTGTATGAATGTGCAAGGAGCCATAATTATGGCTTAATCCTTTTATCCCTTTCCACCTACTTTCTCCAGCACGTGGCAAGGAGAGTAATCCCTGTAGGATGGGGTCAAAGCTGCTTTTCCTTAGGGATCTACACCCCCCAGCACCCATCAAGGCCTGCCACCAGTCAGCCTCAGCAGCAGAGTGTGCCTTTGGACGGAAGGAGGCCGCACAAAGTATGCTTCCTGAAATTCACACCAGACTACAACTCCCAGGATGCATCACTAGCTGCCATGGGCATGGCTGTAGGCGTAACCCCTTCCTTATCCAGCCCTTTATTCCACTGTTCTCTCTGGGGATTGGCCTCAGACCAGGCAAGGGCAGCCTAAAAAGGTGGTCATGTCTTGAGACACCCCCTTACACACACACACACACACACACACACACACACACACACACACACACACAGAGCAACTGTGTTTCTCCCCATACCCACCATTACCACCACAGCTGCATTACAGGCCTCCTTGTCTCTCCCACACAATGATGGCCTCTGGGCCCCTAGTTGTGGTCTCTCCCTCCCCCACCCCATCTTTCTAAAAGAGTAGGTGAGTGTGGGTGGTTCATAATGGCAGCCCCTAACCTTTATGAGCACCTGCTGCTTGCCTGGCACTAAGTTCTGCTCTTTGAAATTCCTCACCACCATCCTGCCAGAAAAGTCTGATTAACTCCCTTGTACTACTTACATGAGGTTCTGGGGGAAGTTAAGCAATGTGCCTGGGACCTGACCTCACAGCTATGGAGTAATGATGCCTGTCTGCACCTTTACTGCAACATCCTCTAGTCTATCTTCGAAGACTTCGAAGACTCTGAGCCCAAGATAACCATCCAAAGACCACCCAGAAATCTCAGGGTGTGCACATCTCAGCAACAATACTATTGGGAAGCCCTCCCAGATAGCTGACTCAAATTTCTTCTGCTGCACCAAACAAGCCTTTGTTGCCTCCTGCTTTTCAAGGAGGGCAGTGAGAGAGTGACTTTAGGGACTTCAAAAAATGGGTCACATCTCTGGGGACCTGGCCTTTCCTAGGGAGCGTGCAGCTGAACAATGGGAAACAAATGTGTGGAAACATCCCTGTTACTAAATATATCAACTTCTCGGGAGGATAGGGGTGCTTACAGGGAGCCTGTGGCCCCCACCTAGGAGGCCACAGTCTCATGGCTCAGGCAAACCAGGGTGCTTGAGCAGCAGACAAGGCTGCTCCAGCTGTCCCAGGGCCTGGGGCAGAGAGGCTGGGAGGCCAGCATGGAATGGGTGATGCCTCTTTCTCCCAGCCAAAGCTGCCAAGCCCAAGCTGACTGATTTGCATGTTGCTTTGCATTCATTTGCATGCCACTTTCTGAAAGTGCTACCTCAAACTCTGCCACTTCCTCATTTCCAGGGTCTGTTTATTCACTGAACTGCCAGTCATAAGTGGGGTGGGGCCCCTTGGCAGGTCCTGCTGTGGGACTCAGGGAGAGGCCAAGATGTTTCACATGCACAAGGGTGTCAAGGCTGCTGGGGACACTTCCCTGGAAGAAAGTGTTTCCTATAGTCTAACCTCAATTCCCTACTCCTCTCCCACTCCGTCTCTGCCCAAAGCTTCCCTCCATCCTTGCACTTCATACTTAGGCTACTCTGCACCCGCACAGACCTGGCATAAAGGAAACTGTGCCAGCTCTGCCTCCAGCCCTTGCACATGGTGCTCTCTCTTCCATGGTGCTCTCTCTTCCTGGAGCGGCCCCTCACTTCAGCCTGAAGTGACTCTTCTTTCTGAGGCCAGCACCAATGGCCTGCTCTCCTAAATGCCAGCCCCTGACTTGCACAGCTTGGGAAGGTGGCTTCTCACACATGGTCACTGGCTCTGTCCCTCTCCTCTCAAGGCTGCCACATTCTGCTGGGCAGCAGCCCACTGATTGGCTACTGAATGTTTGTAGGAGTCCCATCCCCTCATCTCTCTGAGCCCATCTCTCACTCCCTAGCTCACTTCAGTCACCTGCAAGAGGGTTAGGGTGGACTTCACCTCCCCTTCCAGCTCCCCTCCTGTCCTAGGAAAGTTCCTCTCTTGCCCTTACGGCCTACTCTCACACCACCAGGGGATTCCACAGCCCTTCTACACTAGAAGAAAGTTCTTCCTGTTGTCTATCCTCCCTCCCTTTTCAAGCCATGACTATTTCTTTATCATTATTTTTGGAGAGGAGTCAAAGTCTATCTCCAACTCAGTTTCACTATGTGTAGCTGGAATAAAAACTGCTCATTTCTCCCTCTCCCTGACTAGGATGTGTTTGTACCACTCCTGGATCATTATGGCCCAGATTGGCCCCACTTAAGAAAAGGATGATGACCCAGGATGGAGAAAGGACATAAGGCCAGGTGAGGTGGCCTTGGATAGCCAGGCCTGTAGAAAAGGCCCAGGGTAGATATAACTACCACAAAGGAAGGGCTGCCCAGAAAGAAGGGAATGAGCATCCCATTCCCGTGGGTGTGTAAGTAGGGGCCACCAGATTCACAGGCACATGGCAGAAAGGAAGAAAGCAACTGCTAGAAGGTGGTCCAGATGCTGTCCATGTCTTCTACCACTCGGAGGCTGCACTAGCATTCGCCTGGGTACCCAGCCCTGAGCCATCAGTGGGGTAGGAAGCCAGATGAGGTAGCTCCTGTCTTTGGGAAACTCCTTGGTTGACCAGGTAAGGGATTCACATATAGGTGACATCATGGAGAAGGCCAAGTTTGAGTCACAGCCTCGATCTTATACCATCACGGACAAAGACTTCAGGACAGGTCATGCAATCAGACAGCATCCAAGGAGGGCCTCCTAGGGGAGGCACCCTATTCAAATACTTTTTCTCCACTCTGTTCCCTATGACACCCCCCACCCCCGCCTTAACCTGACACTGGAGACCCTACAGAAGCTGGTCCCTTCTGTCCTGTCACCAGCTTCTCAATGCACCTTCTGGCTCTGGCCACCCAAACTCTTTCTGTCCCATGAGCATACTTTTCTCTTTCACATCTGCCCACCTTTACATGCTTCTCCTGCTCTTCCTTGCTTGAGCAACTTCTACCCATCCTATCGGGTGTAGTTTGAGTGTCTCTTCTTGGAAGCCCTGGCTACTGTGGGCCCCACAATTTCCAGAGCTTCCCTTTGCACAACATGTCTTATACTGGGATGCTGTTGGTTTCCACTTCTGCCTCTTTAATCAGACTGGTACCCTCATAAAGCAGAGACCGAGGCAGTGTCCTCTCTGTGTCCCCAGTGACAGCCCAGAAAGCACCAAGCAAACACTGGAGAGTCCCTGTTGAATGAATGAGTGAGTGAGTGGGTGAGTGAAGTAATGCAACCATGCTGAGTAGGTAGGTTTTGTGGGCCAAAGCAGCAGCAGAAGCCAGGGAAGTGTAGACCTGGCCTGACAGCAACATGACTGAGTGTCAGACTCTGAGTCCATTAAGCCTGGAGGAGGTACTGCGGCAGCTCTGCCCACCCCCAACACCATTTGGCTAGATCCCAGCCAAGCCATCAGCAGTCCCTGGAGACAAGAGGCTGAAGTGGGAAGCAGGAAGAGTGGCAGGAGCTGTTTGGTGGGGCAGGGGGAGCCGGGAGGTTCAGGGAGTGTAAAGGAAATTAACCCTCAGTGAGCTGACCCAGCTCAGTCAGCCAAGAGGTTCTGGGGCTCAAAGTAGAAGGAAGGTGTGTGGGGGGGTCCAAGTCTGCAGCCAGAGGAGCCTGACAAGACCACAGTCTGTCTCCCTGTCTGGCAAGGGTGGGGTGGGGGGGTCTGTGGTCTCTGATCCTGTGCATCCTGGCTAGAAACTCCACAAGGGTCTGCCCCACTAACTAAGCCCACATCTAGCCTGACTAAGCAGCCAGGGGCCGTTTTCCTTTGATATTCTGATTTTCTGAGGTCTTCCCACCCCAGTCACCTGGATTTTTCCTTTTCCATCCTCTTTCATCCAACCTTTCCCAAGTTCTCTAAGACCTCCCTGCAGAAAGTCCTGGTCTTATTTGTTCCTTGGACCACTTAGCCACAATGTCACTGCTCCTTGCATTGGCTTGACCTCCACCCTGGCCTCCTGACTTCAGTACTCTTCAAGTTCAACCTTGACAGCATCCCCGAGGCACATTTCTAAAGCCCAAATCTTATCATGTTCCTTTCATGCATAAAACCTTTCCAGGCTCTCTGGGGCTTTCTAGACAAAGTCCAAGAAACCTGAAGTTCAAAGTTCTGCTACTTCCACAACCCTCTTCTACACAAGCTCTGCACACATGCTGGCTCCCAACCCAGGACCTTTGCTTATGCTGTTCCCAAAGCCACTCCACCTGCTAGCTTGATGCTGATCTTTATTCCTTAATTATTCTCAAGCTATTTTATGTCTACAAAGCTTAGGAGGCCCCAGAGGGCAGAACCATTATTGCCTATTTTTTTTCTGCATCTCCCAACAGGGTGAAGAATGAATTATCTTGGGCTCACAGAGGTGGTCACACATTCAGCCACCCCCTCCCTGCCTCAGTGGGCCACAGTGTCCTAGTTGTGTCCTCAAGCAGCAGGCAAAGGAAATAGCTACCCACACATTCAGGTGAACAAGCATGTATAGACACACACATACACACACATTCAGACATGCATATGCACAACAACTACACAAGCACCAAGATACACACACATTTGTGCGAACTAGCACCATAATCACACACCCACACCAGAACACTTATGTTAACACCCACATCCACCTACACACACAGCAACCTTGTAATTCGCACACTAACACAAATATGAATGCATATGAAATGGATCAAATATGCATACTGAGTCACTCTATTCTACAGACAAAGCACACATATTCACATGCCTATCACTATGAAAACTCAACCCAATACACATTCACCTACACTCACATACACACCAGTGTTCACTCACACCCAAACATGTGCAGAGGAACACCCACAGTCACATAAGGATGCTCACAATTCCAAAACAGGATGTTTCACATCCAACCACCAAGAATCCCAGAACCATGCAGGCCCCTTTACACCCAACACATCCCTAACACTGCACATGCACATACGTGTACACACCCTTACATAGCCTGGAACAGACCTGCATCTCTACTGACTTGAACAGACACACAACATCTGCCTGCCACCTCAGCATCCCTAAGGGGGCAGCTCCCCTGAGCCCACCCCTCACTTGCATGTGCACTCCCCTGAACATGGCCAAACAGGAGGCTGGTGCATGGGGGTCTGTCCCAACCAGCTCTGCAGCTCTCTACCCTATCCTGGGACAGATGCTTTGCAGTAGAGTTGCATAAACTGGTGGCCCTGAACCCCAATTCCCAGTCTCATGGAGGATGATAACCTTTGACCTGTTCCACTGCTGTGTTTGTATTATGATTCATATTCATATTCTCTCTCCTCCTCCTTCCCTCTTACACACACACACACACACACACACACTCGAACTCGAACTCCTCTGGTGGTCTGGGGACACCATCACACTCCTGGACCATCCTAGCTCAGCCTCCAGAGCTCCTTGGAACTCCTTGACAGAACTCCCCACCCCCAGCTCCCAAAGGGATGGTTCAGGTTCATCACCAACCCCTCCCTCAGACTAAGGGACCCCAGCCTCATCACCACCAAGGTTGATGCCAGGCACCCCCACCCTGCCCAGAAGCCCTCACTAGGCTGCAGTCCAGCAACCATGTGCCCTGGAACACAATCGATCCTCCCACGTGGCTCAGTCCCATGTCATCCCTGGCCCCTTGCAGGGACTCCTAGGACCCAGCATGTGACGCCTGCCTCTTGAGCGCAAGCTCATCCAGACCCCAGCCCTCTGCTGGTACTCACGGCTCAGCCGGTCGCGCTGCCGGGTACTGCTGGCTCCTGCAGAGGATGGAGTGGCCGCATGCCTGCCCCATCACTCCTCATCGTCTGCCTCCCTAGCCAGACTAAAGTGGCACCTTGCCCTGTACCCCCCTGCCCGGAGTTCTGGGCAAGGCACCCCCAGCAGGCAGAGAGTCCAAGAGCAATGGCCTGTCCCCCTCAGCCTGGACTCTACACCCAGATCCTCCTCTGCTGCCCTGGCTGCTCCGCCTCTCCCACTGCCACTGCCTCTGCTGCTAGGCTGGCTCTAGGAGGAGGCAGGAGCAGGTCTGATAATGCAGAAGGGGGAGGGAGGAGGGAGGAGGAACAGAGAGAGGCCCAGACAGAGAGGGAGAGAGGGAGGGAGGCGTGGAGAGAGACTGACTGGAGGGAGGAAAAAGACACACATAGACAGAGAGACTGAGAGATAAGCAGAGACAGGAGGGAAATACATGATTAAGGAGAGAAGAGAGGGATCAGAGGATTGGAGAAATCAAGATAGAAATACAGAGATCAGAGAGGCATGGAGTAAACACACAGAGGCTGAAATAGAGGGAGGGAGAGACAGAGAGAAGTGAGGATGAATGACTTACAATCATGAGAAGGGACGGGGCTGGGGACTCAAGGGGCAGGTGGACATGACCCAGACCTTCTGCTGCCCCACCAGGGTCCTTCAGGGTGGGGGACACACCTGTGCTCTCTAGAAGTCAGAGAGGGCCAGACTTCATGCAGAACTGTGTGCCACCCTCTGGGTTCTCCCACCTGGTTGTATCATGGAGATGGTGCGTAGCTGACTTGGGGGACTTTTGCTTGAAGTCTTTGGACTCAGAACCTTATCATAGAGACCACCTCTTGGTGGCTCTGCTTAGTTGGGATACTGTGGAGCTGAAGCCTAAGCAAGAACTTTTATTAAGAGTGTTCACTGCTTCTGGCTATAGGTCTGGGGAGGCTGCTGTACCCCTGCCTGGGCCCCAGAGGACACTCCTCAGAACAAAGTTTAGCCCAGTGGAATGGGGCAATTTAGGCAATGTGACAAGAGTTGTTTCAGCAGAGCTCCCGTTATATGCAGGTGGAAAAAGCTCCACACTTTGAGGCAGGAGAAGGGATGGAGCCTTGGCTCCACCAGTAATCCAGTCACACATCCAAGCACTAGTACTCGCCAGCCTCATCAGACAGGGCTCAAATGTCCCTCGCCCTAGAGAAGCACTCAGGCTGGGTTGGGGGAGGGAAGATGTGTAGACTGTGACAGAGGGAACCGCCCATGCCTCTGGAGACCAGAGGGGGCCTCTGACCCAGCTAGAGGGGTTGGCAAGCATTTCTGGAGGACAGGTTCTGAGCTGGACTACTATAAGCAGAAGAGGGTATATTCCAGGGGAGAAAGAGCTAAGCAAATGACCCTCACCAGTGACCCCCATCTCCCTGAGCCAGGGAGAAAATGCCCCCCACCCACACAATAGGCTCCAGGCAGAGAAGCTCCTGAGACTGATAGAAACCTGACCCATGCTGAAGGCCATGGGGGTGTTGTGGAGGGAGATGGACAGGAGTGACCCAACCTACGCAGGAGGCCTGTCCTGCTGAGTGCTGTGAAAAGCAACTGTCTTGTAGTCTAGAAAGTGCAGGGAAGAAAATGTGAGGTGGCCTTTGCTTCCCATGGAGGCTCCAGAAGGCAGAACGGAAGACCTCTGAAAGCTCTGGGCAGACATCTGTCTTACTCATAGGGAACAAGGGTCAGATTGGGTCTGAACCAGTGGAGCCAGCCCAAAACTTGGGTCTTGTTTCTTGGCCTAACCCATTCCTGGGACCTCGCTGCTCTATTCCTGCCTGCTGGGATGATGTCCAGGGTCTGGACTAAGGCCAGTACTGGTCTACAGCTCCCCTTCACACCTAGAGAACCCACTTTTGGGCCAGGAAGCCTGCAGTAAGAAGCTGAGTCAGAAGAATTCAAAGGAAGCCACCTCCTGAGTGTGGGTGGGTGCAGGTGCAACTACATGGCCTCACCTGGCCCCTCAACCCCCTTCTGCACCCTGGAAACCATAGTGGTGGCTTTATCCTGAGAAATTTCAGGGGCAAGAGAGTCCCCTTCCCATTCCAATGCCTCACCAGACCCCACAAACACAAGGTCTGCAGGAACAAGGTCAAGGTCCGGGACTCAAGGTCCAAAGGGGATTCCAGGATTTAGATCCAGGCAGGTGGGATTCAAATCCCAGCTCTGCCTTCTACCTAGACAAATTATTTCACATTTCTGAACTCCAGTTAGTTTTTGTTATCTGAAATATGATAGGGTCACAAATCCAAGCTCAAAAGATTGTGAGGTTTTGGGGGTTGTCTCTAAAGTTCCAGTAAATAGTTGTCCCTTGTCTCCACTGAGGAAGTAGAACTGGGGGAGCCAGGGGAGTGACGGCCCCGTGTTGGGGTAGGAACTCCTGCAGGGTAGTGCCAGGATGGCTGAGGTGTGGAAAGGGGAGGGAGCTGGAGACCCCCCCAAGACTATTCTCCCTCTTCCAGCCAGCCCCTAAGGCCCCGGCGGTCGCCCCGGTGTCCGCTGTCCGAGGTGCTGAGCGGTGCGCTGCGTTCTCGGGCCCTGACCCCGCCCACAGGTCCGCAGACACCATTTGTTGCCAGTTAGGGCAAGACAGAAAGGAGTAAGACAGGCCGCAGTGGGAAGCGGCGTGGTTGCCCAAAGTGATGGGAGGGTGCAGTTCTGGAATTGGCTCTGCGCTGCCCCCACTGCCTTGGGAGGACTGCAGGCTCCGTAGGCTCCAGCTACCTCCTCGAGAAGCTACCCGAGAAGGCGACTTCTCAGCGCCGCCCGCGCCCCCTTCTGTGCGGCTGTTTCCCTCCCACCTTCCAGACGGCCCCTCCTCTGTCTCCCTCCCTGGCTCATCCTATCTTCGCCCCCTCAATCCGTATGCTCCTCACAGGAGCACAGGCCCGTCTCTCCTCATTCTCCCCACGCCCACGCAGGGAGCCACCCCCCAGCACACCAACAGCTCGGCGTGTTGCCCAGGCTGGCCCTGCCTGGAACTCCAGGTCTGCTCCGGGCTGCCTCCTGGACATCTCCTCTGGGAACATCCCCTCACACTCAAATATTCCACACCCAACACACGCTTGTTTCAGAGCTACCAGCAAACTCCTGACCCCCAGGTCTCCCTCCCCTCCGTTTCTGTGTCAAGTCTGACGGAAGGTCTGTGGATTCTCTCACGTCAGCCTGCTTCCTCCAGCCCCCATCCTCTGCTTCCTCCCTCTTCCCCTGGTCATTCCCCAGCCCCAGCCCAGTTCAGCTCCTCTATTTGACGTTCACCCTGCACCCAATGGCAGCTTCCTGAGACAACCAACAGATCATGCAGCACCTCTTCAAAGCCTTCACGTGGCTCCCCAGTGCCCATAGGATCAAAGCCAAGCTCCTCAGCCTGGCGCCTGAGGTCTTCATGATGTGGCCCTGGCAGACATCTCCGTCCTCTGTTCCAGGTGGAGCAGGGTCTGGTCCCTAAGCACACATTCATCCTTCCCTTGCCCTAGATTTTATAGTGTGCTTCTCCCTGGCCTGATTTCCCCTCCTCTTCCTTTTCTCTGCCCATTCTAAGTCCTAGCCCACCCTCCCTCACCGAGTTGAACACACACCCTGCCCACCTCCCACAGGATCGGAGCTGAGGGGTTGAGCAGCCTTTGGCTGCCTCTCCTATCCTTAACTTGCCATCTGTCCCATTACCTCACCCCTCTGCTCAGGTTCATCTCATTTTTTTCTACTGTTTTCCTCAAGGTTAGGCCAATGTCCTATTCAGCTCAGCCCCTACCCTTGGGCAGCCTCAACAGGTACAAGGGAGAAATTCTGATAGAGGAGTCAGCAGGAAGGACAGAAGTGCACATCATATCTCACCCTGGGATCACACAGGAGTAAGGCCTGGATGGGGGTGTGTGCAGGGGGAAGGCCCTGGTGGCCTGCTCTGTGCCCATCCCCCCAGCCCCAGGACAGGCTGAAGATGCAGTGTGAAGCAGCTCTCAGTCCTCTGGGGAAAGGCTGGTAATTGGAGGAACATGGATTTCACAGAGGTTTGCCTTAGCACCCTGATGACCCCCTCTGGCTGGGGACCAGAATAACCCACACTTGAGTCTTGTCATCAGGAACCCAGAATCAGGAGGATTGGTGGAGCGGGGATTTCAGGGAGCCACTCAGTGCTTCTCCCCTTCTTCCATAGCCAGGAAGCTGCTACCTGTAGCTCTGATGACTGAGGAAGAGCACCATGTCCTTGGGAAGAGCTTGGCTTAGTTCCCTGTGTTCCTACACTAGGCATGGACCCTATCATCCCATGGATGACAAAGCCTTTGCTTTGCTGGCAAGGAAACCAAAGACTACCACCACCACTAAACAGCTTCTTCCACACCTCAGGAAAGTGGCTTTGGGCACCCAGAACCCAGGGTGGAGGAGTTATGGGCCAGCTTCAGGTTCCAAGATCAGTGAAAGTTGTCCTATGACCTCTCCATTACTGGGCAGAGGGATAAGGCAGCAGGACAGATGTCAAGTCAGGAGAGAGGCAGCTCAAGGCTGCTCAGCCCTCAGCCCAAAAGCCAGTGACTCTTCCTGTCTACCCTATCCCACGGGTGGAATGTGCCACTCAGGCTCAGGAAGCTTGAGTAGATTTGGGATGGGCAGAGAAAAGAAGGAAGTCAGCCTAGAATGGAGTTGGACCTGACTCTGGGTGCCTTCTGCCTAAGGTTGATAGCATCTCCAGGAGTATGACTGAAGGAGAAGATGCTACAGCCAGTAGGGTTCGATCCCTCATTGTGCAGACAGGGAAACTGAGGGCAGAGATGCACCAGGTCACAAAGTGAGTAAAGGACAGGGCTCGGCATAGGACAGCCCAAACTCCCCTTTTCCCCACAATTCTCCACCTCTCCCTCACTTACCTCCCCAGTTGGGACAGAGACCCAGGAAAGGCTTGTGACCCTGGGGAGGGGATCCCCACATACACAGTGTGGAATTTCAGCAGGGATGGGTCAGGGCAGAAGTGACCCTTGTGGCTTCGTATTCTGGAAGGTTTTATTCTCCTTAGGGACCAAGGCCCAGCTCCCTCACCACCACCCTTCAATCCAGCACACTAGGATCCTCCTTGCTGGGAGACACGAGCGTCCTACTCAGCCCTGATCTACCTTTTTCCCCTCAACTTTCCGCACCTGAGGGGGGATGGAGGGGGTGTGATTCCGGGATAAAGGCAGCTGCTATATTTGAATGATTACGTAAGTCAGCTGCAACGTGATAATTCCATCAAGGTTGGGAGGCAATTTGAGGAGCAGGGGTCTCATCCCCTCCATCCCTAGGCTCCAGCCTGGGCAGCAGACTAGACTCAAAGGACCTGGGAATGGGTAGCTAGTCTCTGCATTGCTGGTCTGTAAGAAAAGAGCTTTCCTGGGTCTAACCACAGGAGGAAGGCCCTATTTCCTATCTTCTTAGAAAAACAACCCTCTGGTTTCTGGAAACCCTCAGGTTAGACCAGATCGTGCCCCAGATCTTCTCCCACGAACTCTCTCCAGCAAGAAAAACAGACCTGAAGAAAGTTCACCATTCATCAAGAGCACCTACCAGGGTGGGCTCCATGCATGAAGGCTGAGCCTGTCTGTCCCACCTGGGAAGGACCTGCGATGCTGGTCTGACTAGCTACTTACTGGTCACCTTCCTGACAGGTCTCTAAGAATGAGGTGGGCTGACACATCCAAAGCCTTAGCACAGTAGGTGGTGAGTGCTCTCTGACTTACTAGCATTGTCCTTTGCACCATCATCATTGCTGCCAACAGCAAGGACAGGATGGAGACTTCCCAGGTACTGGAACTGACAGACTGACCTCTTGGCCCCTAGTGATTGCTGAGCTGGGTGGAAGGCAGGTGACCAGGTCAAAGAACTGAGGTCTGAAAGGTGAGAGTTTGGCCACTGAGCCCCACCCCTTCCATCCCCCTCAAGTGCTGCAGGACTCCAGCAACCCCCGCTTCCTGGGCCCCCAGCTCTGTTGCTCCTGTTTGGGAGAGGACCTCTGCCCACCTAGGATTAGTGGCTTACAGCACTGGAGAGCACAGTATGAGTTGGCCTATGTGCAGCATCATGGGGCGGTACAGGCTGGGGGCAGGTGTGGCAGCTAGTGGTGGGCACCAACACAAGGCCCACCTCCTCCAGGCCTCCTGGCAGCTCCTCCTATAGGCGCCTCAACCCTGGAGGAGGAGGAAGACTGTGCCCACCCGGACTGTGGACTATGTTACCATGACGCTGGTCTCCATGGTGCCATGCACACAGCCCCTCCCCTCACCCAAGAGGAGGGATAGTGACAGAGATGGTGATAGTGATAGAGATTCAGGCCCCCAAACCCCTTGCCTGGCCTGTCCCTCTGCTTCCTTCAGCCTGTGAGGTCCACAGCCTGAGACCCTCAGAAGACGGGGCAGGACACTTTAGTGTCAAGAATAACAAAAAGGACTGAGTGACTTAGGTGGAGGGAAGACAGAGGGTGCAGAAAGGTGGTAAAGAAGGCAGGGAGGGCTGGGGAGAGGGAGCACACACTATAGCCACCAAGGGGGAAGTGGCTCCCAGCTGACAAGGGGTGGGAGGCACCGTCCAGCCTCTCTTTGGTCTCAGTGTTTGGAAGTGGGTGGTGGTGGGCAGAGTGGAGAGCAGCAACAGGAGGCGGGGGAGCAACAGGAGGCGGGGCAGCAATTTTCCTAGACAGCACTCATGTGTGGGTGTTCCTCCACGTGCCGTGTGTGTGTGTGTGTGTGTGTGTGTGTGTGTGCGCGTTGCACTTGCAGATCTGGAAGTACAGGCAGGCTGAGGTATGCAGGCACGTGCATGCAGAGCATGAGTGTATGTGTGGCATGTGTGCGCCTCTGTCACTGTGTCTCCAGGGTGATAAATACAGCAGCAGGGGCTGAAACCAGGGCAGAGAAAGTGCGGAAATTTCCACAGCTTGAAAGTGGCGCGGGAGAGGGGACAGGCCAGGGCTAGGCCAGCCCGGGCTGACCAGAGGCACTGCTCCTTACAGATCCTCCTGGGCCAGTTCCTAGCTGGGTCCAAGTGGCTTGCCCTGCACACGTGTACACACACACACACACACACACACACACACACACACACACACACACACACACACACACGCCCGACCTGAAGCGAACACTTTACACTGAACTGGAAGGGCAATCCGGAAGAGCTTCCTGAAGGCGGTAATCATTGGAGAGGTGGGGAGGTTCGGGCCAGTTGTACCTGTGTGAATGGGGGAGGGAAGAGTCCCCAGAGCAGGCCCTGGGTCACTTAGGTCACAGCACTGGCTAAGTAAACAGGAACTATGCCTTTTTCCGGTGGGGGAAAAAGAGCCCAAGGGTCCCATTTGACTGGGCTGTGGTCATATTTCAGAGGCAGGGTGGAGGCACAGAGGAAAGGCCCTGCAGTGCCCCTGGGGTACTAGGCTCCAGCCACAACAGGCCTCACAGCAAGTCACATGGCCTTGCCTGTGTCACACCACTCCCTCTCCTGGAGATGTCTTCATCTCAGCTCCACCTACAGGGACACTGCCTGTCCCGGGCTCCTGTCCTCCATGAAATCTTCCTTGCTATCTCCGGCCTCCATAAGGGCTCTCTCCCTCCCACACCACTTACTCATCTGCCCCCCACCCATGCGTTCTGTACACCATAGGTTATCAGTAAGTGCTGGCTGAATGAAAACACACCGAGTCTCCCCAGATATATTTGGAAAGAGGATTAGTAAGGGACAATGCTAGGTACTTCACACTGATCAGCTCACATAATCCTCCCCAGAACCCACTAGGAGGCAGCTACTATTAATATCTCCAAAGTATACATGAAAACACCGAGGATCAGAGACCTGTCACTTGACCAAAACCACACAGCCGGTGAGTCGGGCTGTTGGCATCCATACCCTTGCTGTTTCAAGACAGCAGGTTGTGAGCAGGGGGTTGGGGGCAACTCGAGCCTGGGGCCAGAGAAGAAGGCGTTAGCTCCAGCCCAACCCCATCCCTGAGCTCAGGCGGAGGGGAGTGGAGGTAGGGCCTAGCCCTCTCCTCCTCTGGCTCACTCATTTCCTGTGAGCCCAGGGGTCTCCTGAAGCCTAGTTGCTGGACACTTTGCCAAGTGGAAGGCTGAGCTAGAAGGAGGTAGGAGAAAGCAGACATCTCAACTCTCCAAGCCCTTCATACCTCTCCTGCCTCGGCTTCCTCTCCACTCCTGAGCCCTCCATACCGAGCTCCCTGTGGTCTCTCTGGGCTTAGGCCTGAATTTGCATTGGCCTTCAAAGCCCTGACCTCCCTCCCACCCTCACCCCCAATCACATTCCTCCAAGAGCAGCCTCCTAACCTGAGCTCTGGGCTTCTCATCTGTCCCGACCCCCAAACCCCAAATAATATGTGCACAAACCACCCAGGGTCCCCAAAGGCCCTGTTTTTAGGAGTCTTTTTGACAAGGACCAGCAAAGCTTCCAACACTGTGGTCACTGGCATGTTCCATTACGACTTTGGCCCCAAAGGCTCCTGTTGGGGTGTAGCCACCCCCCCACCCCCCGCACCCAGAAAGCACCCTTGCTGTCCTGGACACCTGCCCATCCAGGTCTCCTTCCTTAGGGAGCACATGGGCCACCTCAGACAGCTGCTGGAATTGGAAAGGAAACAGGAGACCCCTCCAACGTGGCAGTGGACATGGTACTCAGGTATAACTCAGAAAAGCTGTGTGGTCTTGGCACAGACACCTCCCTACCCTCCAAGAGTAGACAGTGCTTAAAGCAGCGGCTCTGACTCATCAGGCTCTTGGTGAATGGCTGTTCCCTCCTCCTCCTCCCAGATCCTGGAGCCCAGGAGCCCCGTGGACATTCTTGTATTGTTCTGCCTTCCAGAACATCACAAGCCTGGAGCGGAAGGCAAGGCTGGAAACTGCTCCACCTTCCAGCACAGCAAAGCCTCAACAGGGTGACCACACTGAGGTCCTCCAGACTGGTCCAAGACAGCAATGATGAGCGATCCATGGCTGCCCCCCAGTGGCCAAATGCAGCTGCTGCAGCGGGCACCCCCAGTTCCACCCACTCTCTGGGCATCAAAGTTAAGTGGATCCAGGGAAGAATCCCAGCCCCTGAGCACTTGGACAAGGGGATCCATCCGCCGTGTCCATGCTAGAGATGGAATAGTCAGGCATTCGATCCACCAGTCTCCATGAGTAGCCCATCTAGGGCAAGACAAGAGTTGGGAGACTCAAAGGACTTGGCCCCAACCTGTGAAACCAGCCAGTAGGGTTCATGGAACCTGTTCCAGTCTCCTGGCACATATAAGGACAAGGAACCTGGAGTCCAGATCCCTGATGTCCCCACCAGCACCCAGGCCTCCCCAATGAGCTGGGTTAGAGGAGTGGCCCCTTCTTCTGGTTCTGCCAAGGCAGAGGACAGAAGGTCAGCAGGTCTGCCCAGCGGGGCCCTGAGGAGCAGGTGGCAATGGGGCTCTAGGAGAGGTAGGAATATGATGTCTGGCACCTTCCCAGAGCGTCCCAATCTGTCCCATTATCTCCTTCGGTGCTCAAGGCCTTGTCTGCTTGTCCCTGGTGCAAGACCCATCCCACCTCTGAAGGGGTGTGCACAAGGAGCAAAGTGACCTGAAGTTCTCCTTCCTAAAGCTTCTGTGAATCTGTGGCCTTGTGTCTCTAGCAGAAGCTGCTGAGGGGTTATCTTGAGTCACTGGCACCCAAAACCTGGCTCAGACTACAGCAGGGACAAGGGCTCAGGCTCAGCTGGGGTCGGACCTGGCCTGGATCAGGGACTCCCCAGCTGGGCTGCCCAGTGATACAATGGGGATGGCAAGGAGCCAGGCTGAGCCTCTGCCTGAGGCGGGGGAGAGTGTCTGAACAGTTCAGGTCAAAAGAAAATTCAGGCTCTAGCTTTGGCCACTACGCACTCACCTCTGGGCTTCCTGACCCACTCAGGACACCCAATGCCCTCAACCAGTCACAGGCCTCAGCACCACAGGGTAAAATACACAGATATATTTATATTATCAAAAAGACCCCAAAGTGAGGAAGGGGCACCAGGCAGCCTGGGCCCTCCCAGCCAGCCCAGACTGGAAGGGGCCTGAAGTCCCCCAAAGTCTAGCTCTCAGTCCCGAAGAGCTCCCTTCCCACTCAGCTGAACGCTCCTTTAGAACCCCTGCTTTTTGCTGCTCTGGCCTTTGTGGCAGGGGGTGGGCTCCCTTCCAGCGGGACCCCAAGGCCTCCAGCCTCTAGAAGAATGATGTCTTCCAGAGCTTGTGTCCACCTCTCCAAGCCCACAAACTCAGGGTGAGTGACCCTGGGGTAACCAGGCCAGCCTGGGGCAGCGGGAGGGGGGGGGCAGCTGTGCACCTGGAGTACCAGGAGGGGCTGCCCTGCTGCCCCCCAACCCCAGCCAGAGAGCCCCATGCTGCAGTCAGGATGCGGGATGTGGGGTGCGGCTTCCTCATGTGCCCCCCTGCTGGCTCACACCAGGCACGCAGGGCATGAGGGTGTCTGAACAGGAAGGCTTCCCGGTCACAGTCGGTCACGGTTGGTCACGGTCACAGCAGCAAAGACCCAGAGCCAGGCTGGCTCCAGTGCTCAGACATTGCGAAGGACCTGTAGGGACACCAGAAGGCCAGCTTTCATTAGCTTTGCAATAGCCAGAGGACCACCATCAGTGGAGCGTGGTCACAAAGGTTTCAGCAAGTGGGGTCACCAGGGGCAGGAGAAGCTCTGTGAAGCCACTAAGGATGGAGGAGGGGGCTGGAGGGCACTCAGAGCCTGAGTAGGGGGGTGGGAGGTCAGGTCCCCGGCCTTCTGCCCTAGGAATGACAGCCACTCACAGAAAGCGGGTCCGAAGTGAAAGCTGCCACGCTCCGGCGCATTTCATTTTCACTGCCACGCAGGGGGATCAGTGACACGCTACCCAGCCGGACCTCAGGCACTGCCCGGGACACACGAGAGGGCTCTGAGGGCCACACCAGGCCATCATGCTGGGGAGGAGGAGAGAGAGTGACTGGGTCACGCCTCAGCTCCTGAAGATACAGCTCTGGATCCGCCTACCCTTCCCAGAAAAGCCTCTGGCTAAAATCAGAGGTAACACCCTCAGCTTTGATCCCAGCCGATATGAGAAGCAGCTGTTAGCAGATGATTGCATCCCTGGGAAAACACAGCTAGTTATGTTTCTCAACAACTCCCATCTCCGGATCCACAAACTTCTCCAAGAATGCAGCACCACGAAAACATTTCTCCAAGAGGAATACGGCTGCAGTTCCTCTCATCAGGAACCACCAACTACAGAATTCACCCTCTTTTCCTTTAGACATTGACTTCCAGGAAACTCAGGGTCAAAAAGAATGCAGCTGGAGGAAAAGAAACCCCAGGGCTCTGGTAGTTTTCTCTCTCTTTTCCCTAAATAATTCTGAGCTCTCCAGTACAACTCTGTGCTCTAATTCATCTGTTCTGAGTCTAACTAGCCTCTGGCCCTGCTCTGGCTCAGGGATCATCACCACCCTGATCCTGTCTAGGCCACAAAGGCAGCCAAATCACTGCCCTCCTCATGGGCAGGCTTCGCCTTTCAGCTCCTTCTCCCCTGCACACCCCATCCACAGTGAGCTCTCTCTGACTCAAATCTGCACACTGCTCTCTCTTGCTTGAAAGTCTCCCATGGCCTACTGAGTCAAGTTCAGTTTTTTGCATTCAGCCTTCCCTTTCTTTCTTTCTCTTTTCATGGTACTAGGGGTTGACTCCAGGGCCTTTGCACTGAGCTACATCCCCAGCCTTTTTTAAATTTTGAGAGTGTCTCACTCAGTCATTAATCCGCCCAGGCCAGCCTTGAACTTGCAGTCTTCCTGCCTCAGCCTCCTGGAGTTCTGGATTACAAGTGTACACCACCTTGCCTGGCCTTTTCAAGGCTGAGATTGTGCTCCTGACCTCCTTTCCAGAGCTTACTTCTGGCCCTTCTGGCTTTTTCCTTTACACCCCACTGGACAGTGGTACTTGTCTTTTGCATCTCCAGGCCGTGGCACACACTGTTCCTTCTGCCGGTGAGCTCCCTCCACGCTCGGGCACTCAGCTCCCATCACACCCTTTCTTTCCTTGGTGCCATCCCGCTCTCAGCTCACACCACCAGGTTAGGGCCTCTGGCCTCCTCCTGTCACCATAGTACTAAGGGATTAGAGTATAACAGGTCACTTCCGAGTCTCTGTCCCTTCCTATACGGGGAGCACCAGGACTGCACAGGCACTAGGAAGGAAGGGCTCACTGAACACACAGGCGAGTGAATTAAAAGCAACTCAAAATCTCCTCGAAGCAGTGAATGGCCTAGATAGTGAAGCAAGCACATCCATTCCCCACAATAGGGCCTCCGGGACCTCAGCCGCCCCACAGTACCTGCACAAAGAGGAAGGTGGCAAACCACTCCCGAAGCTCCATTTGTGTGTCACAGCAAAGGTACCTGCAGGGAGGGCAGAGGTCTGGACCCTGCTAAAGGCCTGGCTGAGGTGGGGACATCCTGCCCATCTCCCCAGCCCAGGGTCTCCCAGCAGGGTACAGCTGGGCAGGGAGTGGAGACCCACTCAAGGGCCCTGTGCTGCTGCCCCTCCAGCCTGGGTCTCAGGACAGGGCCCCTGCTCACCACTGCTGCTTCTCATGCTTCTCTGTCTCATGCACCACCGTGAAGCCCCAGCTACAGAGGAGGGGCAAAGGAGTGGGATCGCTTGTCAGCCTGCACCAGTTCCCAGGACAGTTGGGGCAAAGCCTGAGGCCTTCTCACAAGCTGGGCACACAAAAGCCACAGGCTCTGCCTCTCTCAGCACCCGCCACCTCCCAGGACCTCGGATCCCCAACCACCACCCCAGGCCTGGCCTGGGGATGTAGCTTGGTGGTACTGTGCTTGCCTGGCGTGTACAAGGCCCCAGGTTCCATCCCCACAACCACACACAGAAAAAAAGAAAGGAAATAAGCAAGGGAGGAAGGGCAGAAGAGCGAGGGAAGGAGGGAGGGAAGAAAAAACAAAAAAAAAGTACCGATATCCCAGCCCAGGCCTGCCCTAGACCCAGAGACAGCCAGGTGTAGACAGCAGCCAAAGAGAAAGTCAGAAAACCAAGTCTGGGGATTTGGGTGAGCAATGGGGAAGACTGGCATGCAGCACTTTTCAACACCTGCCAAGTACAGTCACCCCTGGAAACTGATGTGTGAGTATTATCCCTATTACACAAGCATGGGCGCTGAGGCACAGAAAGACCCCAGAGATGGTCAGTGACAGGATTCTAACCCAGGCCAGTGGTTCTCAAACATGAGCATCAGTGTTCCTTTGTTAATTAATTAACACCCAGTCTGGGCCTCTCCCCCAGAATCCAGGACTCGGGATGCCCAGAGTGGCACCTGTAAATTTGTGTTTCTAAGGTGCATGCAGGTGATGCTGCTGGTCAAGGGGACTGAAATGTCAGAACTACTGCAGAGATCCCTGTCAAGTTTGAAGGCCCTGGCTGTGTCTCCCCATCAGTTCTGAGCCCTGCAGGCCCCAACCGCAGGTCTCTCCCCAGTCCTGGCTCACCAGGTGGGTGGTCGGAGTTTCTTCTTTACACCGAGGTAGACTTTCAGACTCTTGACAGGCCATTCCTTCTCAGGCCGGTGACTCTGGGGCAAGGAAGGGGAGAAGAGGGCACTTCAGTCAGTCAGGGCAGGGACAGAGCAGTTCTCCCACCTGGACACTGCCCTCTTCTACTCCCCAGCCCTCTGAACCCCAGCATAGGGCACCTCCTCCAGGAAGCCTCCTGACAAAGCCCTCCCAGGCCAGCCCTCAGCCCCAGCCTCCATCCCTGCAGCAGCATCAGACAGTCAACTCTCAGTCCCTGACACAGCTGGCCCAGCTGGCAGAGAATCCCAGCCCCAGCCTGATGCCCTGCAAACTAGAGAATCAACTCATAGCATCAGCCTGGGTCAGATGGTGCAAGGAGGGAGAAGCTGCCCGGTATCCTCCGGCACCCAGTTGGAATAGGTAGGTGCCATCTGAGTGCTTCAGGCAGCTGCTTATGTCTACATTTGTCTCAATTATTCACTGTTCTCCCCTCCCAGCCCCATGAGGCTCCAGGGTTGACTGTGTGAGAGAAGGCTTGAGGCCAGCTGTTACTAGCCCTCTGGTTCCATGACAAAGCTAACAACTCAAGCTGAAGCACACTTCTGTTCAACAGACCAGAGGGAGAACATCCCGATGGCCTAGATCAGGAAGCAAGAGACCAATGTACTGGGGAGGGGTGCCAGGACACTGACATGCTCCCCTCTGGCCCCGCCTCTGCACATGGGTCTAGGCTTAGAAGGAGCAGGCTGGCTTGGAGGCAGAGGAATGGCAGCAATGGCACCCAGGGAAGAGGCAGGTTGGCTGGAGCCTTTCTCCTGCTCTGAGGGCCATTTGCTCAGACCCCTCCCCTTACCAGGCACCCCTGGAGCCAGCAAGGGCATCAGGAGAGATGGCAGAGGAGGGAGATTCACTTACAACCAAAGCTAGGGGTCCAAGACTGAGCCGCGTCCACCTTGTTCCCCACCATTGCCCCCAGCCCCTCCAGGCATGGTACACCAGCAGAAGCAAAAAGAACAGGAGGGGAGGGCTAGGGGAGCTGGCAAGTTTTAGAGTTGGTAAACTTTCCTGTTATCACAAAAGGATGGACTGCTTAGGGACTGGAGGGATGTTCTATCCTGTCATAGGGCTTGTGATTTAGGAAGGTCTGAACAGGGACTTTTCAGCGAGTTCCTAATGACCAAGGGCCTGGTGAGAGTGCCCCATGTCCTCTATGTATAGTACCTGACCTGACAATCATCCTGTGCCCAACAGAGCCCAGAACAAACCAGGCTGCAGACATAGGGTGAATGGAGCTGCAGGCCAGGAGGAAGCTGGGCAGTGGGAAGGGAGATCAAGTTGTGGATATGGGAGAAACAAAGTGTGGAGAGAACACAGTGAGGAAGACACCTGTGCACAAACGTGGAGAAGCCTGGTCAGGAGCACTGAAGAACTCAGCCTGCAGGCTGGGAGACACTGTGGTGGAACAGAAGACTGAGATGTGCTGTAGAGGAGATCACAGTGCTGGCAAGGAGAATGCAGCCTCTGTCTGGGTGTGACAGAGGAAGGATGTGGGGAAAACTGGGCTGAAGGAATGGAAAACAGGCATGGGCCTGGAAGAAGTCAGGCTGGGAGGGAGGGGAAAAGAACCAGCAGTAATAAGGAGTAAACCAAGTCAGGGCAGGAGATACAGCAAAGGAGATAACATCCCAGAACCTTGGTGGACTGACTGGAGGAGCAGAGAGGCTCAGAAATGCAGATGAGGTCATACAGGGAGGCAAAGAGAAGAAGCATCCCCCAGGAGGCAAGGCTGCAGGAAGAAATGTGTATCATGCAAAGAGAAGGAGGTGAGGGTCCTGATCCATCCACTCTGCTCTTTTCAGGCAGCCAGGCCTGTCCAGATGCCTTCAGGAGATGCAACGGGCAGAAGAAGTTACAGATGCTGGTGGGGCAGCAATGAGAGCTCAGGCCAGCCGCTGGCTTGGCACCATGCCTGCTGCCCATCTCCACAGGATATCTACACTCCATGGGACCTGCAGGGGCTCATGGGAGGCAGATTCTCAGCTAAAGCTGAGCAAGAGCCTTCCTCCAGACAGAAGTAACCCACCAGGAATAGGGCAGCCCTGAGGGAGGGATGGATGAGCTCCTTTCTCCCAGGATTGTGCAAAAGAAAGTTGGGCACCCAGCCAGGGAGGCTGCAGAGGGTACCCCATAAGCCTCTCTTGTCCACCCTGGCACTATAAGATCAGGCAGCAGCAAGGATATTCTGATAGCCCTTGACTTCCAGAGTTGGAAAGGGGGGAAATGGGAGATGAGGATCAGAACCCTAATTCAAGCTTTGGGTTCTCCATGACTGGATCCTTAATTTCTACACTGAGCCCTATGGAAAATTGTAGAGTATTACCCCGAGAGGGTCTTATCTTGGAGAAAGGACCCTGGACAAGGTCAGGAATGAAGGGGCTTAGCCCACAGGTCATAGGGTGGAGGGACAGGGAACCATGCCTGGAGAGATCTAGGAGCTCTGTTCCTCATGCTCCCGCCCGGCTCGCCTGGCCCCCAAGTGGTGTAAGGCAGCTGGCAGTTGTCCCATAGCTACTCACAGTCTCAGGGGCCCCGCTCCACGGCCTCTGGCTCTGTTTGATAGAGGATCAGGGTTATGGAAGAAGTCGGCCCAGGTCTGGAGCCAGGACAGTGTGTGCAGTGGTGGGTGGGCACGTGGCATTATGTGCAGGAGTCAGGAGGCCAAAATGAAGTCTGACATGGGAGGACACCTGGCCTGTGGACAGTGCGGGCATGGAGAATGTGCTGGAGGGATTTGACCTGGGAAGTGGCAAGGCAGGCATGGCCTCAACTCGGGGCTGTCACCATGTAGCATGTTCTTGTGTGTGCTGTGATGATGTGTAGTGATGTGACTGCATCCAGATACCAGGGCCTACTATGGCTACAAGGCCACCGAGGGCCACAGAAGTCTACAGCTCTTCCCCACCGCTGTGCCATCCTGAGACCCCACAATGCAGACACTCCCACTTGCAGACCAAGGGGGAATGTTGGTGCATGGGTGTCTGAGCACAGATGTAGGTGCCCATCATGGGACAAGACCCACGGGGCCACTTACCCGGACCTCCTTGTAGAGCCGCAGACAGCTGCTGTTGAGGATGAAGTAGCGATCGTGGAAGCCGCCTGAGGGAAGCCCCAGACCCAGGAGGCTTCGGTCTTCACGAAACTTCATCATACCATGTTTGGTGTCACCCACACGGCTGGCTGGGGGAGGACTGGAGTAAGCATGGGCTGTGCCACCCGCCCACAGACCAAGATGCCTCAGGGCAGGGTGCCCAGGTGAAGGAACTGCCTCATCCTGCTCCAGCTCCATAGAGGCCAGCCCACCTGGTGCCCTCTGACTGACCTGCTCCTAACTAATGTCACCAGGTCCCACCCTGGCTCTGGACTGATAGAGAGACCCACCCAGCCTGCCGCCCTCGCTGCAGGCGTCACCTACCCAGGTACAGCAGCATGGCCTCCATGGACTGGTGCTTCTTCACCACCAGGTGGCTGTCTGTGCCCAGCCCATGCAGGATAGGCAACACCTTCTCTCCAAAATGCAGCGGGCGTTCTGGGGAGAGGTCACACACATTGTCACTGGGACCAAATGACCTGATACCACCAAGGGCCAACACATGGCATACATCACCTACACATGTAAGATCCACTCCCATCATCCACTAGCACCACAACACACCACCAATGTGACCACCCTTCCCACAACCACTTCCGGGTCAACACACCTGACTATGAGCAAATCCAAGTCAGTGATCATGCCAGAGTGTCCCCATCAATGCAAACAACAGCAGTGTCGGAGGCCATGCAGCCCAAGCCAGAAGCACTCCCCTGCTCCCTCCACCTTCTGTGCATAGATCCCTGCCTGGCCCTCTCCACTGCCCCACCCTGTCTGGCTTCTCCTTGGACAACTACTGGACCTTCAAAATGGTCTCTGGCGTGTGTTCTCACTTCCCTCAGCCCACCTCTCCCCACCCAGCAGCAGCAATCTCACAGCACCATCTCTAACCCTTTGATAGCCCTGCACTGCTGTCAGACCCTGCGCAGCCCCACCCTGTGCTGCACCCTCCCCACTGGCCTCCTCTCCTGGGGACAGCTGGGCCTCTGCCTGTGCCAGGGCTTTTCCCATGCTGCTTTTGCTTCCCAGGAACACTTTTCCCCCATCTTCATCAGGTAACTCTTACTCTTCCTCCACATTTGGCTCAGGCCTTAGGCCAGAGACCCTTCATAAGCTCTGGTGACACCATGGGCCTTTCCTTCATAGCAGCTAACAGCGTTGGTGCTGTTTCTTTCTTGGTGTGATCTTAGAATCAGTGTCTCCATCCCTCACCAGACTGACCCCCACGAGGGTAGGAACGGTGTGTCTGGCTCCTCAGCCCAGTGCCTACCACTCAACAACAGTAAAACAAATAAACCTTCATCCATCCAAATCACCCCTCACCTCCACCGATACCAAGACCACCCTTCACCCTAAAAGGCCTTGATCACCCCCCTTTACTACCACAGCCAACCACAACAGCATCACAATCATCCGCATCTATGGCACTGCTACCACCACTAAGCTAACCAGCCTGCACAGTCATCACCACTCACTGTGCCCTATACCACCAAGAATGGTGTCACCCCGCAATTCCATTGTTGAATTCAACATCATCACCTCTGCAACCAACACCATTCTCACTGACTGCTGAGAAAACATCATCCTGACTGGATGGATGGCTGGCACCATCTACCCCTTCTCTGTCCATATCTCCCACATGACAGCCATCACCTCAACCCCTGCCAGTCTGTCACCACCATGATAGAGTCCACAGTTCTCACCAGTGCAACAGTCACAGCTGTCATCCAAAACCCTTTCACACCATGGTCCCCACACTGCAGGGGAAAAGGAGGACACACTGGGGCTGCAGCCCAGATGAGACCACACCTGCCTCACACCAGTCCTGGTGGTCACTCACCGGCCTCCTCCTTCTCATTGACCTCAAAGCAAGTCCAATAGTCCTTCTCCCTAATGCCCACATTGCGGCGGTCCAGGATCTCCAGGGTAAGTTCCTCAGCTGTCATGGATGCTGGGATCTGTGATGACCAAAGAGAAGTGGATCAGCCTACCCTGGCCCCTGTCCTGCCAAAACCCTCTCATGGGATTCCAAACCCATCCCTCTCAGGTTCTGAGTCCTTGGATGCAGTGGGTGTCTCCGAGGGTCCTGATGAGCAGGGGGAAAGACATGCCCAGCACCAGCCACAGTCCCATCTGGGCTCTCCATAGGTCAGAAGCCCTGCTCCCCTGGCCATCTGGGCCCACCCTTGGCCCAGCCTGACTACTGGCCTCTTGGCTTCTAGGTCCCCAGCCCTCACCTTGACATGCTGTTCACTTTCTGCCTTCTTCTCTTCCAGATAGACTGTGCAGATGAAGTCACCAGCATGCTGCAGGGAGACAAGGCTCAGCTGGAGGTCTGGGGAGCAGGTGCCTGCCACCAGCCCAGCCCCTATCCAGGCCCAGCCTCCACCTGGGTCCCACTGGCAGTGCCAGCCACTCGCATCTTCACAATGGCAGTGACCTCCTCCCGCTGCTTCCTCAGCTCCTCCTCATCCACCTGGGAAGGGGAGAGAGCAAGGGGGAAAAGGTCACTGCCACCTGAGAGCTCAGCCCTGCCCTCCCCTGACCATTGGCTGGGAACGCACACTAAACACCACCACATAGTGGCCAATGAGGTCTTCCACCACCCGGCCAGCCTTGTAGTCCTGCCCATCTGTCTGGAAGAGCGTGGGCCCAAACACAATAGCCAGGTTGTGTGTGTTCATCTGGTTCGTGTCTGAGAAGCACTGGACACTAGAGAGGGGAGGAAGGACGCATGAGTGAGGAGTCCAGCCCAGAGCTTCCCAGCCCATCTTCCCGACGGGTCCAAGACTGGCCACTAGAGTGGGGCCAAGGGAGGTCATGGTCAGTGTGCACCCCTAAGCAAAGGGACATGTCTTGGGTCCTGGTGAGGAGCAGGGCTGGGAAGCTGGGAGATCCGGCCAAGGTGCCCTGGCAACAAACTGAAAAATCCTCCACTTTCCCACCCTGCAGGAAGTAAGATGACAGACCAAACAATGGAGATTAGTCCATTCTCAGTCCACAAGGCCTACCTGGTTCCCAGGGGGAGGGCAGTCAACCAGGATGGGAGAAGAAGAATCTCCGCCCCATCCCCCCAGAGCCCCGCACCGGTATCGCCCCTCACCAGTACAGGTGGCTGATAAGGGCCTTCACTGTGGCCCGGTTGACAGGGGGCAGATGCGCCAGGAGCTCTTGGTACCTGGAGACCTTCTCCTCCACATCCTCAATCTCTGGGTGGGAGAGATGGGTCACAGGTCAGAACCTCCCTCCCTGTGCCTCCCCCAACCCCAGCTGCTCTGACTGTCATGCTGGTGACCATACTCCCTGTGCCCTCCAAGTCCAAGCAGGCCAGATACTCAGCAAGGATAAGGAATTCTCCACCCCTAAGGGACCCTGGCTCTGTACGCAGTGAAAGAGGAATGAGAAGCAGGAGAGGAAGGTGGCCTGGAGGCTGTCTGCAGGAGCATGCCTAGTCCAGGTGCATGATGGGGACCAAAGGGATAGAAGTTGATAAGGCTGGGCATGGGCTGCAGGGCCCACCTGAGGCCTCCAGCCAGGCTAGGCGCTGGGCACGAGTGAAGAGCCCATCTGGCAGGTCCCGCAGAAAGCGTTTGAGTGCAGAGGAGACATCGTCAACGTTCTGTTCACCCTCCTTGAGGTGCACAGAACGGGCATCCTGCCGTAGACTCTCCAGCAGCCGTTGGGTCTTTGATGTCTGCCCACACTTGCGGTAGATGCCCTCGGAGGTCAGGCCTAGGAAGGGGCGGGGTGCACAGCTACTCTCAAAAGGATCTTAGGTCTTCAGTGTCTCTCTGCAAGGAGTGGGGCCTGGGAAGTAGGGGCGAGGTCTGGGCCATAGAAGCGGGGCTCACCGCACTGCGTGATGTAGTCCACACAGCGGTACACAATCACTGGGATGTCTGAGTCCCCAAGCTGCTGCTCAGACAGGGTGTCCCCCAAGCTGGCTGCTGCTTTCTGAATGGCCCCCAGCCAACCCATGAAGTCTAGCCGTCGTTCCCCCTGGATGTACAGTGTCCTACACAAAGGACATTCAAGTCACTGCTCCACCTCTCCCAGGCTTGTCAGAATGCCCAGCTACTCAGAGCCCCTCCAGGAGGCTAGGACTCACCTCCTTCGCTCCACCAGCACCAGCACCTGGTTCTCACTCTCCCCTTGAACGGCTGTAAAAGGGTCAGTCAGGGTGAGGCCCAGACCTTGTTCACGATCCCCAACCTGCTCCCTCCTGGGGCTCTCTGGGCACACACCCTAGGATCCACCCACAAACCCATGAGGTCACTGAGATGCACCCTAAGGGCAGGAGAAGACAGGGAGGTCAGGCTGGCTCCTGGCCAGGCTAGGATACAGTTCAGATTTCTAGGCAGGGGCTGGGGGCTGGGAGCTCAGACAGGGTGCCCTGGAGGTTGGGGTCTGGGTCCAGGTCCACGCACAAAGTTCCTGCAGTCTCCGGAGCTGCAGTGGCTCTTCACAGGGTCCCTCTGGGAAGACAGCACGGAGCTCAGAGCCAGTCAGAGCGAACCAGCCCTCCTGGGCCCGCTGGAGGCTCAGGCCAGCTTTGTATGGTAGACGCCCAAGTCGCTCAAAGTCCCGGGCCAGCAAGTCCTCAGCTAGGGGAGGCATGAATGCCTGATGGGGGAGACGACCAGGAAGACTGTATCAGCCAATAGCACCTCCTTCCTGGGACTCCAAGTGCCTCGGTTTGTGAGGTTCCCTACTCAGCTGCCCCCTCCTCTGTTCCTCAGAATAGAACCCAGCACCATGACCAAACTGCAGTATCCACTCAGATGTGCCCTCCGCTGGACCTTCCCAGAACCATGAAGAATGTCCCTTCTCTGCACACCCATGGTGCCAAAGCATTCTGGCCATCTGCTATAGCACTGACTACACTGTTGTGTCTAGACCCTACACGTCTCCCCCGTGGAAGGGAGTCAAGTGGCAGGACTCAGACTGGGCCATCTGGGTCCCAGGACTCCCAACAGTGATCCCCAAGAACCACAGCAACTGGCCAATGAACAAGTGAGTGACAGGAGTCACAAGATCTCACTGCACAGGGAACCCAACAGGGCACCTGGCCCTAGTCCCCAAGGTCGAGTTCTCCTTTGTAGCCTCCCTTCCTCTTCCCCCCAGCCTCTGCTTGCATACCTCCAGGGACAAGGAGCTCACTCGCCCTGGAGTCTGCACTGTCCATCTTAAGATGGCTCTGGCTGCCATTTATGGAAGAAGACTGCAAGGCCCATATCCCCGCTTCCTCAGTGTTAGGAGTCTCCAGATTTCCCCTCCAGAGGGCTGCAGAGACTATGTCAGGCCTCAGAGGCCTGGCCTGCATCACTGTTTTTCACCCATCCTTGCTCCATACAGGATCTGGCAGGAGGTCCCACCCTGCCTGTCAGACACCTGCCCTGCCAACCCAGGCCCACCTTGGCAATGCACTTGACCCACTCACGAGCCAGTTCTGCACTCTCCAGCCCAAACAGGTACAGCCGCTCTCCCTCTGTGTACACCTCAAAGGTGTGCTCAAAGCTGCAAATACACAGGCCAGGACTCACCCACCTCACCCCACCTGCCCACCCACTACCATCCTCCATCCGCTCCCCACAGCCCTTGTCATTCCCCCCGACCCCGCCTGGACACACCCCCCTAAGAGTGGTGGAGGCCAGAGCCTGAGGAGACCTCAGTCAGTGCTTGCACAGCTCGCTGTGTGACCCTACGGCGGCACTCTGGGCCTATTTCCCTGTCTCTCCAGTCAGAGAAGTTGGACCATGGTTGCTCACCCATGAGAGTCTGGAGGAGGCACTGCCAGGCACACAATCTCATTGGCCCGAATCTCTCCATTGGGTGTCACTGTCCGCTCATTCTCGTAGTAGCTCAGGACCCCATCACTGAGGACACACCAGCGCCGGCTGAACTCTAGGGAGAAGTTGGGCAAGGGAGCCCACCTGTAAAACTCCTCTGAATCCTCCCTGAGCCCCCACCCCTACCTGCCGCAGAGCCCCTCCTTTCTAACTGTTTCCCAATTCACTCTCCTCACTGCAGCCCCACCGGCCAGCACAACCCACACCGATTCCTCTCCCTCGGACCTCTGCAGTGTCTCTTCACTGGTCTCCTGGCCTCCTCTGAGAACCAAGAGTGGTCTAGTTATGATCAGTCTCCATCCCCTTCCTCTGCTCAAAACATCCCATAGCTGCCCCTTATCCTCAGGACAGTCTGTGCCCCTCAGCCTGGCATTCAAGGTCCTACTGGGTCTGCTCCTCTACCTCTGCCAAATCCCAGCTTTTACTCAGTTTCCTCTACCCACAGCCTGATGGCCTCAGGAAGCCTTTTATGGCCACCCTCTTTTACCAGAAGCACCCATCACTCTATATCCTGCTTCCTCCTACAATGGCTCTGAGAAGCCCTGAAAGATCCCATACAGGAAATGGAAATGGTAATCTGAAATAGGAAAGGTAGAACGAAGAGAATGTCAAGGCCATCCAGATGTGTAGAGTTCACAGCACTGAGCTTCACAGTACCTCAGAGCTTCCTGGCACCCAGGACAAAGAGGATGACTCAGGCAGTTACACAAATGACATTATCAGACAGAGGGAGGTAGACCAGGGCAGAGCAGTCATGAACAGGACAGCTCGAAAGAAGCCTCTGGGAGCAGGAGGGCTTCATCACGGGGCTTCAAGCCGGAAGTGCTGAGGGATGTAGTGTGCAGTGGCCCGTGTTCCCATAGCAGCCTATCATTTACCGGGGCCTGACATCTACCTTCTGAGTGTGTGGTGTCCCCAAGCCTATGCCTGAGGATGTGCTCCCTCCACAAGCACCAGACCTGCCTCAGTCCCCCTTCATTCTGCAGACATGTGCCAAGTGCCCACTGGGTGCGGGGCACTTCCCAGGCACTAGGGCTACAGGGGAATCGAGGGAGAGAGATGGGATGCATTGTTTTGGATAAGGGGGCTGGGGGCATCTCTGCAGAAGTGACATTCAATAGAGGCCTTACTGAAGTGACTGACCACACAGACATTTGGGGAAAGCATTTGGGGCAGAGGGAACAGGCGGTGCAAAGCGGGAGTGAATCTGGTATGTCTACCAAACATCAAGGAGGCCAGAAAACAGGGCGTACTGAGCCAGGGAGAAGGATGGTGAGTAAGGGATAGGAGAGCCAACTCTGGGATCTGGTGGGATACAGTAAGGACTCTGCGGTGTAGTCAAGTCTGGAACAGAATGGAAAGCAGAGATCAGAAGAAGGGAACTTCAAGTTCATTCCTCAAACTTCCTACCATCCATAGGCTTCAAAGCCAGATCATGAAGCACAAGGCCACGCCCATCAGGGGCTCAGGACAGGCTTCTCTGATCTCAAGCAAACTCTGGCAGCAAGTGGCCTGCTCTGCAGTGCCATGTCTTACCCTTACCACAGTAAGCCCATCTATTAAGCACCTACTGTGTACGAGAGACCACATCCAGGAAGCCTTTCAGGTGGCTCTGCCACAGTCCCCTTGACTTCCTCATGGGTCCCCCAGCCTGGCCAGCCCTGGCTTCCCTGGCACTGAGCAGTGCCAGAGTGCCATGGGCTGGGGCAGGGTGTGGCACCACACTCACCTTCCCGGGCCCGGCGGTCCTGCAGCAGCTTGCTGGCGGAAGCAGTCTTATAGAGGAAGCCACTGTGGCTCACGGTCGGCTGGACAACTGAGTAGTGCTTTTCGAAGGGCTTCATCGAGTCCAGCCGAGGGACATCTTTGGAGTGAGGGGGTGGGAGAGGCTGCATGCTGGCTGCCCAGGAGGGTACCCCACCTTAATTCCTTCTGGGTTGGGCACCAGTCTCTTTTTCAAGTTCCAGCCCTGGCTCCTCAGGTTCCTAATTGGCACCCTCAGCCTCCTACTCCTACCTTGTAGGTTTTTCATAAGCCATTTCTCCACCTCTGCCCTTGCCAAGCCCCATGTCTGTACCTCCCTGACTCCCAGCTCATCCCATGCTCCTTGTTGGAGGTGCAAGGCTAGGCACACTAGAATGAGGGAGGTTTGGGGCCAACTCTGAACAATCCCTAGAGAGGTTTGTCCCAGACAGCATGAAGCCAACAAAGGGGCTTGGCTCCAGCCTTATTCTGTGATCAACAATGGGGGAGGGAAGTTCTGCCCTAAGCCCAAGCCAGCTGGGTGGTCTCCTGTGCCGTCCTAGACACCTGGGCTCTCTCCAGCCCAGCACACTCCACCCACCCGTGGCCCCAAGCCCAGAGCGCTAGCCACTGAGCTCCACCCTCAACTCTGGGATATAGCCCTGGAGGCCAGGCCTAGGCCATGACCCGCACCAGTCACCTCCACCACCTCCTTAACCACCACAAGAGTAGGAGTCAAATGGGATCTAACCCAAGTCTTTGATAGGACTCCACCTAGACAGAGCAGTGGACTGGACTGCTATAGAAGGTCACACGCACAGAGAAAGGCAACATCACCCTACAGAGCAGCACAGACACGCAGCACACACACAAACCCCCAGGCCCTCAACATCCTTGATTAGAGGAAACAGACCCAGAGCAGCACCAAGGTGCACACACCCAGCACACAGACACCACCCCGACAGACAGACCCACGCTGCAAGTCAGGAAGCAACACACAAACACACAGAGTCACAGAGAGAGGGCACAAAGGAAGCACACAAATACACTGACACTCAACCTCAGTCCACATCATACACTGCTGCGCCAGGGTCCCCAGGAGCTGGGATCACAGCTTGAAAGTGGCCTATGAATCAAACCTCCCAGGGTGATGCACAGCCTGAGGGACTCCCTCACCTCTCTCACCCCATCCAAAGGACGGGACTATCAGCAGGAACCTCATCCTCGAGGGGACAGTCCCATTGGCTACTCACCCGTGGTCTGGTTGTTTCGAAGGAATTCCATCTGCAGTGTCTGCCCAGCCTGCTCGGCAAGAGCCAGGGGTGTGGGGGCCTCAGGGTCCCCTGAGAAGCAGTTGACCCCAGCCCCACAGCCTAGGAGAGCCTGGGTCTCAGCCAGGTCTGTGGTTGTGACTGCAGCACACAGGGCCTGGGAGAAGGGAGGGGACAGTCAGCCCAAGCAGAGCAGAGTCCAGAAGGAATAGGCGAGGAGAGGAAAGAGTCACCCAGGTCTGGGTTGACCCACAAAGAGAACAGAGGGGGAAGAAAGAGGAAAAAAAAGGCCAGGGGAGGGAGGATGGGCAAGGACCACCTAGCAGAACCTGGGGCTCCCACTTGCCCAGGCCTCACCCCTGTGGCAGCCCCAGCACAGAGCTGCTGGTCAGCCTGCAGGCCCTGGAGGATCTCAAGCTCTCTCTGCCTGTGGAGGGGCAGAGGGGGCTCTGTAGCTGATTCCTCCCACACTGAAATTCCTCACTGCCTGCCCAGCTCTTCCAACCAATGGGAGCCGCCGGCCTCCTGGCTTGCAGGCCAGACTGGGCTGTGCTGGGGCAGGACGCTTGGGTCTCTGGGAGGTGGAGGCCTGGCTCCTACTGGGCTTCTAGTGCCAGACTGAGCTGCCAGGATGGGCTGTTTGGGTGAGGGATGAGGGCCAACCAGAGGTCACAAATAGCATCCCCCTGCCTCACAGCAAGCTGTCTCCCACTCAAGACAAGCCAGATTAGGGCCCAAGATTTGGCTCCAGCCTGTCAGGGCCTGGGGCCCATATGGGGCCTCCTCTTGAATGGGCTGTGGATAGGGGTGGGTCGGAGCACGCCAGCTGTTTTTCATGAGCCTGACAGGAAATAGCATCCCCATCAAGTTCACTCCTTTTGGCAGGATTCAAAAGAAACAGGATGGGGTACGGGAGACAGAGGAATCAGAAGGGAGGCAGACAGATGCTGGGGATGTGGCACTGGCCCAAGGTCGAGCCTGGCTCCTCCTTGCATTGCCCTAACTTTCCTCAGACAGGCCTTGCAGGCCTCAGTTTCCCCATATGCCAACTCTGAGCTGGTAGAGGAGACGGGCTGAGATGGGGCAGCAGGAAGAAAGGGGGTGGTCTCAAGAGGGTCCAGACAATGTAGGGACAGTGGGATGATGGCCTCATGGGTTCCAGAGTTGCAGGACCTGACCTTGTCCAGCTCTTCCTGGCTGCCGAAGAGTGGGTGGTAGCGGCGGTACTTGCCCTCCCTGTACTTGGCTTCCAGGTGGTGCCGCCGGGCTTCAGGGCTGCTGCTGGGCTGCAGGGCCTCGCTGGGGGGCACGTTGGCTGCCCAGAAGTGGTTCCCAGCACCATTGCCCAGCTGTAAGAAGAGCTGTGGGTGTGGGCAAGAGTCAAGAGGGGGCAGCTGACAGCCAGAAGTTCTGCAGCTGTCAAGCAAGGGGCCTGGAGAGCCAAGCAATCCACTCATTTCCCAACAGGGAAGGTGAGGAGCAGCTGGGCCTGCTGGGGGCCATGACTGCTCTCCTCCCTGGCCCTGGACTCTGGGCCTAGCTCTTCAGCTGAAACAGGACAAGAGGCAGACAGTCAGACAGGTAGACTCCTCCAGCCTGGCGCCAGGTCCCTGCATTGCCTAACTGCCTGAGATTACCCCGTTATTGCCATTGCCCCACCCAGCCCCACATCTGGAACTCTGCATTCCTGAGGCTGTCACAGCTGGAGGATGTGTCAATGAGGAAGGCAGGGAGTTTGGAAACATTTCTGTCTCTGACACTCCCCTCTCAGCAACAGAGGTGGAGGCAGATTTTAGGAGAGTGCAGGAGTTCAGCACAGGGTAAACTAGTTTATTCTTCCCCCCACTCCCCCTTCTTTGCCAAGTTCTTTGTGGGATGCTAGGGTCACAGCAGAGAACAAAGCAGAAACAGTCCCTGCCGCTACTGAATCATTCTGTGGCTTTAGCAAGTTATTTTCTCTCCCTGGGACTCAAAGTCCTCATCTGTACATTAAGTACTCTAATCCTAAATTGCAGGATTATTTTGAAAGTCAATCAACATATGCAAAATCTTTATCACTCATGTGCCAAATGCACAGTGCAGACACAAGTGAATGTGACACCCAGCTTGGCTAGGGCTGTCAGGAGTGCCCTGTGTGGTAGGTCCCCAAGTCCAGCCTCCTGCTAAAAGTTCTCACTGCAAGTCCCATGTGTATGGTACCAAGGAACTTCAAGTCCCCAAGTATGAATGTGCACCTACATGTGTACCGCAAAGTGCACACAATCGTGCTTGTGAACTCAGACAAAATGAAGGGTGAAAGGCTCTGAGGGGAAGAAGGCCTGGGTCAGTCAGGAAGTGGGAAAGAAAGGGACAGGATTGGACAGTCAATATGGATTTATGGGGTAATCTCAGGCATATTATAACCCTGTGCAAGAACCATCTTTACAATGGGCTGACAGGTCAAAGAGATCAGGAGTCAGCAAAGTCTCTAAAGGCCAAATAGTAAATAGTATAAGTTTTACAGAAAACATCCAGTCTGTCACCTCTTCTTTTTTCAACCCTTTAAAACTATAAAAAAAATTCCTAGCTCACTAGTCAGTTTGATCATTTTGCCAAAATCCAGCTTTTCCAACCCCCCCACCATTAGATTATCACAAACGTCTCCCTAACTCCAAAGGAGATGGGGGAGGGGGGATGAGAGACCCAGGCAGCAGCTGAGAGGGACAAACCCCAAACGATAGTGGCAAACAGGGGTATTCCCACCTCGATGAGGGTTTCTGTCCACACCTTCCTGTCCATCTTCAGGCTCCGAACCTTGGAGATGCCAGCGCCCAGGCCACGGTGCTCCCCTGTAGGCAGAGGGGCAGACTCGGGTCATCTGGGCCCCCTTCACATGAGCACTCAAACCCCGCCCCAGTGCCCAGCCCCACAAGTACCAGCCCCACCTCTGGCACAACTCTGGAATATGGACACACACCCCTGCTCCCCATACCAGAGCTCTTGAGCCCTGCAACCCTCACCTGGGCTTCTGTACCAGCCCCCACGCCACACTGGCTCTCTGTGGCCATCCAAGGCCATTTCAGACTAAAATTAGATCTCAATTCCTTAACTGCTTTCCCTTCAGCCCCAACTTCGTGCTTGGACTCTCTTCCCCATCTCCCCATGGCTGCTCCTTCCTATCACTCAGATCTCAGTTGACATGTCACCTCCTCCTCAGAGAGGGCTTGCAGACAAACAGCTCATTCTCCAACAGCACATTCTCTTTCTAACACTTGGTACCCCCCAGGCTTCTATTGGTTCGCATGCAATGTGCATCCCTCACTAGAACATCAGCTGCACACCCGTGGAAACGCTGCCTGCCTGTTTGGGCTCTATCCTCAGCACCTGGAACAAAGCCTGGCACACAGTGGGCACCTAATAAATAATAACCTAATAAATCTCAGTAGAATAACAGGCAAAGGGAGGAGCTGGGGCTGGAGGGACCAGCTACAGGCTATAGGCCCCAGGAGGGACCCCTGGAGTGAGAAGGAAGTGCCTGCACGAGGGCTCTGGCTTGGCCCACCTCCCTGTGCATCCTCTCTCAGGGCACCTCATCCCCTCCTGTCAGGCCCTCGGTTCATTACTTTTGTGTAACCAGACCTCATGGCCTTAGGCCCCTGGACATTTGCTCTAGAAATCCTGCAGGCCTTGAGATTCTTCCTGAGCTCATCAACTTCCTCACTTCAGAGGATTCCCACCTGCAGCCACCCAAAGACACCACTAAGGAATGGCCAGTGAAGGTCCAATCCCCAGCACATACCACAGTGTCCTGCATATAGAGAAACAGACGAGCGTACCTTGGGCTACCCATTCTTTCACTGTCATTCTCCTCACTTGATCCCTCATTAAGACTTTCACACCATAAAACCTACAAAACCCTCATGTCCACATGGCCTCCCAGGCCAGGCTTTTTCCTACCCTCCCTCCTGGATCCTGCAGCAGCCCCCTCACTGGTCTCCAAACTCAACTTCCACCCACCAGCCAGAGTCAGACCCACAAATCTGACCACATCCCTGGGTCTCCTGTCTCATCTCCCACTGGACAAGAGCCCTGCCCAGCCTGGCCTGCCTCGACTCTCCTGATGCAACAGGAGAGAGCCTTAACTCCAGGCTCACTTACTGCCACATGACCCTAAAAAACCCATTTTCTTTCTTCATGCCCATGTCCCCACCCACAGCATGAGACGGAACCACTGCTTTACAGTGAAGGGTGATGGCACAGGAACAGCACGGCACCCACAAGCAACCTCAGGAACGGCGGCCACACAGACCAGCTGCCCTTCTGACGCCTGCTCTGCCAGGTGTCCCCGGCACATGCGAACCTGCACAGCGCTTGCAGATGACGATGCAGAGATTGATGGAGGCCCAGTCAGGTTGGGCAGTCCCGCAGTCAGCACAGAACCTGTTGGGGGCTGCAGCCCAGATTTGTTCAGCCACCTCCAAGGTGGACAGGGCCTCGGCAATGGCTCCCTGCATGGCCTCCAGCCACTGCTCCTTCTCTAGCTCTGTGTCTGCCGAGAAGCTGGGGACAAAGGAGCAGGGGGACAGATGGGAAAGGGTGGGGCAGCACGAGGGACACAACATGAAGCAGGTGGACGAGGCACCAGGAGCTCCCAATCAGAAGAGGGAGGCATCCTGGATCTGGTGAGGAGGCTAGGTGTGGACAAGGCAAGGACACTGTGAACTGAGAACCCCAGGGAGACCCTGCCTGGCCCAGGGCTTTAGGAAGAAGGATGCCTGCTGGTAGAAGAGCTAAGCCAGGTGAAGGGGTGCAAGGGAGAGACCAGCATGTGCAAAGAGGCATGCCAGGACCTGTGGGGAGGAGGGCAGATTGGCAGAGAAGAGGCTGAGATGGACAGGGACTAGCTTGGGCCAAGCAGGGGTCAAAGTGCACCCTGAGGACAACGGAGCACCTGTAGAGGGTTCAAGTGGGAAGGGAGAGAGGGCACAAAGATGTCTTTAAAAGACCCCTCTGCCACTGTCATCCTCAACCTCCTTCCTACCCCAGCCCCATGATCCCACCCCACAAAGAACTCCATCAATACACAGACACTTGGAGCCCTACCACAGCACTCCCTGCTCTTTGGGGTGGGGAGCCCTGGCTGGACAATAGACAGAACACACACACACACACCCTTTGCTCTTTCTCTGTGGACACTACCACCTCAAGCCTCAAATGTGAGTCTACACCACCCAAAACCCACTCCCACTACCACAGACAATACTGGGGATAATGGACATTAGAACCACTTTAGGAAAGGGGCTGAGGGCCACCTTATCCATGGCAGCCTGGCATGTGGAGCTTGCAAAGCCACCAAAGCCAGACGAGTACTGGCAGCCAATGGCAATGGGCTTGTGTGTCGGGCTGGTAGTGCCCGTCGTGTGGAAAACCAGGTCAACCTCACTAAGGCTGGTGGCAGTAAGCAACCAGGGAAGAAGTGAGCAGGGCTCTGTGGACCTGACAGAGGGAAATTCCACAGGTAGACTCTGTGGTTGTGTGGTAGGTAAGGATTACGGCAATAAATCTCTGGCCAAGATGCCATCAGAGTACTTCAAATGCAACAAGCAAATAAAAACGTGGCTATCCACAAAAAAGCCTACTGCTCTGCACTCAGGTGGAACACAGAGGCTCAGACATGTAGCCAAAGGGTAAGGTGGTAGGCACCTGGGCTGGGGCCCTACAGCACTGGGCCAGGACAGCTGGGGCAGAGGGATGAGAACAGACAGAGGTGGGAGCAGTGGAGTGGTGATGGGTTTGCACAGGGCTGAGAAGGGGCTCTAGGCAGAGCAGGGGAAGCTGCAGGGAAAGGCATATCTGGAGATGTCAGGCAACAGGCCTTGCACTCAGAAATCTCGCCAGGCAGCCTGCTGAGCTCAGGTCAGAGATGGTGGTGGTGATGAGGCCAGTGCTATGGAGCCACACGGTGTTGGAGAGTCCTCAGTTCCCCTGGACAAGAGCCCAGTGGTCTCCCAGGTCACACAGCTAGTCAGAGATGGGCCCAGGGTTGGAAGCCAGGCACAGCAAAGAGCCTGACAGGTGATGGGGAACAGTGTGGGGGTTGGTGAGGCTGCCCAGAGAGAGGGCAGAGGACAGAGACAGACACTGAGGGACACTGAGGCCAGAGAGAAGCACTCAGGACAGACCCCAGACACATGGAGTGAGAAGCTGCCTTGGAGATAAGGAAGCATTCATGCCAGCCAAGAGCACTATCCAGGGAGCAGGGCAGGTGGGAGGGAGGGCAGCAGGCAGCAGGAGCAAAGCCAGGAGTGGCAGTCCGGAGTAGGGTGGCAGGCGCATGGGCCAGGGATGGCTAGAGGGAGGCGGAATGGAGTGAGATTCTTAGAAGGGAAAGACCAAAGTGGACTAGGGAGTGAAGACCAAGGACCTGTCCGGGTGGGGCATGGGTGGGAAGGGAGGGACACCATCCACGTTATGCAAGAAGAGAACACCTAGAGGGAAGGAGGATACAAGCAAGCAAGGCCGAGGGAGCAAGGGCTCACCTGAAGATGCGGTAGGGTGTGGTGAGGTCAAAGCTGCGCCGATCGGCTTCCTTCACATTGCCCACACTCATATCGATGAAGGTGATGCCAATGCCCAGGTGGTACTCCTGACAGGTGGGCAGGAAGGGATGAGGGCAAGATTTGGGGGCAAGGTGTAAGGTCCAGGAACAGGGAGAGGAGGGAAAGGTGGTAGCTTAGGGACTAGAAAGTGCCTAGGAAGGAGATAAGGGGAGCACTCAGGAGTCTGAGCATGAGAAATGGGGCTGGGCTCAGATGCCAGGCAGGTATGGGACAGAGAGACGTTCAGTGACCTAGCCAAACCTTTCTCACCTCCACGTTCTTATAGAGCTGTACTTTGTCCCCAACCACAGCCACATAGAGCTTATTCTTGAAGCCACGAAGCTCCAGGTTGCCAGTGCGGTCAGGCTGCTCTAAGCCTCGAACTCCCACCAGGTAAGCACCAGACTGCTGGGCTCGCGTGCGCTGCTCAGCCACGGCCCGCTGCAAGGACTGCATCCACTCCTTCCGCTCCGCTGGGGGAGGTGAGCTGAGTGAGCCTGGGCCCAGGAGGGAGCTCCTGGGTCAGCTGGCCCTGGGCTCCTCAGGAAATGCCTCTGTCTACCCATCACTCCACCTGGCTCCTCTGACTTGGAGGAGCTCAGGGCCCAGTCCCCGCTTGTGCCACTCACACTGGGCAAGTCACTTCACCTGCCCCAGCTTGCTTCCCCTGATCACAGGGAAGAATGGCCCTGGGGACTCAGGAGTGTCCCCACCTCAAAAGAGGATGACGCCTCCCTGGATTGAGGTGGGGAGCAGAAAACCTTGCTTCTCTTCCTCCCTTTATCTGGCCAAACCTGCAGTCTCCTCTCTCCCTCCACCCACGCATGCCACCCCACGAACTCCCCACCATCACTCTCTGCCCGGAAGGCAAAGGTCCGGTTGTTTGTGATCACTTCGAACTTCTGGTCTCCAATGGCAGTCACACGAGAGATGCAGGCCACAGAGATAAAGCGCTTAGAGTAGGCGTCCTGAGGAAAAGGAAAAGAGCTGCACTTCAGGGCCGGAGTGGAGCCCCCAGAGTCCCTCTCCAGCTCCCCCAACATCAGCTGAAATGAAGCTTTCGGGCCTGTCTCGTGACAGGGTCAGAAATCGCCCTGTGTGACCTTGACCCCTGCCCACGGCTACTTATGGACCAGGAGGACATAGGTCAAGGAGTCAGAGTGTGGCTCTGGTTAGGACATCAGTCACCTCTATCCAGTGTCAGGGTTCAGCCTGGGCCTGGGCTAGAGCACGGGTCAAGTCCAGGACTGATGTAGGCCTCACCTTGTTACTGTCAAAGTATCTCAGATGATCAACATCCAGTCTCACCCATCGTTTCTGATAGATGTAAGACCTGAAGAGGCAGAGGCAGAGAAACAACAACGCCAAGGGCCGTGGAGCAGGGGAGAGGTTCCGGGATCACCCCAGCCCTATCACCCCGAAAGCCGTGCACAAAATTAGGATCGGCTGGGTTCAGAGGAGAAGAGATCTCAAAGATCCACTGGGGGAAATGGACTTTACCCACAAGAGCGACTAAAGTTAAGACTCAAAGTAGGACCTCCCAGTCCTAAGGGCAATAAAACCGATCTGGTGGGGATAACTGGTGGGGATAGCGTGTCCAGAGGGAGACTTGCTCAAATAATTGTGGAGCCCTCTGGTTTTTGGATCCATATCCTAGAGCACTGTATCCTAGAGAACTGTCGGCCCCCATGCAGACCCAAGAGGTCTCACTCACCCCTGCGGTGGGTTCTTGTACAGCCAGCCAGCCTTGATGACGGGTGTGATGGGGGTGGAGCCCCCAGGAAGCTCATCCATGGGGTGTAGCAGGAGCTCAGGGACCAGGCTGGGCCGGGGAGAGCTCAGGCCGCTGGTGTGCCATCCACCACTAGGGAAGAGGAGGGACGGAGGGCAACAGGGCTAGGGGCTCCCCCAGGGTAGGGCTGTGGAGACAGGAGGGCCAGGGATGGGCTGGGCTTTGGGAAGAAGGTGGCTGGGCGGGGGAACCACCAAGGAGCAGGCACTCACTTGGGGACACCCTCGTAGGCATGGTCATCCTCGTCCTCGTCGTCCCCGGACAGTTCCTCCCCCTCGCTCAGCAGACTGGCCACACGCACGGCCCGAGGGACTCGGCTCGGTGGGGGGTCCTCCTGTACACCCAGGTCCACTGAGTGTCATGCTTCCCTTCAAACTCCGATCACACCCCCCGGGGTGCCACTCCAAGCTCTGTCCACCCACCCCTGACCCACACGGCTCAGCACTTTTACTTCTGTTTCCTCACACTCCTCACTCTGCCCCACCCCTAGCTGAGACCATACGGAGCCCAGGGTCACAGGGGCAGGAGAGTCAGGGGCAGACGAAGACCTAGGACAGGAATAAAGATAGAAAAACAAAGGGGCAGAGAAAGACTCTGGGCTACACAGACAAGTCAAACATTGAGAGAGGGAGTGACACGGGAACACAGAAAGTGAAAGAGAGACAAGGACGGCCACTCGTGACAGATACACAGAGGTTGGGGGAAACACACACCCAGCCAGATGCAGCCAAAGCCTGGGGCAGAAGCCACAGACCAGAGCCCCGAATCCCTGACCCAAGGCTCAGGGCTACACTTGATCCAATCCCTGTAGAGCCCGACAGTGTAGTGGGGGAAGCAGCTGTTCACTCTGTCTGTGGTCCCTGGGTCTGCCAGGCAGCTGGGCAGCCCTCCTTCCACACCTTGAACAGACAGCCCAGCCCTAGCCACTGCCCTGTCCTACCTTCTTGGTCATCACACCGGCTGGGGCCCTCGGGCCCTCCTCTGGGGCCTCATCGTAGTCAGAGTCATCTGGTGAGAGAAGGGTGGGAGACACTCAGAAGCAGGGACCTGGGCTGGCTCTCTGGGACACCAGGGACACCACGGCTTGGCTCCACAAAGCCCACCCCCAGACCAAGGAAGATTCCCACCCCCACTGCGGCCTGCCTTTCAAAAGAAAAAGGCACAGGGACAGGAAGTGCTATTTATACCATCAGAGAGGCAGGGCTACCACAGGGAGGCCTGACGAGGCAGCAAACTTGGGGATCAGGGGTGGGGACTATCCAAAAAAGGCAGTAAGAATCAAGAAAAGTAGACAACCCCAGGATCAGCAAACCACAACTCCAAGGAAAGCACTGCCTGACTGGAACCCACCGTTCACTCAGGAGCGGCCATGGCCCCGCACTGGCAGTGAGCGTCAGGTACGGGGGCGCTGTCTCACTTGAGTGACAAAGAGAAGGATGCTAACAGAGGCCTCAAGACCTACCTAGGGCCACACAGAGGACTGGTGGAAGGCAGCAGAAAGGGCACTGTGACCCCTGCAAGCTCTCCAGGGGCCCATCTCTGACGACCCACCTAGAGTCCATCCCATCCCATCCTGGCCTGCAGCACTCACCAAACTCCGGGGGCAGGTGGAGGGGCTTTGGAGGGATCTCTGGGGGGCAGGGCAGTCCCCGGGGGAGGACAGATGGTGGCTCCTTGGGCTCTAGCTGGGGAGGGGATGACAGTGGTGGCAGCAGTAACTCCTCCTCCTTGGAGGGAAGGCTGGGAAGAGAACAGTTGGGCATCACTAAACAACAGAGCCAGGACTTAAGCCTACAGAGCCCCTGGCTCACCATTTCCCACACCACACCATAGCTGGAGTCCTCACACAGCCTCCTGCCTCACCCTTCTGACTAAAGCCCTTCCTGGTGCCCCAAACCCTAGAGGAAACCAGGACACTCTGAGACCCAAATGTGATGCTTTTCCCCCACTGCTCCAGCTTTCAGCCACATGTACCCACAGAGCCTCAGTCTGGAGGAGAAATGAAGACCAGAATTCCGAGTCAGGGAAGGATTCCTGGGGGAGGTGATGCCTTTGTTGGCAAAGGGATTGGGCAGGATTAAAACAGGCATTAAGGCAGAAGGCACAGACCAGTTTCAGAAACAACTCCTGAGGCCCTCAGGCAAGGCCACCACCTCTCTTGAACAGATTTGGATATTCACTACCTCCTGAGTGCCCTGGAGCTGCCCAAATTCACCTCATCCCACCACACTGGCTCCTCTATCATGCCCTCAGGACCCCTCTCTGCCTCTAGAGAGCCAGGTTGAAGGTATCTGGGCTGCCACACTTTGGTGCTCCTGTGGTTCCCAACAGAGCTTTGTGTCAGCTGAGCGTCTCCTGAGGGCTGTGGCATCAGACATGGGGCTGAACCTTGCCTTAGCCTCTTAGCCGTGTCCTAGGACACATGCACCTCGCCTCTCTGAGCCTTGGTTTCCTCTTCAGTAAAATGGAGACTACTACACTTTGGGAGGCTGAGGCAGAAGGATCTTAAGCTCAAGCCAAGCCTAGGGAACTCAGCAACTTAGTGAGATCCTGTCTCAAAATAAAAACTAAAAACAGGGCTGCAGATGTAGCTCAGTCCAAAGGCCTTGGGTTCAATCCCCAGTCCTGGCGGGGAAAGGTGGGGGAACTATTTCCACAGGTGGGGTGGTGGAGGATTAACCCAGGCAGGATGAGTCTCAGGACAGCACACAATGCTTTGGGATCACCAGCTGGAACAAGCTCTGAGCCTTGGAGGTCTGGCCCCACGGCTATCTCTGCCAGCATCCTGCAGAGGCCAGGAGCAGCATCAGAGTGGGCAGCTTTCCCCTGTTATCTTTGGCCTAGTGTGCTCCCCAGTGTTCCTGGCAATGACTGAGGTGTATGACGACCTCGACAGCAAGGAGGGCCAGGAGGACATGGCAGGCTGGCCTGGGGCCACTGCTCACAATGTTGCCTCTGCCAATGACCTTCTTCTTGTTCTGTCAGGGGAGCATCTTCCCCTCATTCTTGACCTCTAGACCACATCCTCTTGCTCTCAAAGTCTGCCCCAGACCCTGTCCTTTTTACCTTGCAATATGAGTTTCATATAAATTATTCCAAATGATGCTTTTCAAAGTATCTTCCTCATGCCAAGTACTGTGCTAGCATCTAAGCTAGGATCTGAACCCAGCTCCAACACCCAAGCGCTTCTTGGGACTTGTGCTACTTCCAGATCACTAGCACTGCAGCCAAAGGGAACCCAGCCCTCTTCCCTGCAGGGTGGAGTCTGACCTGCTGCTGGCTTTCAGCTCTTCCCTGGACACATGCTCGGGTAGCCTGGCAGCCATGCTTCTAGGCAGTACTGCCTTGGCAACAGTGGCCTGCATGGGGAACTGCATCAGGGCCAGGAGAAACCATCAGCAGACTCTAAATCTGGTGGACAAGCCAGAGCTTGGGCTGCAAGTGTGCTGACTTATAACCAGGCACATCCCAGACAGGGACCTGAAGCCACACTTGTAGGGTTGCTAGAAGACATTGGCCCAGCTGGGGCAAGAGGTTTTTCAGCCTGGATGAATCCCTGTGACTCACCTGTCCACTCTGATCCTCAGTCCCTTGCCCCTGAGCTGTCACCTGGAGGGCCATGGAGCCTGGCTTCTGAACAGCTGTGTGATTTGTCACAGATCGCTACACAGAGGAAGACATTCTGCTGCCCCTACCCGCCTGCCCTCAGGAATGTGATGTCAGGGGTCCCATGGTGATCCTGACAGCTTGTTTAGCTAGACCTAAGAAGACCTCTTAGTGGGCACTGCACCAGACTGTCTCCCCTACTTGACCCTGCGTGCCTTTCGGGCAGGGGTAGCACCTTACTTGATATCTCAGGCCAGGGTAAGGCCTGGCTGTGTCGACAGCAAGAGTGTGTTGGACAAGTGAGCGGATGGACAGGCAGACTGGTCTGTGAGAAGTGAATAACTGGCCATTAGGGTTGGAGGGAAGCAAATGAAAGGGTGAATGATGACTGAATGGCTGAGTGAGTGCCCACCAGCCCGAGAGTGTGACCAGAGGGGTTGGCCCAGCTGAGGTGATGTCCTTGGAGACTTTCTGACAGGCAAACCCATCCATCACACTGCAGCCTTTCAGGGCACAAGAGGCAGCGGCTGTGGAGGTCTGGTCCATGATCAGCTGGAAGTGGAACTCCAAGCTGTGGGGCCAGAGCCAGGCACACTGTGGTCCATAACAGGCTCCCTCCAGCCAATGCCATGCAGGGCTCAGTGGGCCTGGCCCCCAACACGCCCAAGGCTGAGGGGAAGACGGTGACAACAGAGGCAGACTGCCCACCTGCTCTTCATTCCTGGGGTCCAGACAGCATCGGCTCAACTTCCTCGGACACCCAGGCCACCTGCCATGAGGCCTGCCACCCCACAGGTGGGTTCCCACCTCCTTCCCTCTTCAATCCCTAGCAGGGGCTTATATAAATAAGACATTCTTGGATTCATTCATTCTTATTAACTGTGTGTCTCTATATATGTGTGCCCCTAGATGGTCTCTAAATGCTTTACATGGATTTATTCACTTATATATTGCAAGGGCTCTATAACTCTATAAGGCAAGGCTATTGTCCCACTCTACAGACCAGAAAACTGAGGCCCAGATATGCTAAGTAATCTATCCTTGGTCCCATTCCTGGGATTTGAACCTAGGCAGGATCTGAGGGCCTCTGCCTTGCTCTGCCACCCAGGCTCAGGGTCTACACCTTGTTCCAAGGGGGAACAAGATCACCACTCTGACAGTCGCCACTGTGACTATGGCAAGAAGGGAGAGGGGAGCACAGACAAAGGGCTCCTCTCCCAGCAGACTTCCCCAGGGAGGAGAAGAAGGGGGGGCTCTTGTAAACCTCCAGGCCCTACTCTGGCTGCCTCCTCCGGGAAGCCTCCTGACTACCCCTGCCTGCCTGCCCATGGCAGGGAAATCGGGACCCTGCTGAGTCAGGGCTGGGCCCAGGAAAGGAGAAGTGGTGTCAGGAAGGCACAGCATGTGGGAAAACCCCAGGGGAAGGGGCAGTGTCCCCCTGCTGAGAACAGAGCCTGTGAGGTGCCCCTCCTGCAGCCCTCAGGGCCCACCTCCTAGGAGCAGTGCCAGCTCTAGTCTGGTGCAAATGAGGCCAGCTGGATGCTGCCCCCTGGCCCATGCTCATCCCTGAGCAAGAGTGCAAAGGTCCCACTTCAAGCCTTTGTTCACACTGTTTCCTCCTCCTCTTGCCCTCTCCTGCCCATCTCCACCCCTGGAAGCCCACCGCCCTCACAGTGCGGCTCAGTGGGCCTCCGTTACACAGTCCCCGGGATGCCCAGCAGAGCTGCTCGCCCCGCATCCCCATCTCCTGGCTCCCCTGTTCCTTCAGCCCTTCCCCCTCTGCACTTGATCTCAGCCAAAAGACCAGGAAGCAATGAGCCCTTTCTCCTCTGGCCAAGAGACACATGAGCCCGTCTGCTTTCCCTATGATGCCCATGGCAGGACTGGGTACACTGGGCCCAAGCCCACAGCCTGAGAAGCCTGACTTAGTAGATTAGGAAAAATACCTAGCAGACTTTATACGTGGGGGATGGGGACACATGAGGGTCCCAAGTCAAAATGGGTAAGAGGGCCAGGCATGGTGGTGCACACCTGTAATCCCAGCACACAGGAGGCTGAGACAGGAGGATCACTGCTAATTCAAGGCCAGCCTGACCTACACAGCGAGACCCTCTCAAAAGCAAAATAAAAGAAAGACAGGCGTGGTGGTTCATGCCTGTAGTCCCAGCACTCAGGAGGCTGAGACAGGATTGCTGCTAGTTTGAGGCCAGGCTGGGCTACACAGTGAGCTCAAGGTCAGCCTGAACTACATAGCGAGAGACTGTCTCAAAAACAGAACAAAACTACTAAAATAAAACAAAACAAAACACACAATAAAGGAATGGGTATCATTAAGCATATAACCAGAAACATTTCTGAGTTAAAAGAGGCACTGTTAATAACCATGTTAAGGCAACAAGCACAAACACGATCTGTCCAGAGCCCCCACCCCCAAAAAAGTTGTCACTCCAGCTAAGAGACAGGGCTTCAGAGCCAGGCAGACCCAGGTGTGAGTTCCAGCTCACCCATCATCCGTTTGTGACCTTGAGTTGTTCAATTCTCCTCTGAGCCTCAGTTTCCCCTCTGACCTGCCTCTAGGCTTACTGATAATTCAGTAAAGGAGAGGCACTTCCACACATCACCAGCCCAGCTCTCGCACCCTACTTTGGCTGAAGAGAGCTCAGCCGCAGACTGGTCAGAAAGCTGCTTCCTGGCCTCACCTCCAGCAGAGGAACAGGGTCTCACCTTGAGGGCAGGTAGGGCTGTAGGGCGGGCCAGCCAGCATATCTGAGGCTGGCCCTGGGCTGACCCCGCTCACATTCCACTCCTTGACTCAGCTGCTTTCTATACGCACTGTTCCTTCCACCCAGAACACCGTTCCATGTGGCCACACACCCACTTCCTCTACTGTGGGCCTCCCCTCATGCTTCAGGATGGTTTGGGGCCTCCTTGGGGCTCCCCCAGCCTCCAAGCTTCCTGATCACTCAGCATAATTGTGTCTGCAAGTGTCTGGCTCACTGATATAACCTCAGAGGACCGGGGACCCCATCCTGAAGTCAGGACCTTCCCCCGAAGAAGTCACATGGGCCTTGCGACCCAGGCCAATCCCAGCTCCAGGACTCGAACCAGCAAGGCTCAGAGGTGAGGCCAGGCCCAGTGACCTGGGAACATCGATCTCCTTCCCCATCTCCCCTTTCCACAGGGGCAAACTTTCCCAGCTGCCCACTTCCTCATTCATACCCTGGCCTCCTCCTTAGCAGCCCGGCCCTAGTCCTATCCCTCCTGCTTCCTCCACACTGCTTCTTCCCTTTCTCCTCCACCATGAACCAACACCCTCCTGGTTCCGTCATGCTCACTTCTCCCACAGCCACAGCATGGGAAGCCTTTCCTGGGGTCTCACTTGCTAGAATGGATGTCTGCAGCCCGCCTCTTACATGGCCAGTCCTCTTCAGACCTTCAAATCACCCAGCACAGGGGGGCTTTAGCCAGTGTGTCCTGAATGTAAATGACCACCACTCCGCTGGCATCATGATCAGGAGAAGCCACTCTGGACATTGCATCCTAACTACACTAACCTACACCACTAACTTACACCTCACAGCCAGGACACTAGCAGTTTTGGCAGGACAAGAACTACTTGATAAGCACCCATTGTGCTGTTTTGGGCGTTAAATGAGTTAAATGACTGGACACCATCAACTCCCTTGCGCTCAGGACACTCCACCTTCCCCTCCAGGAAATCCACCCAGTGCTCTCTCCTCTAAACTTGCACACCCTATTGGGCCCTCCAGGGCTCCTCCAGCCAGCCCCACGCTGAGCTTCCCTGCAGGCTGAAGTGGGCAGGAGGCTGCTCTGGCCCTGGGCTGGCTCCAGAAGGAAGCTCACAGATTGCACTGAGCTCCTCCTCTATCCTGGGTGCTTAGCACAGGTTAGAGGCCACTTTAAGTCCCCAGTAATCAAAGATCACTGAATTCCTTAGGGATCCATGGAAACTGGGGGGAGGGGAGGCCAGGCCCTACACTGCCAGCCCTGGACAGGAAGGGAAAGAACCACTCTGACCAAGTGCCAGCCCTGCCTGTGCACATCTCCCTGTCACCTTGGACTGAGTCTGAGGCTGTTCACAGCAACCTCAAACTTGACAGTGAGATAAGCCAACTCAAGCCCTGGCCGAGGGACTGGCTAGAGGTTAGTGAGCAACCAGAAGTAGACACTAGAACTGAGGAGCCAGCACCAGGGCCCTGAAAGGAAGAGACCCCACATGGGAGCAGTCTATGGGGCAGAGTCTAGGAAATGCCCGGAAAAAAAGGCACCCTGGATTCTGGTGGCCAGGAGGGGAGGTGCACAGGGAGACAGAGACCTGGAAAGCCCAGGGGAGAAGGAAGGAGGAGAAGGGAGCAAAGGAAAAGGGAGGGAAAAAACAGAACAAGTGGAGAAAGTGAAGCAAGACTGAAAATTCTGAGACCACAAAGAAGAGGGAGCAGAGCACCCTGGAGAACCCAGTCTAGAGGTGACACCAGCCAGAGGAACTCCTGCCCTCCCAGCCCCTCAGCCCTCCTCCTACCTGCCTGGCGCTCAGCCAGGGCAGCCCCTTGCTCACCCTGAGGCCTGCTGGGTCCTGGGCCCAAGGACTCCTGAGGCTCCAGCCAGGCGGGCTCTGTGTGTGTAAGAGTGGGCCTGCCCGTGCGCGCCTGGTCAGCCTGGGCCAGTCCTGCAGACAGCCGGCCCCGTTCCCTGGGTGGTGCTCTGACTCAGGTATGCTCTGAACACCGGTGATTTGTATCTCTTGAGGGTTTGTAAATCACTGCTCTGAGTGTGTGTGTTTCAGAGTATAACTGAATCCTTCTGGAAGAGTGAGTTAGTGTGTGTGAGTGTGTGTGAGTGTGTGTGTGTGTGTGTGTGTGTGTGTGTGTATCCAGCTCTGGTCTCTCCAGCTTCCTGCTCTCTCCTTCCCCACCCCCTGCAGCCTCAGCCAACACATACACTTCCTGAAAGCACAGAAAGAGAGAAAAGTCACCCAGAATGCCCTGGGGCAGACACTTCCTCCCCGCCCCTGGGCTGCAACCCACCCCACCCCCTAAGCTAAGATGGGACCCAATTGCTGCAGTTTCGGGTGGAAGCGGAGGAAGCACAGGCCCTGGCGGCCCTTGTGGTGGCTCCTCCCCCTTCAACCCCTACAAGGAGGCCCGGAGAGGCTGGGAAAGAGGCTCTTTGAAGTGAACAGGTTCTCCCCTCAGTAACAAGTGATCCTCCTTCATGAAGACCAGAGATTGGTTGGGCTGCAAGCCAGGCAAGGCTCAGGACTGGCCCTACAGTGTGACTCCAGCTAGCAGCTGCTCCCTCTGGGAAAATACTTCCTTTTTTGAGGTGTATCTCCAAGTATCCAAGTATCAGAGGAGGAAAGTGAGACCCAGGGCAAGCCAGGAGGGGCTCTGTAGCCTGCTGCTGGGACCTTGGATCAGAAATGATCCCTCTGTTGCTCAGACAGGCAAGTTCAGAGGGTTCGAGTCTAGGACACTTAGAGCTGAAGAGACAGGATGAGGTCTGAATACCTGTCTCCTCTCTGTTGGGCTGGTTAACTTTGGGCAAGTTACTTAGTGTCTCTGGACTCCTCGGCAAGTCCTCTTAGCACAGGCTTAAATAATGGTAGCGTGTGTAGACTCTGGGGGTAAAGTGAGGTCTTGCCAGGCCAGGAAGGAGGAAACCCTATCCTTGCTGGCTTGCTGATTTGCTTGTACCTTGCTCTGCAGGATCCTGTCCCAGCCTCATTCTTCCCTCTGGGGACTCTCCCTTCCCAAGGCATCTGGGTGGGTTAGGGAGAGGAAAAGGAGGGATTTGGGTTGGTGAGCTCAGGACCCTTTAACCCCACGGCCCCGTGTGTGCTGAGGGCCTCGATGCGTGCTGAGTCACACACACACATACACCTCCATGCACGAAGGCTCAGCACTAGGCAGTACAAAGCTCACAGCAGCAGCATTGATTCACTCACACAGGTAATACTGAGGATCCGTCAGGCAGCCAGCACTGATCCAGAGGTTGAGGATTCAACAACAAAATCGACAGCCCTAGCAGAGGTGACTGACCTGCCAATGAGTTTACCCTCTTGGCAGAATGCACATGCGCACCCACGAGCACTCACACACACATACACACACACACACACACATGCACACACTGACTCATGCCTGACAGCACACAACACACATGCCAACTCCTCCCCAAACAGCATATGCACTCTCACAAATTTACACATGTGCTACTGGGATCCTCACGGCAGCAGTACACACAGGCACATGTATGTGTGCACACTAGCCCAGATGAACTCATACGCACACCTCATGTCACCACTAAAACTGCACAGATCCCCATATGCCTGTACCTGTAGGATCATGCATGGTGACCCTCAGAACCTGCATCAATGCTGACATACATATGTGCCAGCAACCTGATAGCTTGCACAAATGCACATATACACACCTATACATTTGAGTACACAAACTGACCCAGCCATGCCCTCACACAGACCCAAGACCCTGAGAGTACACACATGCACACATAATGGTCCCCAAATCTCACTGGGGAGCCTGGTGACAGGCCTGGAGCCAGGCAAAAATGCTCACTCAGTCACCTCGTGATCACACAGCTAAGGCCTCAAGATTGAGAATGAGTTCCCCATCACTAATGGATGCAAGGAGGGGCAGGAAGGCCAGTCAGGAGACACTGAGGGGGACCCCTGCAGGGGTCCATGCACACTGCACCATCCACATCTACCAAAGAGCATGGTGTCACACGAAGGGGGCAGGAGGGGACACGGTGGCCAAGGAGGCTCCACCTTGGCCGCCATCTTGATCACCACAGGGCCAGGGCTTGGCATGTTACAAATTTGTGATGCTCCATCTGAGGTAAGAGTTTGTTTGTTTATTTTGCAGTACTGGGGATTGAACCCAGGGAGTGCTGAGCTACATTCTCGGCCCTTTTTAATTTTTTATTTTGAGACAGGGTCTCACTAAATTGCCGAGTGTGCCACCAAGCCTAGCTCCTGTGAGTTTTTAATCACAGGACTTCAAAGATTGTGAGCTGAGGACACCGATGCTCATGATTCCAACTGCTAAGACCCAGGGCACAGGAAACCAGGCTTGGTGGCTCACTCTTCCTTAAGGAAATGTCCCAAACTGTATCCATGAGTTCTAAATCTGCAGATTCAGTTAACCACAGATGGAAAATATTTGGGAAAAAACTGCATCTATATTGGACATGTACAGACTCTTTTTCTCATCCTTATTCCCTCAACAATGCAGTATAACAGCTATTTACAGTCTATTAGGTGAAATAAGTAATCTAGAGGTAATCTAAAGTATAAAGGAGGCTATGTGTAGGTTCTATGCAAATACTATACTGCTTTGTGATTGGGCCCTGAAACCAATTCCCCTTGGATACTATGGGATGCTGTGGTTTCCTACCAATCCTCTCAGCCCAGAATGAGTTTTGATCCTCTCTCTTCAAGGAGCCAGACTTCTGACCACGGGGTCCTGACCTCCCCCACAGGTTGGCCAGGTGGCGGCATCCAGGCTCTGAGTGGGTCCTAGGTCCCCTGGGCCTGGGTAGGCCTCTCACCCCACCCTGTTGAGTATCCTGAATACAAATGACAGTGCCAGGAGGGTTACAGAGGGATGTGGAAGGCCATGGAGGGCACCTGGTGGGGAAATAGACTCAGAAGGCAGGAAGAGGGGAACCCTATCCTTGCTTGCTTATACCTTGGTCTATGGCCTAGGATCCTGTCCCAGTCTTATTCTTCCTGCTAGCCTCCTCTGAAGGCCTCTCCCTCCTCAATACATCTAAGTGACGCATGCTGGGTAGAAGGACAGAGAGGAAGAATTTGGGGTGCTGAGTTCAGGGCCCATCAACTCTCTAGCTCAATGATGAGATTGAAGCAAATAGCAATTACTCCTGCATACAGGAGAATGGCCACTAGAGGGCACAGTGGCACCAGGAAACTTCAATCTAGGTTGTGGGCCAGGCTCCTCCCGGACCTTAGTAGCTGTTTCCACGCATGTGAGTCCAAGAAAGGCATAAACACTTTCTGTGCTTCCACCAATCAAACCTCCCAACACCACAGTCCTCGCTTGGCCTTCAAGGGCCCCTGACTTTATGCTCCTCCCTATACAGAGGGAACCTCCCGATCTCTCCTACTATGGGGCTTGAATAAGCACTTGGCATAGATACAGCCAGTGCACCCCTCTCTGCTCTTTATTTCCCTGCTTGGAACCAAGGCATGAATCCCCCAAAAAGCTTTCATAGGCTTCAGCAAAGTCATGTAAATAAAATGTCCTACACCGTGTGCAGCAATAACAGGGACCAGAAGGCCTCTCCCTACATATTCCTTCCTCCTCCACGAAGCCTTCCCAGATTATCCTTACTTGACCCAAGTGCTCCAATAAACCCACCTTTACCCCAGAATACATCTAGCCCTGTCTGGGGATGCCCCTTCCCACTGGGCACCTGAGCAAGGACAAGAAGGAGGGTCTCTATGAAGGAGATGGAAGGGAATGTCCACAAAAGCAGGAGGAAACCCAAGAAAACAAGGGAGACCAGGAGCCAGGGAGAGAACCCAGCTCTGAAGAGGAGAAGGGTGAGCAGGGGGAGGCTCAGAGGTGTCACCAGGTGACATTTGTCAGGGGTAGGGAGGGTGGGGTGAAGGCACAGAAGCACAGCTTCTGCTCCCCCACCTCACCCCTGGCAAGAGCTCTCCTTGTCCTCCAAACATGGCCTCCCGGTGCCAGAATGTACCCGGATGCCCCATGGCATCTCACACTCGCCTGGTTCCTCTCTCAAACTCCCTTCTGTCCCTGGATCCTGGATCAGTGTTGGTACCGCTGTCCTCCTGACCATCCAGAACAGAACCTAGAGGCCTTCACCGCTTCCCCTGCCTTCTGCTCAGGTCCAGACTGTTCTAGGCCCCACATCTGGCTCCAGTCAGCCTGCATCTAGCTCCAGCTGTCCCACTTGCTACTGGGTAATCAACACAGCCTGAGAAGGGTCCAGCCCGGCTCACTTGTCTCCCAGTCTCCGCCCAATCATCTCCCCAGCAGCTCATCATCCTTTTCCAGAAATCTGCCTGGCTGCCCAGCCTGGTCTTCACGGCAGGTCCCACCAGGGACATCCCTAACCTCACCCCACTCACCACCAACCCAGCGGTGCTACTGAGGATGCATGGCACACTTCCCTCCTCTGCGCTTTGCACAAGCTGTTCCTGCCACCTGAAGCACCTTTCTTACCCTTATGCAAAGGCCACAAACATCCCATCTACTCTCTAGGATCCTCTGTGTTCCAGACACCATGGGTGGCATCCACTCACCTCACCAGCAGGCGTGAGGGTCCAGTTCGAGGAGGCACAGGCGGAGCACTCAGCTCCACCACATGTTGCTTGGCGGGCAGTGGGGGCAGCACAGGGTCTGGAGCAGCTGTAGATGAGGCGGTCACAGATGGGGTGGCCACGGACGGGACACCCATGGAAGGGGTGGTGAAGCAGGCTGGTGGGAGGCAGCTCCTGCGGGGTGGGATGGGTGGGGCAGTGGGTAGTCCCTCATCCTCTCCAGCTGTGGGCAGGGACTCCCGTGGGGTGGCAGGCACAGGTCCTGAGCGGAAGACATGGCGCTTCTTGGGTACAGGCCGTGGGCCAGGGCGGGGTGCAGGGATGGGGGGAGCGTGGTCACGGAGCAGGCCAGCCAGGATGCGGCGGCGATGGCCAGGGAGTAGCATGCCCATGTCCACCAAGTGGGCATCGCTGAGGCCTTGGCAGTCAGTGGCCCACATCATTCCGTGCTGCTCGAACAGCCCGGTATACTGCTCCAGGTGCAGCGCCCGCAGCCACTCAGCCACCGACAATGCAGTGTCCCCGCCCTCTGCCATGGTTCCCACCAGCAGAGGCCCAGCCAGCAAGGTCCAGTCAGACCTGGGACAGACAAATGGGCACAGGTCAGAGGCAATGCCATCCCAGGAGCAGTTTCCCTGCTCACCACCCCTCCTCAGCTCTTCCATGTTAGTGTGATTCACAATTCCCAAAAGATAATCCTGAATGTCATATCCCAAATGGTCAAAATCCCTAAAGTCTAAAGTCCCAACAATTACAACCCTGAAAGATTTGTTGTTTTTTTTTTTTAGTATATGTGCTGCCGAAGCAACCACAACCCTGAAAGATTAAAGCTTGAATACTGAATCATGAAAGTCAAAACTCCAAAATCCTTCTCATGCCATAGGTTTGAGTTCAACCCTTGAGCTTCCTCCTTTGGGTCCCATGTGGTAGGCAAGGCCAAGTACTACCTGGCCTCTGAACACACAGGCTTCTTCCTCTGCCTGAAACACCCCACTCCTGCAGCCTCCCGGCATCCAGCTCCCATTTCTTCTAGAAAACCCCCTAGTTCATCTCTGGAGTCACACGGCCAAGGGCATGACTGGTGCTATGTCGGCCCCTCCTCCCCACTGCCCTCTGCAAGACCCAGGCCCAACACCCTGTATGGTGCCCGTCTCCAGCTGAGGGCCCAGCCCAGGGGCTCAGCAAGCAAGTGTGGGACTGGGCACCACTCCTGGGCATGCTTTATCTCACCTCACACCCCTGCAGGAAGCAAAATGCTACAGAAGGTGAGTCAACCCAGATCGCACAGCCTCTGGGGATCTGGCCCTCTACTCGAGGGGAGGGAAAGGCATTCATTCATTCAACATAGCCTGGCACTGGGCAGTGGAGACTCAGGCTCCATCCCTGCATTAGAGAGCTCCTGGCCTGCCTGGTGGGAGTCCAGAGATGAGGAAGAGAAGGGGATTGACAGGCCAAGAGAAAAGTCATCTGATCATCTCCATAGATATTCAAAGGCCAGTAATAAAACTCAACATCCAGCTTACTTACAGACCTGACTAAAACAGAAATAGACTGACACCTTTCTTAATGGAAAAACAACAGAAAATCCCATTAAAGTTAGGAAAGAGACAACAATATCCATTTTATCATCATCATCAAAATCATTATTCAAATAATGAAATATTGCTCCAAAAGTTCTAGGCAAATAAAATGAGGAAAACATATAAATTAGGAAAGAAAAGATTAAACCATCCAATAGCTGCTGATAACATAAGTTTTGAGTTGGAAAGCCCAAGCAGATCAACTGAGAACTTACTCAAACAACAGAAGAATTTAGTAAGATAATTGAGTCCAAAATTAGTATGAGAAGCCAGGTATGGTGGGCCATGTCTGTAATCCCAGCTACTTGGGAGGCTAAGGCTGGGGGATTATAAATTTATGACCAGTCTCAACAAGTTAATGAGATCCTGTCTCAAAATATAATTTAAAAAGGGGCAAGGAATGGAGCCCAGCAGTAAAGTACCTGCCAAGTATGTGCGAGGCTCTGAGTTCAATCCGTGATACAATAAAAAAAAAAAAAATCAAAAAAATTAATATAATAGAAATCAGTATTTCTAGCCAGGCACAGTGGCACATGCTTATAGTCCCAGAATTTGGGGGGCTGAGGCAGGAGGATTGCTGAGAATTTGAGGCCAACCTGTACTACATAGTGAGTTCAAGCCTAGCCTGAACTACATACTGAGACTCTATCTCAAAAAAAAAAATTGGGGGGCCGGGGATTTAGCTTAAGGTGGACCCCTACCTCACACCTCACAGGATAAATTACAGATGGACCAAAGATTTCAATATTTTTTTTTAAATGAGAGGATTGAAAAATCATCTCAGAGAGACAAAAGCCTTTTGGAAATGATATAAACCCAGAAGATTACAGAAAAGACCGAAATATCCAACTACTATCACACATCACATAATGATGTTTCCATCAGTGCTGGACCACACATCCAAGAACAGTCCCATGAGAGTGTAACAGCTGAAAAGTCCCACTGCCAATGACAACTGCGCAGCCATCCTATCAGTGCAGTGCAATGCACTCCTCATGGGTCTGTGACAATGCCAGTGTGAACAGATCTCCTTTGCTGCTGGTTGTACCAAAGTACATCCCATATCACTGTCTGGTACACAATACTTGGTAAAGATAATAAATGACTATGATGTTGGTTTATATATTTACTACACTGCACTTTAAAAAATAAAATTTTATCCTAGAATGTACTCCCACATCCCAAAGAAAGAAGTTTACTGTAAAGCAGAATTCCAGGTCACATTGGCAGCAACCTCATATGTCTGTTTACTGCATCTCTTGCTTGTATCAAGAAGCTGTATGAAGGGCCGGGGACTTAGCTCAGTGGTTCCACCATCTGCCTCACAAGTGCAAAGACCTGAGCTCCATCCCCGTACCAAAAAAAAAGCTGCATGAAGCTGAGTGTGGTGGCGCATGCCTATAATTCCAGCACTTGGGAAGCTGAGACAGGAGGATTACAAGTTCAATGCCAGCCCAGGCTACATAGTGAGTGCCTGTCTCAAAAGAAAACAAAAGTGCCTCATGGAGGGACTGACCTAAACCATCTAGGATTATGTAAGTACACATCTATGATGTTCACACGATGACAACATCGCCAAATGATGTATTTCCCAGAATATATCCCCATTGTTAAGCACCATATGACTGTATACAAGGGGTAATCAAAAATTACAGTGAATGTTTAAAAATTTTTTTAACTTATTACAGTAAAAGACACATTGCCAAGAACAATGGGATAAGTGTGTTCAAAGCAAGAGGGAGTATTTTGAGGGAGAATAATAGCAATGTGTCTTTTACTGTAATAAATTCTTTTAATTTAAACATTCTCTGTATGGTTTTGATTACTCCTCACTGATTTTGTTTGTTTTTGTTTTTGTTTTTTTGGTACCGGAGATCGAACTCGGGTCCTTGCGCTTTCGAGGCAGCCGGCGGAACCACTGAGCTAAATCCCCAGCCCATTCCTCACTGATTAACCACTATGATCATTTCTGCCAAATAAAAATATTACAGTGTGTTCTCATCCACTTTATTCACCAGTTCTGGCACCATGAGACTTCTAGCTCTTTCCCAAAGTCAAAATGACCATGAAAAGTCAATGTTTTGAATTGAATCAGGACATGGAGGCAGCCAGTAAGCAGACTTCCAGAACTGCAAAAACGATGGCTAAGTGTGTTCAATGCAAGCGGAAGTATTTTGAGGGGGATTATGGCAACATGTCTTTTACTATAATAAGTTTCTTTTTGTAATTTAAATATTAACCAAAGCATCCCTGCATGGTGGAAATCACCACAGGCCAAGCCAGAGATAAGGCAGAACCTAGGGATATCGCGTATCTCACTAATTTCCCAAACAGAGGGCTCATTTCCTAATAGCTGAAAAGCACCTAGAAATGAGAAACAAATAACTTAGCAGAAAAATGAGCAAAAAATATGAGCAGAGAAATACAGAAAGGAAAGTATAAATGACCTTTAAGTAAATGACAAGGAGCTTAACAAAATACAAAGGTAAAGTATAGGAAAATACTATTTTTTACCTATCAAGATTATCAAAGAGCAGAAAGTCTGAAAATACACAGCACTGGTCATGGGGTGGGAACCCCTGTCCCCAGATGGTGCATGTCCTTCATGAAGCCAAAGCCACAGGAGCAAGGCAAGCCACAAGCTGCTGTCCTTTGCCCTGTCACCCTGGGTCAAAATGCAGGCATTTATCCTGCAGTTTTGCTGGTGCACGCCCACAATGACATATGAGGAAGGTTACTGGCTACTGTATCGTCCATAATAACAAAAGACTGGAAATAACCAAAATGTCCATCAACCGGAGAGTGGTTAACTCAGCAACAGGGCAGTCACACAATGGAATATAGAGAGGCCATAAAAGTGAGGAAGCTCCTTACACATTGGCAGGGATGACTCTAAGATATACTGTTCATGAATAAAGAAAGGTACAGAACAGTATTATAACATTCTGCCTTTTGTGTGGAAAAAGAAAAAGGAGATCATGGGTCAGCGTGTATACACTGTTAAAGGCAGTGAAGAAGCCAAGGCTTTGCCAGCCTCCCTGGGGGGCCGAGAGAAGGGAGGCAGAGGCACTGATCACAGGGCCTGAAGCTCACATGCTTTTGATGACCCTTTTGAGAAAAAGAGCACAGGAATATCTTAGTTTTGCAAAATTCACAAAAGCACATGACCACATGCATACACTATTGTGGACCCTTCTCTGGATTCTAGAAGGAGACCTCAAATTCTAGCTTTCTAGGAAACCCATTCTGGCAGTGAGGGAAACTTCTCACCTTAATCCATCACCTAAATTTTGAAGAATGTGAATTTAAAATATAAAAGTAGCCGGGGATTTAGCTCAGTGGCACTTCGCCTGCCTTGCAAGCACAAGGGCCTGAGTTCGATCCCAGGTACTGCAAAAAATTAATTAATTAATTAATTAATTAAATATAAGAATTAAAAAAGAATAATAAAATGGCTGCTTCAGAGTCTCAAAGGATGATACAAATAAATAAGTATATTCAATGTTCTTGGATACAGGGTTCTCAACATTATAAAGACATCAGTTCTTCCAAGGTTAAACTGGAACTTAAATGTAATTTCCCAACTAAAATTATCAACTACATTTGGTTTAGACCTAAAGGTTGTAAGGTCCATATTTACTGATACTAAAAATGTATTGCTAAGCAGAGAAGTAAAAGCTGGGAATGATGGTGTAGCTGTAATCCCAACTATGTGGGAGGCTGAAGCAGGAGGATCAAAAGTTCTGTCTGCCTGGGTAACTTAGTGAGACCCTATCTCAAAATAAAATAAAAAAGGACAGGGATGCAGCTCAGGAGAAGAATGCTTGTAAGGTAGAGAACAGCATTATGTAAGCATCTGAGTTATTAAAAAAAAAAAAAAAGCCAGACATGGTGGCACACGCCTGTAATATCAGCACCTTGGAAGGCTGAAGCAGGAGAATCCTAAATTTGACCCCAGCCCAAGCAAGTTGGCAACTTAGTGACACTCTGTCTCAAAAATAAGTAAATAAATAAATAAACAAACAAGTAAAAGACTGGGGATGTAGCTTAGTGCAGAGGCCATGGGTTCAATTTCAATATAGGAAAGAAAGAATGAGAGGGACAGACAGAGAGGAAATATGTATACACATACACATAAATATATGCACAGAATGCTCTAGACGGACATACAGGTCATCACCTTTGGGAAGACAAATGACACCCTTCTATGTCTTTTAATTTTGCAATTTTTTAAAAATACAAGTAAATAAATAAAATACATAAGCAAATGTAATAATCATGGATAGAGCCTGGAAATGAGAGACCAAAACTCACCAGGCAAGAAGGGGACTGACATCAGCTGATACCCCCAATCCACCCTGCTGGCCCCTGCCCTGACCCCTCCCTCAGAGCCCTGTGGCGGGGGTGGGGGGTGGGGGGGGACTCACCCTCTGCCCACAACCTGGATTCTGAAAGGGGAAAACGGGAGCTCAGGTCTCTGCTCCCTGCCCCTGCTCCCCACTCACCGGCTGGGCTGCCCAGGGCGCAGGCTCCTCTCGGGGGCTGCAGCTACTCTGAAGGATGCCTCTTCATGGCTGTGGCCAAAGGTGCAGGTCAGAAATGGGGAGAAAGTCTGTAAGGCAAAGCCAGTTTGAGCAGCCAGGATGCCAGGAGGGAGAGGAAGGAAGGGAAGGCAGAGGGACAAGGACAAGTAAAAGAAGAGGAAAGGAAGAAAGCGGAGATGGAGAAGAGGTGGGGGAAGTGGAAGAGGAGGAACAGAGGACTGTCCAGGAAGCTTGGCAGTGGAGTTATAGGAAGCAGGCAGACAGGCCTGCAGGGGAGGCAGGGGGCCAGGGGCCACATGTGGGGCAGGAATGGCTGCATCGGGGCAGGGGCAAGGGGGTGGGGCAGAGAGGCAGCTCCTTGGCTAAAGTGAGCTCCTCCGCACGGAGATGGTCAGGAGAGGTGGAGAACACTGAGGGACACAGGACTCTTCCCAGTAAGCATAGGACCATGGCTCGGATTACCAGCAGAGAAGCAACTGAGGCAAGGGCATGAGACCCCAGGGGCCCTGTCCCTGAACCTGGTAGAGAGGTAGGGGAACACAGACCCCAAAATGGGGTTTTCAGGGGAGAAGAAAGAACAGGCCAACCCTCAGGGGTCCCTGCTGCTGGGATGGCCCAGGCTCTGGGGGGCTGGGGTCAGGGACAGGGTGGCACAGGCAAGTCTGTCTCCCCCGGGAATGGAAGCCAAGGCAAACTTCCTACCCCCTGGCAGGGTTCACCCAAAAGTTGCTGTGCTCTGCAAAATGGCTTTAGCAGGCCTTAGGAGCATTTTACACTTTACTTAAGTCATCTCCACAATTACCGTTGTTTATGGTAGGGTTAAAACAGGTTTATGTTTTTACAGCATTTTAAACAACAAACTTTAAGAAACTGGTACTCTGGATGAAAGTGTTGGCAAAAATGGCAGTGCTGCTCAAATGACAATTTACAAAGAGACAACAAACAGTGTTTATTTTTATTACGCCAGGTATCTAAGCACTTTAACTCATTTAATCTTTTCCACAACCTGTAAGGTACACTGTGTTTAAGATGAGGAAACTAAGGCAAAAGGAGGTTAAAACTTGCCCAAAGTCACACAGCTAGGAAGGAGCAGCTCGAGTATAGTTTAGACCTTCCTTGCCCAATACAGTAGCCAGTCATAGCTACATGTGACTTCTAAACACTTGAAACAGGACCCCGGATGGACTTTATAAAAACGTGACACACACAAAATTAAAAGTCTCAAATTTTTTCTACTGCTTACTTACACTATGAATAATATTGTGAATATTTAGATTTAAAATAATATTAAAATTGATTGCACCTGTTTCTTTTCTTTTTCTTTTTTTGTGGGGGGAGGAGATGTCAGTGTGGAACCCAGGGCCTCCTTCACACATACTAGGCAAGTGCTCTACCACTGAGCTCCACCTCCAGCCCCTGCACCTGTTTCCTTTTTCCTTCTTTTTTTTTTTTGGAGGGGGGGGTCTCATTATGTAGCCCAGGCTGGCCTGGGACTCATAGCAATCCTCCTGCCTCAGCCTCCCAAGTACTGGGATTACAGGTAGGCACCACCATGCCTGGCTGCACCTGTTGCCTTTAATGTGCCTACTGGCAAATTCACACTGCATTTGTGGCTTGCACTGTATTTCTGTTGGGCAGCATGGCTCTTGATTCTTGACCACTCCACTCTCTACCTCTCAAAAGGGACAGAAAATACGAAGGAGCACCTGCTACAGGCCGGGCGCCAGGGTCAGGGTGTAACACTAGTGAAGTGATGATGGTCTCAACCACCCTACTCAAAGGCCACCGGTGGGAAACAGGAAGCCGCTCCTCTCCCTGAGAAGAGCAGGGCCCCTACCGGCCATTCTCAAGTTCCTATTCCTGCACTTAGGGGGCACTGCCCAAGGAGAGACACGGAGACTCACACCAAACAGCCCTGCCCAAGGAGCTTGAAGCATGAACCAGATGTCTCCAGGCACCTCAGGTGGGAGGGGATCAGACACCATCAGTGGGTGAGAACAGCCCAGGGGACCTCAGGGGTCGGGGGTGACTTCCTGGAGGAGCCAGCTCCTTGACAAAAGTCTAGAGCAGGGAGTGTCTTCCAGAGGCCAAGGACAAGATGGCAGTATGGTGCTCTCCTCATTGAAAATTTCGATATTTTATATTTTGTTCATCATGGATTTTTTGCATTAATTTTGATTTTTCAAGATGGTATTAAAATATGATATCCCTTGATGACTGAGCTTTAGGGTGCCCCCTTAAAGTCTGCACCCAAGGCGAGACCCTCACTTGCTCCACCCTCATCCTGGTCCTGGTTTGAGGGCAGAAGCCCTGGCTGCTATCCTTGGCCAGAGTCCTCACCGCGAGGGAAGCAGGGAGCGGACAGAAGGGGGGTGTCATCCTGTTGCAATAGCCCAGCCACGGCTGAGGGCTCTCCTCCCGCACCCCAGGACTCAGTCAGTCTGCACATCCCACCCACCACCCTGCTTCCCCCAAGATCCCACCTCTACTCAAAGTCATGTGGGACCCTTGGGCTCCTCAGCCGTCATGCAATCTGCTCCAGCTCTGACGCCAATGCTTCTAATGCTTACGGGTGAAGAAACAAACACCCACGGGGAGGAAGTGACTTGCCCAAATTCTCAGTGACATACCCCAGTCCCCAGCCAGGCTGGGCTGACCCCATCCACAACTCCCTCCAAGTCACTTCCTATACCAGGCCCTGGCCTGGCATCGGGGGAGCCTCTGAAACTGTCGGCTGACAATGAGTAAGTAAACCACCCCTGGCCCGCTTCAGGCACCTGCTCCAAGGCGCCTCCTGCAGAAAGTCCTCTGCAGCTCAGCCATGCAGCTCAGCACAGCTTCTGCTCCCTCTGCTGCCCCGTTTATGGGGCTTCACCTCCATCCAATCCCCAATATCACTTGGGGATTCTGAGAGTTTGCACATCTTGTCCCCGCCCCGTCCTCCAGAGTGGAACCCAGGGCCTAGCTAGGTTCACCAGGGAGGTAAGTAAGCCAGCCAGTCCTTCTTCAGGTCTGGCTTGAGTTCCTCTTCTAAGCCAAAGCTTTCATCCTTGTAACGACCGTTTCAACATCAAGCACAGTTTGGATCTCACGGTCCCATCTCTGCCCCAGCCCAGCATCTCCCTCTTGGTATCTCTACCCACTACTGACTGGGGACACCAATTTCACCGGCCCAGACCAGACTCTTAAGCGGCCCTTGTGCCAAGCCCGGCAGATTTCCACCTTCATCTCATTCCTAACTTTCTCAGGGCCTGGGATTTTACCTTTCATGTGCATGAAACTGACCAGGTCTCCTGCAGGGGCATCAGAGGACATGGCTGCCTCTGTCTACCAAAGTCAGGGAAGCATCCAGAGAGCTCCTGATGGGCCCCACAGAGCAAGGACGAGGCTGCGAATGCAGATAGGAAGGACAAATGTAGATAGGAAGGACACTTTTGCAGGGAAAGGGACTAAACTTTCGAGGCCCAGGGCAGGAAAGGATTGCTCATCTGGAGTTGGGGGATCAGTGGGGTGGGAACAAAGGGTACCCAAAGAGCTTGGTGACTCTACCAGTCACCTGCAGAGCCCACTGAACCCTGTGGCTGGGCGCCTCGCTTGAGGCCTCCCAAGCCTCCTTTGCATTCTCATTTGCATGAATGACTCAGTCCTGACAGCAGTCTTAGCTTCCTAACTCCTTCCACACCCAGCTCTGGAGTCCTCTTGACCAGGACACCTCTCCAGCTCACATCCCCAGTGCCCTCTCTGCACAGAGCTCACTCTGGGTTCCGCAGCCCTGATGGGAGTAGGAGATCAGAAAAGTGGCCTGGGGCCTTCAGACTGTCCTCCTCCCCCTCTCCTGCACAGCCCACCCGCTACCTGGGTCCCAACTTTCTACCACAGCCAGGCTCAGGAAACCCCTCAGAGCTCTTCACACAGAACCAAGAATATGCATAGCCACCTGGGTTACAAACCACACCCCACAGGTACCACAATGGCACACCTCACACTACCTCAAGGTCCGCCCACCTCCCACCCACCGAAGAGCCAAACAAGAGAGCCAATCTCACCGCCACACACACACAACCTTCAGGCCTCAAGTCCCTGCCAACACCCCCGACGGCATCCAACTGCCCCAGAACCCTGACATGCCCCATACCCCCCACCGCTCCCCAGGCCTCGCAACCCAGGTGATACTTACAAGCAGGGCCACCCTTGCAGGCATCTGGTGCCTTCCTGGCGTTCACAGGACTCCACTAGCCCAGGCTAACACAGGCACGAAGCCTTGGAGACACTTCCCGTAGTATGAGGAACTAGGTGGGGGTGGAGCTCCACGGCCAAGGGTGCAGAAGTGACCCCTGCCCCCACGAGGCCAGCTCCCTTGGCTCTGTGCACCCTGGGGTGGGCAGCTGGCTGGGCCAAGAAGTCTAGGTTCTGTCTCCTGCTGCGTGTAAGTCCCAAAAAGGCACATAGGGGTCTCCTGCCCTTCTCCCACCCTGTGTCCCTGCCCTGTACATTCTCCCTGGCTCTGGGAGGGCGCGGGAGGGCCCCGCCCTGCCTATCTGTTCCTTGCCAGTCTTACCTGGCCCTGGAGTGCTGGAGGGTGAGGAGAGTGCCCCAGGCCTGGGTGAACAGGCAGCGGCCTCCTTACTTAGTGGAAAGCTGAGGACCCGTCACGAAGTCCCTAGGCCCTGCCCTGTCCCAACCCAGGATGTGAGGCCACTCTAGATTCCAAACCCAGCTTTACCCCTTCTTGTCGTAAACCATCAGTGAGTCACATCACATCCTCCACAAAGCGAACACTTCAGTCCCTGCCTCACAGCCCGGCACCCAGATGACCATGACGCGTCACCACATGTGCACCAGAGGCCAGACTTGCTTGCCCTCTGCTCATTCCTCTGCAAAGGGAGGCACTTCCTGTCACTCATCCCAAGGACTTGGCTAGTCCCACCCAGAGTGGCCCTGGGTGCTGGGCTTGTAGCATCTGAGGTTCTGTTACCTCAGTCCCCAATGACAACCTCATCCCACCTCATTCATGCCAGACCCTCCAGCAGCACCCCAGGGGCCACACACTCCCATCCTACACCAAACCCACCAACTCCTCACCAGCAACCTCCTCTGAAAGAAGAGCTGTCCCCAAGTCAGGTGGGGCCTTTAAGCAAATCAGAAAAAGATGCCTCTTCCTCCACACCAGAGCATGCAGCTCCATAAGCAGAGAACAGGCTGGGTTTCAGTCCTCTCTCTTAGCTCTCCTCACCCCAGGCCCTTCTGCCAGGTACTCTGGGGCAGTGCACAACATGCACATTCAAACACAGGGACCTAGTGAGAAGCATGACATTTTAACAGCCTTGGCAGTAGCCTCACCAGCATCACCCCACTAAAATGCTAAGCCTCAGTTTTATCAAGGGACATTAAAGACTAAGGGACATGGGCTGGGGACTTAGCTCAGTGGTTCCGGCGCCTGCCTCGCAAGCACAAGGTCCCAAGTTTGATCCCTGGTACCAAAAATTAAAAAAAATAAAAAATAAAAAAAGACTAAGGGACAGTGGACATCCTGGGCTCCCCCCACCCTCATCTTGAAAGACTTTCACTTTCTGGAGGTTTCATGTCTGTATTGCTTGAAGTGTTTACAACTGTGTATCACTATTATGATTAGGAGAAAAAATGATAAATACACGTTAAATCATTGAAATCGAGTTTCCTGTAGTTCATTCCCCAATACCATCATTATAAAGTAGCTTCATGATTTTAAACATACCATGCACAAATTACTAATGGACATTTTGTCCTCTATCCTCACTGCCCTCTTCACTCCAGGTCTCACCACTGGCCCTTGTCCCTGCCCCCTGCCTTTCTCTCACTTGCCGCCAGCACACCCTTGAGTCTGTGGGAAAACCAGACACAGGCAGGGCTTCTCCCCTGACCCTGACCCTGAGCCTCCATGGCCTGACCCAAAGCGACCTCCCTGCTCCCAGCCCGGCACCCTCCAGGCCTCACTCAGGCCCTCCCAACAATAAACTGACTCAGCCATCACACCCCTGCGGGTCCCAGGGCACTGGCCTGGTCCCTGCTACTCAGTCACGGACACACTGCTGGGGCAGGGGACTTCCCGTGGCAGCTCCCACCACCACAAAGGCATTTCCTGGGGAAGGAGAGGCCAGAGATGCTGCAGGATGACAAGAGGAAGATCCTCTGGGGACCACTGCCACCTGGGGACCAGGAGGGGACTGTGAGCGCTACAAATGAGGCAGAAGCAGGATGACACTGGTTGAAGGAGGGTGGGAGCACACAGGGTAACCACAGGCAACAGGAGCAGAGCCAGGGTCCCAGATGCTTACACTGCCAGGACCCTCACTGTGCCCTGGGATGGTGGAGGCCAGACTGCCCTGGCACGGAGCAGGGAGGTGCTGGGACCCTAAAGCTCCTGCCTGTGACAGCAGGGACTTGGTTCCTTCTGCACCCCAGGACTAGGAGCCCAGGGGACCAAGGACCTGGATCTGCCCTCTCCCTAGGTGGCCCCTGGAATTGAGAAGCCAGGAGATAAGCGGACCCCTTGCTACTGGTACCTGAAAGGGGAAGCTGCCCGGCAGGGGGCGGAGGACTGCTGGGCAGGCGGGGCCAGGGGCAGAAGACAGAGAAAGACAAGGGGGTCCAGTCCCACAGGCTTTGGCCTCCAATATGATGTAACTTCAGCAGCCCCCATTGTACAACAGACAAAAACACTCCCTGACTCAGTCTCCCCTCCAGGCCCTTTTCCAGCAGGCCCACAGGGCACATCCTAACCTATCCCTGGTAAGCACTTCCTGCTTACCAATTATCAGGCATGCATGGGTACATCCAAAGCGTCATAATCCCAACAATCTAGAAAGCAAGTGGCTTTAGCCCACTTCACAGATGAGCAAACTGAGGCTCAGAGAGGTTAAGTAACTTGCTCAAGGTCACCGATTCCAGAATCTGAACCAAGGGGTCTCTGAGTCCCTCTTTCTACCCTATCACCTCAGAAGGAACGGCATAGATAGGCAAGGCCTTAGGACAGGGAGGGCAGGCGGGTCAGGAAAAGGGAGAATGGAGGCAGGTCGAGAAGGGTGTTGAAGGCCATGCTAAGACACATTCATCCCTGCTGCTCAGACAACAGGAAACCATGGAGTGCAGCAGGGTACTCTGGGGACAGAACATCTGGCAACAGGCAGAGACAGGGGTTCCCACTGCTGTAAGAACTGGGAATTCACATAACTTCTCTGAGCTTCAGTTTCCACATCTATATAATTGGAGGATGACAGTTTTGCCTTGTAGGCTGGAGAGAAATATACATCTTCAAAACTGATCCCAAGCTGGGTGTGGTAGCACACACCTGTAATCTCAGCACTTGGGAAGCTGAGGCAGGAGGATCATTGTGAGATCAAGGTCAGCCTGAACTACATAGTGAGGACCTGTCTAAAAAAATCCCAAACCTGACAGCTCTCACTCCCCAGATACTAGGGGGCACCAGTGGAATGGGAGGTGCCCAGTGCTGGGAGACCAGAGACTGCATTCTAGCCATACTCCCTCAGAGTGAAGGCCCAGGCCAGCACACGGTCTGCTTGATCAGGTCCCCACAGCCTCCACTCCTTGCCACTGATGTTACTCTAATGTGACCTGCTCCATGGGCTCCCTTTGCCTGAAATGCTGTGCAGACTCCTGGGTGATGCCTTCTCATACTTTTCTGGGCACCTTCTCAAGTGGAAGACCTTCCATCCCTGGCCACTGATTTACAAAAGCCTCCTATCAGTCCCTCTTCCTTACTGTTTCATTCTTCAGCCTCCTGCTTGTCACTGCCAGACAAGATTTTATATAATATACTGACTTGTTAACGTCAGTCTCACCTGGGAGGCACAGACCTTGCTTGAGTCATAGTTGTATCCCCAGTGGCCAGAACAGTGTTCAGAAAAATGCTCAATAAATGTGTGTGAAATGTACAAATGGAAATCCACAAAAACCTCTTTGTAGCAGGCACTCACTATGTGACAGGTCAGTATTCTTGGCCTTTGCTGCTTACCGTCCTGAAGTCCCCCTCCTCCTCTGCCTCAAATCCTTCCCCAGGAAGCCTCCCAAACCACTGTGGGCAGCAGCAGGGGCTGGGCACCCGCAGGGGCAGGAAGGGATGGGCAAAGGCAGGGTCTGCAGAGGGCTGGGCTGGGAGGTCCTCCATGTGCATCTGACCCCAGCTCACCCTGGAGAGACGGGTGGGGAGAGGGAGACCTGCACAAGAGAGGGTCAAGGTTCAGACCATAGGTCTCAGAGTTGAAGGTCTGACTCTGAGGCTCCAAGGGCTCCTTGGAACCCTCCGTGGTCAGACCTACCTCTTTCGATAGCTGAGGTTGCCTCAGCCACTTCCTGCTGGGCTGTCCTGATAAACACTGCTGGGGAGCCCCCTACACACAGGGGAGGTGATGACATTCAAACCCCTCATGCTGCCCACCCACAGCTCAACCGTCCCCAGAATAGGGTAGAACCACCCAGACTTCCAGGAGTCTCTGAGACCAACCGCCACCCTCAAGGGAGTTGCCACCTCTCCCCTAGCCCTGGGGAGACCTACCATGGCTCTCTGTTGGCCCCCAGAGGGGGAGGGCTGGCTCTCCCTCATTTCCTCTACTCCAGAGCCCCAACATCAGCACTTCCCTGCTAGGCCTCTGTGTACACAGTTCCCTCTGCCTCGACCATCGTCGCCCACCTCACTGCTCCAGGAAGCAGCCTGACCCCACAGTCACAGCCCTGATCCCACCAGACGTCTCTGTGACCGTGTCTGCCACGTACTCATTCTTTCTCATCCCAATCCTGGCAGGGCAGGGGTCTGATTCCTCTGGGTCCCCAAGGTGGCACGCAGTGAACATCTCTAGGCTAAAGGGACACTGTCCATTTTGCACATGGACAGCAGGGAGCTCAGGTCACACTGCAAGTCAGGCTCAAGGATGGCTAGAACCTGGCCTCCAGCCTCCCAGCACCTGGCATCTCTCATTCCACAGGTGCTTGCCAGCTCCACCTCTACCCTCCAGCTGCCCGGCCCCAGCCCTGAATTCTCCACAACCCTAATCATCTGCTTCTCAGACATGAGGAGCACCTTGTCCAACCCTCCCCATTTCCACAAGGGAAAGTGAGTCCGAGACAGGCAAGAGCCTAACCAGGCCACAGAGCAAGTCAGGAGGAGGACCCAGGCCTTGGTCCCCCAGCTAAGCACAGTACCTTCCTGTAATCTGCTTTTGGAAGAAATGGAGGGATCCCCTCAGATGATTTCAGAGATACTGGAGCAAACCCTGCCCCCTCCAAGTAGGCCAGGCCAGTTCTGCCTTGAGAAATGTGGGTTTTAAGGCCACAGGAAGTAGAGGCAGGTAAGTGTCCTGGTTCCTATCCCTGGCACAGAACCACTAGATGCTCCTTGGATCTTCAGAGTCCCTGGGCTTAACACATCCAGCTGGGAGGAGAAGGAAGAACAGCTCAGTCTAAGGGAGGAGGCAGATCTTAGCCAACACTAGCACCCCACTCACCAAAGGGAGACCCACCCCAGAACTGTCCTGTTGCCATCTGGAAAAGCATCAGTTCACTGCCCTGCCCTGCCCCTCCCAGGTCCTTTTGGGAACAAACGACTTTGTCTTAGCTGCAAAACCACACAGCAGCCCGCTGAAGGTCCCCAATAGAAACTAAGAGACCAAGACTAGACCAGGTAAGAGCTTCAGCAGCCCACACATCAATGGGTGCAGAGCCAGCCCCATCCCCACCCCCAACCCCTGAGACAGCAAATGCTGAAGACACATTCAGAGTTCCCACAGACAGGTGGCACAGGAAGGGGCTGGAAGCAGTCAAGCAAGGCGCTCGCTCAGGCAGGCAACTGGCAGGAAGAGGGCTCTGCCCTGCAGGGAACAGGACTCCTTCCCCAAGGGACTGTTCCAAGGGCCCTTTGAGCACAGCCACTTTGCCCGCAGGTCCCTATGGGTAGGCAGAGTAGGCAGGCAAGGCCCAAGCTTCTGTACCCCAAGGCAAGACAGTGCCTCTCCTCAGGCTCCCTGACTCAGGTCTCTGTCCACCAGCCCTCTCCATAGAGGTCCCCAAACTTGGCTCTGATCCTTCAAGAATTCACCTGGGGGCCTGGTGTGATGGTGCTTGCCTGTAATCCCAGCACTCGGGAGGCTGAGGCAGCAGGATTGCCACAGGTTCAAGGCCAGCCTGAGCTACATAGTGAATTCAAGGGCAGCCTGAACTACATAGCAAGATCCTCCTCAAAAAAACAAAACAAGGTCGGGGATTTAGCTCAGTGGTTCGGGCGTCTGCCTCGAAAGCACATGGGCCCAAGTTCAATCCCCGGTACCAAAAAAACAAAACAAAAGAATTGACCTGGGTCTGCTGAGCCATATCTTGACCAGCCAGCCCCCTACTCTCTCTGGGCTTCCCAGGGGGAACAGCCCCACCACCACTTCAGAACGCAGTGGGGCTCAGCCTGTCTCTTCCCACCATTAAGACAACTGGCTCTTCTGTAACTGTGGAGTCCCTGGGGCCCTCTCCAGCAGGGAGACAGCAGAGTATGTGTGCTGGGGTGGGGGTGCTGAGAGCCCACAACCTGGAGGCCAGCAGGTGTGACCCACTCCCCAGCCCTGTGAAATGGTCTAGGCTTTATGGATCTGGAAACGGTGAGGCAGAGGCTGCACCCTCAACTCAAGGTTGACTAAGCCCAACTCCAGGCTTTGCAGGCACTTGCAACCTGGACTTGGAAATTTAGAAGCTGGGAACCGTGGGCACAAGAAACCCTGGAGTCCTTGAATCTCCCAGAATCAACTCAGAATCTCAGCATCCTGGCAGCCAGTGAGGAGGAGGGAGAGAGGAGGTGGGAACGGCCCTCTCTCCCTGCCACCTTCACCTCTCACCTGTTCCATTTGATTGGCTCCTGCAGTGTACGGTCCATACTTGAAGCTGGTGGGGCTGAGGAGAGGAGTAAAACAGGGATGCCCAGGACTGGGGATTTAGCTCAGTGGTTCCACCACCTACTTTGGAAGCGCAAGGTCCCAAGTTCAATGCCTGGTACCAAAAAAAACAAAAAACAAAAACAAAAAACAGGGATGCTCAGACACAGGGCAGTGTCCTTGGGGCATCCGGGAAGTTGAGGAGACCCAGGCCTGCTACTCCTCCTGGTCCTGGGGGCTGACCCACCCCACACTGGCCTAGCCAAAGGAAGTGCAACCAGGGCAGTTTCCCCCAGGGCCTCAGGGCAGCCAAGATTTCAGATGTGGCCCTTAGTCACAGCCCTAGGACATGACAGAGGAGTGGTCAGGACAGGTCCCACCCTTGGCATTTCCCTTTTCCCTGCACAATGATAAGAAGGAAATCTGGCCATATCTCTCCAAGGGGGATTCTCTGCCCCTGAGCACCACACACCTGACCACAGGTGGGGTCGGCGTCTCAGCCTCGTAACTCTGGAGATCTGTCCCAGGTCTGTTCAGTTGCTGACACCTAGCTATGGCAGACCTCAGGCACCTTAAGTGGATTTGATTCCTGGTTTATTCAGGGATAAACTTGGGCCCCTGTGACAAGGCAATGTGGGCAGTGTGGGCTGAAAGAAGCTCAGGGGTTCAAGGGGCCCTCAGGCCCCAGGCTGGGTAGGGGCATGCCTCAGAGCCCTGGGCCTGAAAGATGACTGGCAGATCACATACCTTCAACTGACCTGTCTCTTCATCAGCATATGGGGCCTGGGAGAACCATTTTATTACCAAAAGCCAGCTCAGGAAGAACAAGAGCAGAACGCAGGTATCCAGGAGGTACCTGTGGTAAGGCTGTACCCCTGTAGGCTCAGGACTCAACAGTCATTAGTCCAGTCTTTGAGCAGGATACCTTTCAGCTCCACAGCTGGTCACCAACAGTGTCAACTGACCAGGTAGCCCTCTCATCTACCTGTCATCCCAACTGGGAATTCCCAGGGTAAGAGTGGGTTTGGATCTCCTCTGTCTACAATGCATCCCAGTGCTCAGGGTTCTCACTGTGAAGCAACAGAGGCTCCCAGCTATTCTAAGGAATGCATGATCCTAGGCAAACTGCTTAATCTCTCTGAGCCTCAGTTTCTTCATCTGTAAAATGGGAATGGTGCTTATCCCATCAGACTATTGTTGAGGATTAAATGGAATCAGCACACTGCCTGGCACACAGTAAGCTTTCAAGAAGCAATTGCTGAGCTAGGGATATGGCTCAATAAGACAGCCTGCCTAGTGTGCACGAGGCCGTCGGTTCAATCCCCAGCACTGCAAAAGAAAAGAAAAGACAGAAAAGATGAGAAAGAAATAATAGCTACTTCTATTACTACTATAAAAGTAATTTATTACCACTGTACTAAATATTATCAAACTGGTCACTTAGCTCCACATCCCCTCTCAACCATTCTAACTGTCCCAGAAATCTAGGACAGATGTCCTAATCATGAAACAGGCTTAAGCCGGGTGTGGTGGGGCATGCCCATAATCCCAGCACTGAGGAGGCTGAGGCAGGAGGATTGCCTCAAATATGAGGCCAGCCTGGGCTACACAGTGAGACCCTGTCTCAAAAATAAAATAAAATTGGGCTGGGGATTTAGCTCAGTGGCATTGCACCTGCCTCAAAAGTCCTGAGTTTGGGCTGGGGATTTAGCTCAGTGGTTTCATCGCCTGCTTCGCAAGTGCAAATGACCCAAGTTCAATCCTCGGTACCAAAAAAAAAAAAAAGTCCTGAGTTTGATTCCCAGTACCACAAAAAAATAAATAAATAAATTAGAAAATAGGCTCTCTTTCCAAACTATTACCCAAAAGATGAGAGAGACATTCTAAATGAAGGCCATGCAGAAGACTAACCATGTACTGCCAACTGATGCCATCCCTGACACCTGGGATCATCTCCAGACTCCTGGTTGAAATGTATAGGTCTGGAGGCCAGGCCCAGGATGGGGGTAGGTGGCCAGGACTTCCTCCCCAGTCAGAGCTGGTGGCCTGAGCTTGTGGGGAGTACACACTGGAGGGGGACATCTGAGGGCCCCCATATCTTTGTGCTATTCAGACCTCTGAATGGCCACTCTGAGCACGGCACCCACCCATAAAACATAAAGCACCACACTGCATGGGGCTGTGGAGGGGACTGAACGGAGCTACCCAAGGGATGGACACTGCTCCTGAGGGAGGGGCTGGGGTTGCCTGGCTCAGGTCACACTCTGCTCATAGCTGCCTTGGCTACACCCAGGAGAAAGCCTTCAGTGAGCAGAGCTGGATGACAGCAGCCTCAGGGTGGGGAAAACAGGCCAAAGGAGGCAAACACATGCCTGGGTCCTGTCCTGACTCTACCCCGAGCCACGGTAATCTTGGGTAAGTTACTTAACCTCGCTGGGCCTCGGTTTCCTTTTCTGTAGAATGGCCCTAATCTTGAGGGCCACTGACAGGATTAAGTTGGTTAATATATATGAAAACGCCTACAACAATGCTCCAGGCATGTTTGCTGCCTTGGCTCTATGTCTTCCCCTGGAACCCTCATCTCATCCAATGTTGTGAAGTTAAATAATGCAACAAATGTGCCATGCCCAGCATAGGGTCCCAGAGAGCTTCCTCTCCCCATCCTACCACCTTTCCTGCCCCCTGCCCCCTAGCACCCCACCACCCAGGCTCCCTGTGTGGTTCTGGCCTGACTGCTGGCCCCTTAGGCTCAGTCTCCCCATCTGTGAAAGAAAAGTTCTAGACCAAGTGGTGTCTCAGTGTCCATGGCCCTATCTGCCCAGCCTCTCCCCAACCCCTTTCCTCCTTCCTTCCCCATTTCCCACTGATATCCTACTACACTCCCTCTGGAAGCGACATAACTCTTGGAAGCCTAAACCGGGCAGAGGGGATAGCTGGTAGGCAAGGGGCACCAGCCCTCAAGCAGTCCAGGATCCTAAGGGTTAAGACCCAGAGGGGTGGGGGGCCAGGGTCAGTGCTGGACAGGCGCCTGGAGCCCAGGGCCTGCCTCCCCTCCCCCTCCCCTGGGAACAGAGGCCTCTTGTTTGGGCACTGGCGGCTGGCTTTGAGCTCAGCCAAGGAGAGTGGGGTGGGGAGAGGCCCCAGAGAGTGATGGGGACCTCCCTCCCTCCAGCTGATACCATAGGTCTGGTCCACCACTGTCCTCAATACTCTGAGGTCACCCACCTCCTGAACTGACCCTTCCCCTGAGTTCTGCCTTCACTCTAACACTCACTGCTGCTGGCAGAATTTAGACTCTGACAGGCCTGCGTCCTTCCTCACAGTCTCTTTCAGGCAAGAAGCCAGGGCTTATCACCCCATCCTACAGATGAGGAAATGAAGGCTCTGAAAAGGGTGGGGATTTGCAGTCACAGACAGCTCGGTGGCTGTGGGGACTCCAGGTCCCAGTCAGTCTCATGACTCTGTAGACCGCTGCCTGCAGTTCCCAGGCCACTCTTCCTAAACAGTGTCATTACACAGGACCGAAAGGCTGGGCTGGAAGGAGGGGGCGATAAGCAGCCCATCTCTGAAACCTGAAGTTCCCAATTCCAAAGGTCCTGAAGATTTGGATGAGGAGGAAACTTCTGGAGGGTGAGGGGAAGAGGGGCAACCTCCACAAAAGGCTGATTCTGGAAGTGTGGAGAAGCAATAGCTTGGGGAGGGGTCTAACTGCCCAAATGAAGACTGGGGCAATAGTGCCCTGGGGGCTGTGCCCACCTCCACCGAAACAGTCAGCAATGTTTCTGGGACACCTTCCCCCTGACCTATTCCAGCGAGCAAATGGCCAGTGAGGAGGAAGGGTCTGCAGACCAGGGTCCAGACAGCCACACAAAGTTGAGTTCTTTCTACTTCTCTCCTTTCCCACCCTGTGTAACCACACCCATCTCCTTGCCATTCCTCAAACACACCATCCAAGCTCCTGCCTCTCCACAGCTATGCCCTCCCCTAGAGGACCCTGTGCTTAAAAGGTGCCACTTAACTGCCAAGGCGCATTCCAGTCATCTCCTCCCTGGGCCTGCACCTGCCCGCACCTGTCTTCCTGGCCCTGCTGGGCTCCTACCCTGTAATGATCTTGCTAGGAGGTCTCCCCCTGCACCCGCCTCAACACTCCTACCTGGAGGAACAGACATCATGAGTGTCTCCATCTGGGACCCTGAGCAATCCCCAAGTCTGCCCCTGAAGCCCCCCTCCAACCCCACACCACCTCTTTCTGGGGATCTGGGGGAATGCATACGGCAGAAATCTACTGTGATGGCTCCTGATCACTTCCCCAAGCACCATAAAAACACCCCTTAGGGATCTGGGACAAGACACCCACCAAAACATCCAAAAAAGCTTCAGGCTCAACCAGACATTCCTAACTTGATCCCATTCAATGAACATACCCTCCTCCTTTTTCCAGCAATTGGGCCAGGTAAGCTCCTGGGAAGCAATGCCCCCAATTACTGGTGGGGAACTGAGGTGCAGAGACCGGAAGTACCCTGTCCAAGGTCACTGGAGCCCCCAAAGGTCCAGGACACAGGGTCATTCGATCTGCAGAAATGTAAGGGTCTCCGCGGTCAGTGGAGTGGGAGTTTTCATCTCACAGTTGGGAAAAATCAAGGCGTCGGAGAGCGGACGAGCTCCGGAGCCTGGGAGCCTTCCTGCCTAAGAAGCAAGGGCTGGAAGCCGGGTGTCCGCCGGCTCACCCTCCTCGCCACGGCCTCAGACCCGACAGTTCAACCTCACGAGGCGACCCCTATCCCCACCACCAATCAGGAGAACAAACCAGATGAGCCCGGGAAATGGTGGCCGGGTTCGGAGTCGCTGCGTGGCCTCAGCGTTCCCTTCTGCGGCAAGGGACACTGCAAGGCACACCTGGAGAGGAGGCTAGGGAGCAGGAAGCCCCGGCAGCCGCACTAACCTGTTCTGAGCGAAGACTCCACGCGGGGACTCCGGGTCCCGGAGCCGCCAGACTCAGACCGCCACCGCCAACTCGCGGCCGCGGGCGGGGCGCACCCACCCCGCGGGGTGCTTCCGCCTGCCCCACGTGACGCCCAGGGAGGTGGGGGGGAAGGGGCAGGGACCCGGCCCCGGCCCCGCCCCTCGCCTAGTCTCGGTCCCGAAGTTCGCTGCACACACACACACACACACACACACACACACACACACACACACACACACACCCCCGCCCATCTCCCCCCATGTCGCCCAGACTCCCAACCCTCTCCCTGTGAGTCTGCCCCTGGGAGGGGTGAGCCACACACGCGCCCCACTTCATTTTCGAGGGCGACAGGGGGCGCTTGAGGCCGGTTGATCTTGGTCCCTAATCAGCTCCTCCAGGAGTCCTTCTCTGCGTCATTTTTCAGGGTAACCCATTTCACTCCTGCGCACATCCCACATCCCCCTGCGCAGGGTGGTAAAGAAGAGCCTCAAGATTCCCTTCCCTGCAGCCTCCAGTCTGAGGTCCCAGCACCCAGGCACCTTCACTGGTATTGACAACCGGAGATTCTCACCTCTCCTCCCAGCACGTACACATAGAACACCCAGGCTTGGCAGCCATTTCTGGGTCCGGTGATAAGGGCACCTCTGGGGTCAGCCAAGCCCAAGACCTTAACTTTTGTGGGATCCCGCTTTTCCTTACACACAATGGTATATTTGGTAGAGCAGCTCTCATGAGGGTGGGCATGGCAAGAGGAAAGTGTCATTAATTTGATTACCTACTACATGCTAGGCCCAGTGGGGAGCAATTTATTCCTTTATTTCAATCTCCACATTTGCTTGAAGGCAAAATTATCACCCCAGGTTACAGATTTGGAAATGAGGCTCCAAGAAGTTCTAGGGCTTGCCCAATGTCACAGACCCAGAACTGTATTTGGACAAAGCTGGGACTGGAACCCTTCTGGGTGACAGAATCTCCTGTTCCACCCCTACTTGGCCATCCACTGGTTCTTCTGGGCAAGACAACTCTAATCCCCAAGTCTGCTCCTGAAGCTCCCCTCCAACCGCACACCACCTCCATCTGGGGATCTAGGGGAGTGCATACGACAGAAATCTACTGTGATAACTCCTGACCACTTCCCCAGCACCAAAACCACCTCTGGGGATGTGGGACAAAACATCCACTCAGCTCCCTCCAGACTACACTCCAAGCCTGCTCACTTCAGGCACAACCAGACATTCCTAGCTTGATCTCATTCAGTGAACACACCCCTCCTTTTGCCAGCAATTGGACCAGGTGTCTTCCACTGGCCAGGCTAAGACAAGCAGCTTTCCAGAAAGGGAGGACAGACCAGACCTTGGGGAAAACTTCTGGGCCCTCCGTTTGTATGAGGCCAAAAGCCCTGGACAGAAGCAGAGCACGGGGTCATCTGGACCTAGCAGAAGGGGTATCCCTGGGGTAGCAGAGCAGCCACGGAGAACAGAGGCCTGAAATCTATCATCCCCTCCCTTTCCCTCTGTGATACAGGAGAGCTCAAGGTGCCCAGTCCATAGGTTGGACCCAAGGGGCCTGGGACCAGAGGGCACACTGAACCCCACCCTCTGACCCCCACAGGAGACTTCTGCCCACAGGAGATTCTGAAACTCCTTCCCTTAGAGCAGTGAAAGGCAAAGGGATCATGCAACAGGGACAGGTGACCTAATAGGGATCAGAAACAGGATAAGAAGAGGTATGGCCAGGAGTGATGAGGCACGCCAGTAATCCCAGCGTTCAGGAGGCTGAGGCAGGAAGATTGCTGTGAGTTCGAGGCCACCCTGGGCTGCATAGTGAGTTCAAGGCCAGGATGAATTACATAATGAGACCCTGTCTCACAAAATAAAAAAAAAAAGAAGGGGTGTGACACTCCCCCTCTAGCTACACATGAGAAAATTAGGAGCTGCCTAAAGAATCAAAGGCCATTTGAGCAATAACAACACTCCAGGGCACTGGTGGCTTGGGGGCAGGTGAGAAGCAGGCACAGAATGAACTGGCTGAGGCTGTGGGATCTTTTATTGGGGCCGTGTCCAGCCAGGCCAAACTGTCCTGTATTTGGGCAAACCTGGGGCCAGGCCCAGCATCCTCAGGAAGTGAGGTGGGAGAGGGGAGAGGGTGCGGGAGGATCCACACTCCAGGGCTCCACTCCAGTCCTGTCTCGGTCCTTGCAGCCATGCGGCACTCAGGTAAGGGAGGTATCATCGTCACTGCCCTCTCCACCTGCACCACCCACTCGTTCCTCCCGGCTCTCTGTCACCGCACTCTCATCGATGTTCTCCAGTGAGTCCGCATGCTGCACTGACAGCTCCGACAGTGCCAGGCTGGGCAGCGGGCTCTGCTCCGGGTGCAGCCACGGCTTGAAGTGTGGCTGATGCTTCTGCTTCCACTCGGGGTACTTGACACAGGCCTTGTACATCTTCTTCATGGCCTGTGGACCCAACGCAGCAGCATCAAGAGTGGCTGGGGAGAACCTGGGATTCTCCGCGCCCTCCAGTGCCCCCCAGCGGTTCAGCCCCCTGCATCCAGACCCTTGCCCCAGGAGTTAAAAACTGTCGCACAGTCCTCACTCCACCCCCAACCCAGAGTCCTCTCCCACAACCTCCAGACCCCTAAAAGTCCCAAGACCACTCACCTTGGGAGCCAGGAACTGAGAAGATTTATTCACCACCCACTTGGGTAAGGAGCCTGAGAGGGCAGGGAAGGGTAGTGAGGTGAGAAGGGACAAAGCAGCCTAGGTCCCCACCGCACCAGTCACCAGCCCCTCCCTCTGCCTGGGCTTCCAGGGAGGCCACCCTCTTCCTCCATGGGAAGGGATTAGTATGGCTATCCTATAGTTGGGGGTGCAACTGCCCCACTGTCCCTCTGCTGAGCTCCAGGGCTGCATAAAAGAAAACCTCAGGGTCCTAAGTGACTATAGGCTACTTACAGGTTGAAGTTCTGGCCCACTAAGTTCCACCTGCCTCCTCCTACACTGCTGTGCCTTCTCATCCCTAACCCCAGGGGCCAATAGGACCCACCCCAATGTTCAGCCCTTCCTCTATCTGGCCTTTCAGGCCCCCTCCCCAGCTACACCAGCCTCTTGGCTGAGCATCCTAGCCTGGCCTGACCCCAAATCCAAGCCCTACTCTCTACCCTGTCTCATTCAAAGTCTTCTTTGCTTCTGACACCCACTGCACTCACTCAGCTGAGCCTGGGAGCCCTGTGCCTAGGCCACTGTGCCAGGGGGATTTGGGGTATAACAGGCAAAAAGGCTTAAGGCTTAACTGTCCTCTAGCCACTCAGTCACCCACTCACTCCACATTCACTGTGATACCAACCTTGGGGACCCAGCTGGGGACTCTGTCTGGGGACCCAACTGTTTGGCAAGTGAATTACTAGAGAGGAATGGGCACCTGGGCATCAGGGATAGAAAAGGTGACACCTGAAGCAGCCCTGGAGGGCTCAGTAAGGAGGAGAGGTATGTCGAGCTGAGGGAAAGAGCTGCCTGAGCAAGAGGTGAGAAATCTGGGGAGAGGGCTCAGACTGAACTCTGGGGGTAATAGAGGGTCACAGAAGCATTTTAAGCAAATGAGAGTCATGAAGAAATAAGCATTTTTAGAAGAATTACTCCAATAGCTGGTATAGACAGACAAGGCATCTGAGTATAGAGAGAAATTACCCAGTTAGGAGTTCTGTTAGAGGTAGAATCAGTAAGAATCAGGGACTGAATCTGAGAGCAGAGGAAGAGGGAGTGACTCCAGCTGACCTGCAGGGGTGACTGGAAGTTGGATTCATAGAAGGGGCAGGTCAGGAGGGGTCATGGTAGACTCAGCCTTGGACTCAGTGAGTCTCAGGTGCCTAGAAGACATCCCATCCAGGAGGCTGATGGCCACAGGGATCTGTATCTCAGCAGACAAAGACATATGGCCAGCAGCCACAGGAATGGCTGAGCCCATCCAAAGGAGAGAGGACAGATCTGGACAATGCAGGACTCTGGGATAGATGCCCAAAAGACAGACAGAGCAGGAGCAGCCAGTAAGCAGGAGCAGCCAGTAAGCAGGAGCAGGTTGGAGAGGGGGCTCAGAAGCCTGTGAAGAGAGCTCTGAGCCTCTGCAGAGAAGCAGTGGTTCCTACCTTGGCCCATTCCTTTCAAACCACTGGCTTTGCTGGCAATGCCCAAAAGACAAAACAGCTCCTAACAGATAGCTTTCCAAGCCCTTGGTAGATCAAGCCCATCCCCTGTGGTATAGGGAAGGATCCCATAACAGGCTACCAGGGCCAAGCCCTCACCTTTGGGGTCCACTTGGGCCAGGTAGGTGATGACGCAGCTCTTGGGCCCCGTGCTCTGGATGAGGTAGCCCGTCTGGATGGACACAGCCCGGACCAAGTCTTTTCGAGGTGGGTATTTCTGGGGATGGAAGGCACAGGGAGGTGAGACTCGGATGGGGACAAAGGAGATGACTCTGTGGCACACACACACGTACACACATACACAGTTCACGTCCCCTGGCATCTGTGTCAGGCCAGGGCTGATGCTGGGATAAGAAAAAAAGCAAGAATCAGACCGGGTCATCCTTGTCCCTCTAAAGGTTTTCTCTGTTCCCTCAGGAAAACCCCCACTCTGGGGCCAGGACTCAGGGGCTCACATGGGCACTCAACCCTTACCCATGCCAGCCATATCTGCCTATCCTCCCTACCCAGGGAGATCAAGGCAGCCCTGCCTCAGGGAGGGCCCCTGGACCCTGCCACTGACCTGCTTCCCATTTCCTGGCCAGCCTCATCCCTGAGCCCAGTCCACTAAAGCCAGCCCATCCCACCCCCTCACCACGGAGATGGCCCACACTGCCCTCTCCTGATGTGTTTAAGGGCCCCAGCAGGGAGATAGATCCTCACTGTACTTAAAGAAAACTGAGGGCGAGAGGGCCCTGTGCCTCCCAAAAGGTCACAGACAAATCATGGTGGCAGCCAGGACCCAATGCTGCCTGGCATCTTCTTCTGCCCACCCAACAGGGAAGGCAGGTCAACTCACAGGGTGTTTGACTGAGTAGTTCATAATGATGTAATCAGCGCCCATGGGGAGCCAGGAGCGGAGAGTGATGACATCACGGTTCTTCAGGGGTTTGGGACACCTCCCTGTGGGGAGCAAGGGACAGTTCAGTCAGATCACTGGTCCGCTTGCCTGCAAGGGAGGTTGTGGCAGAGGGCAGAGATCTAGAGGTGCCTAGTCAGCTGTCAGCTCCCCCTGAACCAACCTTGTACACCCCTCCCCAGCCCACAGGGCCACAGCTGTCCCAGGACAGGGAAGAGAGAGAACAGATCACTTGTCTCTACTATCTCTGGCTATCCCTTCTCCTCAGAACCTCACAAGGCCCTTACCTTGCTGGTCTGGCCAATTTCTATATTTGATCCTGAGTGTATGTGAGAAAACAGTATTATTGTGAGTACATGTGCATGAAAGTGTATGTCTGTGAATAGGTGGCCCATGGCTGTGGGATGTGTACATGACTGTGTGTGCATGTGACTGTGCATGTGGAGTGTGGTCATGAACACATGAGTGCATACATGTTGTGAGTGTACATGTTTGTACCCAAGTGCCTATGGGGACAGCCCTCAGTCTCAGCACCCAGGCCCCTCAGAACCCAGCCATGGGAAGGGGGAGGGGCAGGAGGACTGGTGGGAGGCTTGGATGGAGGCCAAGGGGTAGGATCAGTGCACTGCACATGCTCACAAGAGTAATAGCCCACGTCAGCATTGACGGTCAAACGGGCAATGTCGAAAGTCTCAATGACGTTGCTGTCCCACTTCTTTCGGTACTCAATGTCATGCAGGACGTCATAGAGTGTCTCAGCTGGCACATCACGGCATTCCATCCGGCACTGCAGACAGACATACGGATCATCTGGGTCACACAGGGCTCAGAACCCTGGCCAGGGGACCAGAGTGCAGAAAGGCCAAGGAGGAAGGAGGAGAACAGGGAGGAGCAAGAGCCTCTGAAGCCAGCATGGACTCACTTCTCAGCACAAGCCTGGTTCAGTGGCCCCAGAAGCCACCTGTGCCAGGAGTTAGACAGCCCCTGTACCCAGACACCATGTCCCTGTCTCAGCCCAGTCTCCTCTTCCAGGAAGCCTTCCCAGCCAGACATTCCAAGGCCCCATACACTGAATCTCCATGTGTGGGCCCTCCCAGACCTGTGAGAAACTCACAGAGTCTCATAGTTGATTCATCATGGAGCCCAGGGTGGAGGGACACGTTAAATGAAATGAAAGCATAAATGAAAACACAAATGCCTACATAGATGACTTCTTTCCTTGCGTGGTACTTATCAGCTGGCCATACCACTTGTCCTCCTTTTTGTGTTTTTTTTTTCATTCAACAAGTATCTTTGGATAGCTTATAATTTATTAGCCTTGCCCTCAAAGAGCTTTCTTCTGGGAGAAAAGCAGACAAGTATAATTGGTTGTATTTAACCCTCCTAACAACTCTGCCAGACAAGAAATCCAAGGAGGAACTTGAGGCTCAAAGAGGTTAGGTAACCTGCCCAGGGTCAAGCTAGTAAGTAGCAGGGCTGGGATTTAACCCAGCTCATATGTCTGGAAAGCAAGTTAAAACAGAACCAGATTTCCCCAGATTTGTAGTCAGGAAGATGAAATGCTGTGATTTTTGTTCTGTGATTTTTTTTTTCACCCAAGAGCCCAACCCCCAAGATCAAGTTCCCTCAGCAAACAAATGAGTTTTCTTGTGTAGTTTAAAAAGGTCTCCCAGAACTGGCATTCAGACAGCACGGGGAGCCCACACATATTACTTTTGACTGACATGGGGAAACATGCAACCATACAAGGGAGGGATTACACTGCTTGCCCCGCATCCTGGGCTAGGTCTGGTACCACTGTTGATGTCAGGCTGCCACTGGAAGGCCACACCATAACTGCTGGGTATTCTAGACACCAAGAAACTAATCAAGCACTGAACATGATTTCAGATTACAGAAAACACAGAGAACAGAGGAACAAGCTAAGTGACACCAGGAGAATTTAGCCAGACAAAGTCACATAGTGAGACATTCTGCAGGGGTACGGGCCCAGTTTCTTCAATAAGTCAATTTCATATTGGCAAATCAGTGTCATAATGAAGGTAGTGGGCTTGATGGAGAGACATAGGACACAACAACCCCATGTAAAATATGACCCTGAATTGCATACTGATTTGGACACACCAGCTGACATAAACATTTTGGGGACAACCTGGAGAAATGTAAAGGTGGTTTGAGTACTAAGTGCATTAAAAATTTACGAAACATGGAGGGGATGATGGTACACACTTGTAATCCCAGCTACTCAGGAGGATGAGGCAGGAGGATTATGAATTCAAGGCCAGCCTGGGATATTTAGCAAGAATCTATCTCAAAATAAAATGAAAATAAATAAATAAAATGAAAAAGGGCTGGGTACCGATGTAGCTCAGTGCTCCCTGGGTTCAGTCTCAAGTAACACACACACACACACACACACACACACACACACACACACACGACTGAATCATTTAACTAGAGCCCCAGTTCCGGCCCTGTCCTGATCCCAGGCAAGTAGAAGATGAATGAGACCTGTCCTTGAGAGGCTTTGGGTTGAGGGAGGAGTCCCATTGGGAAAGCAGAAGTATCCTAAAGTGCCCAGTGGTGCTCAGAGATGATCAAATCCTTGGGGAGGGTGGGAGGGTGGGGGGATCAGACTTCATGAGAAGCTCAGTCAGGAGGGAGGAGGTGTTTGCCAAGTGGGTCTGGCAGAGAGAACAGGCAAGGCTAAGGCCCAGAGGCAGGCACAAGTACAGTGAGCATGTATGGCAGCTGAGGGACTCCATGTGGCTTGTATTTCCATGGTTTGGTGTAGCCTAATACTCAAAGGTCCCTGGTTCCAAGTCTTCTTGGAAAAAAAAATAGGTGATTCTATGGCTGGATCAGAGTAAGTGCAAGGTGAGCCTGGAACACGTTACTGTGCCAGAAAGTAAGGAAGTACTCAAAAAATGCTAGAGACTTTGTCCAACAGGCATAAGTGGCAGCCCAAACGGCTCTGACTGGAAGAGTGACCAACTCTTCAGGGTTTGCTCAGAACTCTTTGTTTTATCACTGAAAGTCTCAGATCCTGGAAAACTCCTCAGTCCCAGACAAACTAGGACAACTGGTTGCTCTACAGTGGGTTAAAACTGGGACACATTGTATTAAAATAAGAATAGCAACAATTATATTCCTCCAAATAAAATAAGAAACTTTAATATATATATGTATGAATAAATGAAATGTTTGATGAGGAATAGAGCATATTCACATAGTTTCAAAGTACCTTACTATCAAATAATTAATTATACAAGGAAAACCTGTAACTTCATAGTAGAAAATGCTGGCAGATATCACTTTAATCAAGTGATCAAAGTGAACATCATTAGTAACAGGACAAGTTACAACCAGGTGTTGCCAGACAGGCTGAAATGGAAAGAGTACAGGCATCTTTTCTGTGCTATCTCCACTAAGACTGTATAACATTAATCATAAAGAAACATCAGACAAAACCAAAATCAGACATTTTACAGAAGAACTGGCCTGTAAGTGTCATGATTGTAAAAGTCAAGGAAAGACTTGAGAAGTACACCAGATTGAAGGAGACCACTGAGACATGACTGAGGGAATGGATGGAGGAATGAACAAAGTGATAAAATGGGCAAATGGCAAGAAAGGGGGTTGAAGACAGCAGAGGCCAGATGAGCATCACCCATTAGCATCCAAATATCCATCTTTTGAGCAGCTACCCAAAGGCACCAACATTCAGCACTCGCTCACCCTTTACCCCAAACTTTGTTATTATTCTTGTGCTGTAAAACAGAACACTGATGCTCAAGAGACTGAGAAACTTGCCCAAATAATACAGCACGAAAGCAGCAGGGCAGAGATTCAAAATCAGGTCTTCCTGTATTGTTAACCATCAAAGAGTACTTAGTGCAGCTTCTGAGGAAACCAGAATTTCTCTAAATCCAAGTTCGACAGCGGTATTGGCTTTGCAAGTCCTCAAACATATTATCCTGGACAGTGAGCACAAAGACCCTCCTCTGGGGCAGCAGGCAGTAGGTGGAGCATGCAGGGCAGCAAGACAGAGGGGCTCATTGGGTATAAACACTGCCTAACACTTTATCTTGAAGATACAGAGGGAAACTTCAAAGGTTTCCCAGGCTGGTGGTAGACTCTTGCAGAGGAAGGCCAGTACCAGGCCCCTGCTGGGAAAATGAGAATCCTGCTGAGCTGGATTCTCATCAAAGAAACTGAGGCAGCCCAGGTGGCCAGGTCAGGTGACTGTTGGCAGGAATCCCCAGCCCGTGGTAGTGGGCCTGGCTACGGCCTAGGGCCCTTCCACAACCCCCACCAGGCAGCGCTGCTACAGTGCCAAGGGGAAGAAATTACATCTGGCTTTGTTCCTGCCCTCACAGGGGTGGCCACACCCCCACAAGGTGTTATTCTAAGAGGCTTTGGGAGGGACAGGTGGCGGACTAAGGCTGTTACCGCACACTGTGGGCGGGCCTGTGGCGGAACCCACAGCCATAGGGCCCCGGACAAGTCAGTTCACTGGCGGGACCCCAGGAGCTCCCCCGGAAACCGGAACTGAAGAGGGGTTGCTCCGCCCGGGAGCCATCCTGAGCTACAAAGCCTTTTGAGCCAGGTGGCTGCGGGGCCTGACTACAACCATTTTACGGCTGAGAAAACAAGAGTCCCAGAGGGAACAGTTGTCACCACAGAAATTACAGGCTGTGCTCCTCACTATTCCACTCTCTCCCAATCCCCACGACATGACATGTAGAGATCCCAGGGAGTTTGTGGGATTGCCCAGCACCCCTGGTCCCCCCAACCCCCCAGAGCCACATGCAGAAGGGCCTGGACAAGTAAGGAAGGCCATTGGGGAAGACTCCGTGCAGCTTTTGAGGCTGGCAATGCTACAGTCCAAACACAGCTCTTGCACTAGGGCACAGGATTCAACTCTTGCTAGGCTTAGTTTCTTAGTATGAAAAATAGGGACAATAACAGTATCTACCACCTGAGTATGCTGTGATTGAGATAATATATGGAATGTGCCTATCAGAGTGAATGCTCAAAAAATAGCTGCTACTGGGCCAGGGATTTAGCTCAGTGGTTCCGGCGCCTGCCTTGCAAGCACAAGGTCCCGAGTTTGATCCCTGGTACCAAAAAAAAAAAAAAAAAAAAAATAGCTGCTACAAACCGGGTATGGTAGCGCACACTTGTAATCCCAGTACTCAGGAGGCTGAAGCAGGAGGATGGCTGTGAGTTCAAGGCCAGCCTGGGCTACTTAGTGAGTTCAAGGCCAGCCAGAACTATGAAGTACTCAGTAAGACCCTGTCTCCAAAAAAAAAGCTGCTACTACGCAGTAGGCTTCCATGATTAGCCAGGCACCTTTCTACACTAGGAAGGACTAGGTCGAATTTGCCTATACCTCCTTATATTTTGTGCCCAAGGCCCCTCCCTTGCCTCATCCCAGTCCTTACCCTTGCATTCATCCATTCACCACTTTCCCAAGCCTGCTATGGCCAGGCCTGCAACTGGGAACCAATTGGAGGTGAGCCAGACCAGGACCCTATCCCAAAGAGGTTCCACCAAGTGGAGAGGCGAAGACACAAACCTGCAATAAGGTCAAGCAGGGTGGGGAGTAGGGAAGTGCAGGAACTGTGGGGCAGAGGACTACCAAGCCCAAAAAGACAAGGAGCTGAGCCACTGAAAGGGCAGAGAAGGGCAATTCGAGATGAAAGAGCCCTGGAGGCTTAGAGGAATAAGTACAGAGCAGGGTCCAATGCCCAGGCTATGTCTCAATCTACCTTTACCTCACTCCTCCCCTTGCCCTGAGCTTCTCCATGAGGGCTTCCCAAGGCTCAGCATTAGAGGAACAGGTTATCCACCTAGGGGAGGGTAGCAGTATCTACCAAGAACCAGGGAGACTGCAGACCTGAGAGGGGACAGGAAGACAGGTCACCTCCATGGGGCTGTGTCCCGGTCTTGAGAGCCAAAACAGCCAGCAAATGGACACACAGACAGGTGGACCCAAGTCTGACCCTTCCCCCCCACCAAGACCTCGAAGTGGTCCCAATTTCCTTGCCTATGCAATTTGTGGGGCACATGGATTCTCCCAAAGTTTTCAGAACACAGAGAATTATCTCTTCCACCACCACTCTTCAGATCACCAGTGCAGAAACTGAGGCCCAGAGAAGGGTAAGAGAAATATCCCAGAGGCAATGATAATTTCTCCACACAAAGCAAGTCAAAAGACCGTACTCTGAGGGGAGTGTTAAGCAAATTGCCCTTTTCCAGGAGAACCAGACTCCAGTGAGAGGATGGGTTCCTGACTGCAGATGGGACCCACAGGATTAATCATCCACAGCCTTGACTGATATCCCAACCTTAACCACCACCACCGTGTGCTCCACATCACTGACCAATTAATTGGTCATCCCACAAAACAGAAACAGGGACACCCAGACCATGGACCCCATGGGGGCTGAAATTTAGCACAAAAGAGCACTAAACTGCATCCTTTGCAGACCTCATCCCTTACCTGGGTTGGAATCATCATCCCCATTTTATAGATGCTGTAGGTGAAGTTCAGAGAGGTACAGCCACCAGCCAAGACTAATGAAAACACACAGCTAACAGTAGTGGAGCAGAGAACTAAAGTCCAAGTGTTCCTGACTTCAGAGTGCCTTGTCTTTCTGTCACCTTCATCAGAGCAGGAGTGGCCCGGCTAAGACAAACATGCTGGTAACTGGAGGTTTAGTTCATTGGTACATATTAGGCCATGCTCGTTGGGAGTCGGAAGGGCTTGCTGATCAGGGAGCCACAGCTCCAATTCTTCCTCTGAACAAGTATCTGAACTTAGTCCCCAGACCTCACTGAGCTCAGAGGCAGAACTGTGCTTTTCTGAAACCCAGCATTGAAGCTTCCTGAGAGCCCTCCAGGCATGGCACTGTCCTGCCAGTCACAGATGGTCCCACAGGTTTAGTTTACCCAGAAGCTCTGAGCTGTCTGCACTGAACAGGCCTCTGCCCTGCCACATCCTAGCTGTGTGACCTCAGCTTAGGCATAGGACAGGAGCTCTGAGCCTCAGTATGTCCATCTGTCAAGTGGGGATCATCCTGCCCTTGGAGGCTCTGTGAGGATTAAACTAGGCTAGTACATAAAGCCCTCAGTGGTAGCTACTCTTCCTGAAGCCCAGGCCCCAGCAGCCTTCCCTGACTTCTCAGGCCCTGTCCAAGGGAGGAGCTCTTTCCTGCTAATCCCCAAAGGGCAGGATATACAGGGACAAGAAAGTTTTTTTTAAATCCTATCATAGAGCCAGGCATCGTGGTGTACACCTGTAGTCTTAGCACTTGGGAGCCTAAGACAAGAGGATTGCCATGAGTTTGAGGCCAGCCTGGACTACATAGCAAGTCCCTGTCTCAAAAAACCTACAATACCAAAATCTCTCTATAGGTAGGCAGATAGGTGGGGGAGACAGCCATCCATACCAGATCCTGTCCTCACTATGTCAGACCAAGAAAGGAGGCTCTAAGGGCTCCCAGGCTGCCTGGACACCCAGCAAGCCAGGGGCTCCATGCAGGGCCCCTTTGCTTTCTCTGTTCTCATTCTCCTCCCAGGGCTCACTCACTACCTGCTAACTTCAGGGCCCTCCACTCTGCCCTTCCCAATGGCACCATAAAGTCAGTACAAGGCCAAGCTGACAGAGTACTTGCCCCTTGCCTCTGGGTTTCTGGAGCCCTTAGAATGGACCCTTTCTTTTATGTCTTCCTGTTCCCTTCAAAAAAACTGAAGATCTGCTCAGGGCACTGACATCATCAGGAGAGGAAGAAGGAGGAAAGATGTCCAACAGTCCTGCCATGAGGGATGTGGCAGCACCTCCTCCCCTGGGTCTTCCTCTTATTAGCTCCTTTCTATGTGTCTTCAAACTTTAGCCTTCTGTCCCTTGTCCAGGCAGCCTGTCCTGTCCCTAAGTTCTTGAGGTTGGGCAGAGGCCCATTCCCCACCCCACTCCACCCCCGTCTCCTTCACTCCTAGGCTCTCCACCAGTGCTTTGATTTGCCTACAGTGCTGTGGCCCCTTACTTATCTTGGCATCCTCTGAAATACAAGTGCTCAATTAAGACTTACTGTGTGGCTGTGCATGGTGGCTATAATTCTAGCTACTTTGGAGAATGAGACAGAAAGGTCATGAGTTCAAGTTCAGCCTAGGCAACTTAGCAATGCCATGCTCTAAATAAAATAATAAAAACATTAAAGGTGCTGGGGATGTAGCTCAGTGGTTTAACAATTCCCAGAAGTGAAAAAGAAGGGAAAAGTAAAGGAAAAGAAAAAAGACTTGTTGTCGAGTAGAGAGATGGGCAGGCAAGCCAGCTAGGCTGTGCCTACATGAGCTTCTCTACCTCAGAATGCTGGATGGCAGCCTGCAACCTGCAGTGCGCTTGTGCACTTCAGAAGGTAGTGCAGCCTTGAGCGCCCCCTGGGGAACTGTTAATCTCTCTGCCTAGAAGACGATTACTACTTCTGTCACCATTATATATTACAAAGGGAGGGAAGGAGGGAGAGAGGGAGAGAGAGAGAGAGAGAGAGAGAGAGAGAGAGAGAGAGAGAGAGAAGAAAAGAAAAAAGAGAGGAAGAAAGACAAAGAGAGAAAAAAGGAAGGGAGGAGAGAGGAAGGAAGAAAAAGAAAAAAAAAAAGAAGAAAGAAAGACAAAAAGGAAAAAAAAGAAAAAAGAAAAGGAACAGAGAGAGAAGGGAGGGAGGAGGGAAGGAGAGGGGAAAAAAGAAAGAAAAAAAGAAAAAGTAACCAAGTCCCACAGGAGATTCTGGAACTTGCTATAAGATTTTAATAGTTCTGATAGTCAAAGAAAAGTACATTAGCCAGGTATGGTCATGCAAACCTATTAGTCCCAGCCACTTGGGAGGCTGAGGAAGGAAGAAGTCTCGATCCCAGGAGTTTGAGGTTACGTAGGCCACATAGTATAAATATACTTTTTTTTTCAGTTTTTGAAGATATATGAAAACAATTATACAGTTAGGGATAGAGAGTGATAGAGTAAGCACTTAGCATACACAAAGGCAGGCTGGATTCTCAACACTTGAAAGGAAGGAAGAAAGGAAGGGAGGGAGGGAGAGATAAGGAGGGAGGGAAGGAAGAAAAGAATGTTACATGGTGACAGCAAAATCTAGTTCCACTGTTCTGAAAAAAATTTAACAAGTATTTCAGGCCAGGGATTTAGCTCAGTGGTTTTGCCACCTGCTATGCAAGCGCAAAGACCTGAGTTTGCGGTCCTCAGCTGAGTATGGTAGTGCATACCTGTAATCCCAGCACCTGGGAGGCTGAGGCAGGAGGATCATTGCAAGTTTGAGGCCAGCCTGGGCTATATAGTGAGTTCAAGGCCAGCCTGTACTACATAGTGAGGCCTTGTCTCAAAAATGAATAAATAAATAAAATAAAAATCATAAAACTGTTTTTCAACTCATTTCCTAGAACCCCAGGACTAGAAATTTACACTCAGGGAAGAACATAAAGTGAAAAAAAAAAGTTCAGTTACAATATGCATGAATATATGATTGCATTTGTAATTAGTAAAGTAAATTGGAAAGCCACCTGGAACACCAGCATCAGCAGGCCCAGCTGGGCTGAGAAGGACACGTCTTCCGGTTACTGCACAGCCACTAAGGTTGTGGGCTCCTCCAAGGCAGGGGCAGCAGCTGAGCCAGCTCTGTACCCTCAGAACCCATGACAGGTCTGGAGGGGGAGCAGCTGCAGGAGATGTTCATGAATTACTAACTCTGCAGTAATATGAAAAACTTCTAAAGATGCAATGTTAAATGGACAAAATAGGATATAAACTGGTACCAGTGTCATGGTTCAAACCATTGCAAATTATCTACACCCCTGAAAGAGAGCTGATAGGAACAAAGGGGAAGCTTTTCACTTTTGGATTTTTTTTGTTTTGTTTTGTTTTCCGGTACGGGGGATCGAACTCAGGACCTTCAGCTTGTGAGGCAGACACGGTGCCGGTGTGCTAAGTCCCTGGCCCCTTGTTTTGTTTTGTTTTTGAGATGAGGGTCTCACTATGTTCCCCAGTCTAGCCCTGAACTTACAGGCCCAAGTACGTCTCTTGCCTCAGCCTCCCTAGTAGCTAGGCCTGGGGTTTTGGATTCATATTACTGTTCCTACAATATAGTTTGTACAGGATATGAAAAAACACACTTTCTTTTCCTAATTGAAAGTGTTGGTCAGAACCCCCAAGTCCTTGTTTCCTGGGCCCAAAAAAGCCTGGGCTCCACTGAGCTGGGTCCTGAAGATGCCCATGCTGACATCCAGGTGACATCTGCAGCTCTGGCTGGGCTTCTGTCCTACTGAGCTCCACCCAAGAATGGGGATGTGCTGGGAGTGGGAGCCAGAGGGGACTGGGGCCACCCACCCTTGAGCAGGGAACAAAATGACAGCCTTACAGGGCCAAAGCAGAGACAGAAGGAAGTTGCAGGCTCCTATACAGGAAGGGGCATCAAAGCTGAGCCCTAAAGAATGCTCAGAGCAGTAGTACCCAGGTAGAGAAGGAGGAGGAGGCCCCTGGCACAGGTGATGGCAGAAGCTGGGGAACTAGACACTAGAACTAGACACTGGTCAGGGAAGGAGAGGGTGTGTGCAGTCACACCCAAGTGACCCTGAGAGAATGAGGATGAGGTAGGAAACGAAGCTGTCCCTCGAATATCCCAAACTGTGCATTCATTCACCCATTCAGCAAGCGTCACTGGTCGCCAGCTCTGTGGCAGAGTCCAGGAGTTGCAGAGATTCATCTAATTCTATCCTTTCGATCGCCTGGAGGAGGGGAGATTATGTCCTTGGTTAACACTGAAGGCTCAGAAAAGTGAAGTGGAGAAACCAGGCTGGAACCCAGTGTGACCCAAGTCCACCCCTGACACTGCCTTCCCAAGAAGCAGACTCTATTCTGTGAGGGACTCAGGAACCCCAACTGGGCCAGCACTGGCCAGATGAGAACTGTGCCGGGGTGTCTATGCTAGGGGCTGGGCTTTGTGGGGAGCTGCATGGAGTGGGGTTGGGAAGTTGGGACTGGCTCTACTTGGGGTGGGGAAACTGAAAGGAGGGAGCCCCCTCCTTTGGCTCAGTGTTCCCACCTGTGAAATGGCCAGACTATCCCTCTGATGGGAAGGGGACCTGGCACCAGCTACCTCAAACTAATCTTTTCCCCTAAAAGTGCCCCCCAAGACTGTGGTGGAGAGCGGAGGTGCTGCTATGTCGCCCCTAGACAGAACGCCTTGAGCAGACCCAGCTGGGTCTTTCTGAGCTGCTCTCCATCCAGAGCTGTGACTCATCCCTGCTCTGCCTCCTGCCCGCTTCCCCCTGGTCTCCTGCTGCCTCCCTGGCCCCCCACCCCCACCCCCACCCTGGGCTCCAGGGCAGCAGGCCCCAGCTCTGCAGCAGTAATGAAGGCAGCAATGAACGCCTTGCTGTGTTCTGCCATGGCAGAGGCTGACCTCCTGCTCTGGGCCTCCCGCCTCCCTGCTCCTGCCCTGGGGGAAGTGTGGGGGGGGGAGCCGGATGGAGGAGGGAGCATTTAGCAAGAGACAGAGAGTAGACAGGCCTAGAAGAAAAGCCAAGGGGTGGGGGACCAGTGAGACCAGACAGAGGTCAGGGCTGCCAATGGACATCAAGGCAAATAAAAACAAAGAAAAGACAAAGAAGGTAAACACTTCCCAGGGCTTCAGGGACCCAGCTGGTGCTGCCCTGTGAAGATCTAGAAAGCTCAGACTTCATCTTCCTTCAGCAGCATCACGACTGGACAGCCCACAGGCCCCTCACAGCTTGCCATGTCCAGTACAACCATACCTTTCCCCGCACCCACTCTCTCCCTGCCCCACCCTCATGTGCCTGGACCCTAGCATGACTCTGGGCTCATCCCTCACTCTCCTGCTCTCACCAACTTCACCTGTGAATTCTACCCATCCAGGCCCCCTATAGCCAGGGAGATCTTTCTAAAACCCAGAGCTAATGATGGCATTCCGCAGCTTGAAATCAATCCGTCTCTTCCTCCCTCTCCTCCCTTCTTCTCTCCTCCCCAACCCTCCCCTCTCCCTTCCTTTCTTCTCTCTCTCTCCCTTCTCCCCCCCCCCCCGGCTCTCCCTGCCTTCAAAATACCCATCCCATCCTGGCTTCCCTCGCCATTCTCCTTCACCCTCACCCTTGCTCCCTGCCCTGGGCAGCCTTCCTCCCCGAGGGACTCCCAGGATTTTCTCGGCTTGTTGCCTGACTCCTGTTGCCCCCACCTACCCACCACTGGCCTGCCTGCACCTGAGTATAAGCCTCTATCCCAGCACTTCTCACAAAGGGCTTTCTCTGTCTCTGTCTCCATCCGTCTCCCCACCAGGCCCGAGTCTCCTGGAACCAGGTCCCTAGCACCAGCGCAGTGTCTGGCAGAGTGGATAGGAGGCACAAGAAGAGATTTATAGGATGAACAAATAAATGGAACAGGGCAAAAACAGGAGGAAAGGGCAAGTAAAGGCATTAGGGATAGAGGTACTAACCATCAAAGAACAAGGGGACAGAAACTGGGATAGAAAACACACCCAAAAGAGAAACTTTGACACCCATATAGTCCCAGAGGCAAGGCCAGGAGGCTTCAGTGGCAGGAAGGGGAAAGCACAGCAGAGCCAGAGCTGAGCTGGGGCGGGAGCTGCCAGGAGACAGCTGAGGAGACATAATTGGATCAGAGACAACTCTGCTTCTGCAGTGAGGGGGTGTGACTCACATACACAGAGTAACGCCAGAAACACAAACACACAGTCTCACACTAGAGCACAGCCACTACCATAGCCACACGTATACACATCCCATATGGACTGATGGAGCCTCGGCAGGAGCCTGGCCCATGGCATGGAGACCCAGGTATCTCTCCACGGGGGGCTCATAGTCTACCAGCTGAGGGCCATATCACACACACTGTGACACACAACGCAGCACCACACACAAAAACCCAGATACAGAATCCTCAACCCCCATCGCATTATCCTGTCCTCATAACGCACAACCAGTATCTGGCATCTTATTTAGTCATTTGCTTCTATTTTGCTCGGTTCTCCCTTGGGATGCAAACCCCATGACAACAGGGTCTGATCTGTGTGGTTTGATGCTAAATTTCTGACTATAACACAATGCTTGGCATACAATATGTACTCAATACATGTGTGGAATCAGGGAATGAATGCGTGCAGGATACACAAGGGAGCACCATCCCCTCTGGCTATCAGCCTCTGCCTCCAGACTCACCACCTCCCTGACCAGATCCCAGGTGATCTGGAGGGAGATGGTGAGGGGATCTCAGAGAACCAGTGACAGACAGGCACTGTGACATGAGACCCAAAGGATGAGATTAATTGGCCCAGGCACCACAGGGGGGGCTTCATATGGGAGTCACCCCCTACTTCCCACATGTGTAGACATTGTGCACCTGCCCTGCGACAGGATTCTAGAGAGACACTAGAGGTGGCATGCATTGCCTTCAGGGAGCCAGGCTGAGAGGCAGGAAGGCAATGGTACACTAAAGTCTAAGAGAATAGGACCAGCTGCCATGTGCCATCTGCCCCCAGCTCTCTTTAGTGACAGGTGAGAGGACTCTGTATTTGGCAAGGGACCCTCCATATCCATATTTTGGAGACTCCAAGGACCCCAGAGCATCAAGGCCAGCCCAAGCATACAAGCCATAGAGGGAATAATGAGAAGGATGGGGACAAAGCCATCCTGACACCTGGTCTGAGCTGTTCTCCCCCTACCCCTTGCCACAGCATGATCAGCTACATAGGTCAGGGGCAAAGGTGAGGGATGAGGACTGGAATAGATTTCTATCCCCATCTCTGCTCAGTGGCACCCTGGCACCCAGGTTGAGGGGCCACAGGCCCCTAAGGAACAAGCTGGAGTAGCACCTCCAGGGCCCCAGGGCCCAGAAGAGTGCCAGGCCTCTGGAGTCATGGCACCCACAGCTCTGGCTCCAGGTAGCCCAGTCAGGCGTAGAGACACAGAGCAAGCGAGAAGAGCCAGCTGTCTCCAGGACTTGCTCCTTTCTCTCATCTCCTGAAACTTTAAAGACTCTCAGCTGGAAACTGAGCTTGGGCTCGTTATTAAAGTTTAAAAGCCTGAGCCTGGGGATCTAGGTGTGGAAGGCACAGAGCCATCCTGGGGAGTGAGGGTTTCTCTACTCCTTGCAAGGACACAGACTGAAGCCCCCCCCCACTCCTACAGCAGGCACAGGGGGCTGCACATCCCTATCATCTTACATCCCAGACAGCACCACACTTCACAATTTGCACATTGCAGAGTTATGCTACAATTACCATGTCCCCTCTGTTAGCTCTCCTAGATCTCTCTAGATGCCTGGAGCTCTAGTTCCAGTCTCTGGAGCCTCTGCTTTAGAGTAGGCTTGGTGCCTCTGCCCAGACAAGCACAGCAGCAGCATGCTCTCCCTCTCCTTCCATTCCCTTTGTCTAAAGCCCTCCCCTGGCATGCCAGGACCTCTAAGCTCCAAGGTCAGTTCTTGGACTAGTTCTCTAATCCTCTCCAGTGTCCACACTAAACTCCCTGCTGTTCTCCAAAGGCACCTCCCTGTCCCCCACCTCTGGGCCTTGGTACAACTGTCTCCCTGTGGGGAATGCAACACTTTCAGTGCCATCAACTTGTACTCCTCATTCCCCACCCAATTCCAGCGGGATCACCTGAGCACTCCGCCTTGTGAAGCCTTCCCAGACCCCCAAGACCTGTGGGTTTCCACAGCTCCTGTGACAAGTGTCTGTCTCAGCAACTGGGAGCTCTCGGAGGGCAGGATCTGATTCCCTGCTGTTCCCCACCTCCAGCACAGGGTCAGGCAGAGAGAGGCTATCAGGAGATGTTTACTAAATAAGAAAATTAATTAATTAATTAGTTAAGTGCACAAAGACAAGCAGGGCAGCACTGCTGTCCATATTTGACAGAGGAGGAGGAGGATGCTGAACCCTAGGTAGGGGCAACTTGCTCAGGGCCACAGAGCCAGGATCTAGATTCTGTACTCTCTCACCTATTCCTCAATTTAGCAAGCCCCCTCCACCCACAAGGCTTCCCTAATACCACCCCAAAGTCCAACTCTCTGGGAGCCTCCTCCCTGAGGATGGTCTGGAGCTACTTCTTCCAGTTAACCCCATGCCAAGTCAAAGGTAGGGCCAGCAAGGGCAGGGATCCTCAAGGCCAACCCTGGACTTAGAGTCCCCATCTAGGAGCCTCTATTGGCACAGACCATCAAGGCCTTAGCTCTCCATCCTTACTCTGTGTCCAGCAGTGCAAAGACTCCTAACCCTGGCCTATGGTTAAGATGTCCTCTACAGATGGGGAAACTGAGAGCCAGCAGGGGCAGAAGACAAGCCTGTACCTGACCTCATGTAATCCCAAGCCCTAAAACAAGTTACCTCCTACCCCTGCCACCATAAGAAAATGGACTTAGAAAAGGTAATGTGACCCACAAGGTCACACAGCGAGGACTGGGCTCTTGATCAGCTGGGTCCCCTCCAGGGTGCCCTCCCACAGTGACACACCACAGGTAGGCCCAAGGACAGAGGGTGAAAGTAAGCTGTGAGCCCCAGGATTTTGGACACAAAAGGGCCCATGTATTAGGTTCCACATCTACTCAATGGGGTTAATAACCCCTACTCTACAGGAGAGTTGCAAAGACTTGATGAGAAGACATAAAATAAGCACCTGACCCTGCCACCACCTACCCCAGAACCCATTTGATACTTGAGTGATGAGGGGAGAGAATGAGGCACTGAGCAAGGCATAGGGGGAGCCTGTGGTGTGGACAGTGAGACAGAGCTGGGAGGGGGCGCTGGAGCTTCCTCCTAGGGGAAGCGGAGGGATGCAGGACAGGAAGTCAGAGCAGACAGGTCCCCACTGGCCAGCTTCCTGTGGCAAGATGAACTTCAGGTTTTCAGCTCCATTCCCCAAGAGACCTCTCATACCTGCTCTAACCCCAGTCCCCTCAAGGTTCCTTCCCACCTAGCCCGCTCCTGTTGCAGGCCCAGGCTCCCACTAGGCCTGACCCCTACCTCTTGTAAACATGTCCCCTGGCCAGGAGTCAGGGCGTCACCTGGATTGTCTGCCCTCTCTCCACCAGGGTCTGAGAAGGGTCTAGGTGTCCTTCTTGGCCTCTCACACAAGTCTGGGCACAAAGCAGGCATCAGGAGACCTAAGCACATGGCATCCAGGGCAGGACTGGCCAGGCCATGTCATCAGCCATCTGTCTCCTTGTTCCTTATCTCTCCCCCATGGGCCTAGGTACTGAATTCAGAGGTCCTTGGCGTCAGGAGGACGCAATGCACAGATGAACAAGCACTCCAGAGATGAACAGGAACATGCCTAAGGTCACACACAGCAAGAGGACAGCAGGTCAGGACCAGGCCTGAGTTGACTCTGCTTGAATGACTGACACAACTTCCAAGCTTTCCACTTCTCACTCCACTAAGGGTGCTATGGGAAAACAGGTCTGGGCTTTGAGACTTGGGTTCAGGTTCCAAGTTGCCCTCTGCCTGTACCCAGGATCCATGTTCAGTGTCTGCCTCTGGTCCAGGGCCTGGACTCTCAGGACCAGGGCTGGCCTCCTGCCGAGCACCCAGAGCAAAGTGCAGGCCCAGGGCCAGTCAAGGCTGGATGCCAGGAGGGAGGGAAAGGGTAGAGGTGGCTCCAATGGCCCCTTTCCTTTGTCATGGCTCCTGGACACAGGAATAAGTGAAAGAGAAGGAAATCAATCAGGTAAATAGGTAGGTGGAGAACCCCCTGTTCCTATCATGAGCATAGGGCATGTCCAGGGGCAGCACAGAAGTGAGGGGAGGGGAGACAGAAGCTCAATAAACACCTGTGGTTGCATTCCAGTCTCCTGGAGTGACCCAGTCATCCCTGGGACTCTGGCTTCCACCTGCTGTATGACTTTGGCAAACCAGCCCCCTTTGTGGGCTTCAGCTTTGTCATCTACGAAACAAAAAGGAGATGATGAAAACATCATGTCCTTCACTCCTTCAAAGAGTTATTGATGGGATTAAAGGCCACAGTGTTGCCGAAGGATGTGAGCCCACGGAGACGGGGCAGGAATCCAGAGTCAGGCTGGCCTGGGTTCCACTTCTGCTACAGTTGCTATGTGACCTTAGGCAAGTGGCATTGCCTCTCTCAGCCTCAGTTTCTTTGTATGTAATATGGAGACAAGCCTACTACTGCCCAGGACTGGCCTGAGGGTAAATTGGATAATGAAAGAAATGCTTGGCTTAAAGCAGGGGCTCTTATCAGAAATAGGATTAGCTGCATGGTGCCCAGGAGTCCTGGAATCTTGGAAATGGGAAACTCAGAGTTCCAATTGCTGTGCCAAGAGGACCAGGAATGGGGGCTGACTCCTGAAGATGCCCATAACTAAGGTGCCAGTCTCCTGCCTGGGCTCAGGCTCTGCTCACCTTCTCCACTGTGGGAGCAGAGCTGGGGGGCAGCAGAGCGGGTGAAGCAAGAGGGTTAAACAGGGAAGCTAAACACATCTGGCTCTAGGCCTGCTCTCCTGGGACTTGGTTTTGTGGCCCTGGGCTGGCTCCTGAGCCTCTCTGGGCCTCAGTATCCTCCTCACCTGCTGCCTAGTGTTGACAGGAAAGAGTATGAAACAGGGCTTGTAAAGGGTCCTCTGGCACATCCAGCCTTTGCTTAGAAGGAAGTAGGGTCAGAGTCCTGGCTGTTGGCCCACAAACCCCAGTTTTTCCAAGTCCCTTTCACCTCCAAGGAAGGCCACATGACAAGTCTGATCTGGCCACAAGGGGTCTCTTCTGACAGCCTGGCCCCCAGACCTGCTACCTGTAGTCTTGGGCTGGGTTAGGTTTATTCATTAACCAAGCCAGATGGAGGAGCCAGCTCTGCCCTGTTGACATAGGGTGGGAGTAACCCCCCCCCGCCCCCCCGCAAGCCAGCCCAATGGAAAGACTACACTTCCACCACCCTCTTCACAGTGCCAGTCTTAAGACTTTGTCAGGTCACAGTCAGGTTCCCTTGGAGCCACCTTGCTTGCCTTTCACTCACTTTGTTACTTAGTCCCTTCCTCCTTCCTTCAACCAACATCCCTGCTCTCTGTCCATTGGGTGCTGTGAGGAAGGTAGGATTTGTCTCTGCACTCGTCAGCACCAAGCTGGACCCTACCAGCTGCCCTCCCCTTGCCTGCTCCTCAGGCTTACCCCAGCCCAGGGTCCTCAGGACTACATAGAGACCCAGAGGGACAGGTGCACATAGAAACCCAGAAAGAGTCAGATACAGAGAGTCATAGAGGGGAAAAGGGAAGGTAGGGAGAGCAAGCCAGTCACGTGGGACTGCAAATGATGAAGGCAAAATGAGGCAGAAAGGGTCATATGAAAATGTCAGATAGCACTGTCCTAGTGTGAAGTCAGGATTCCTGAGATATGTCAGAGCCACGTCTTAAGCAGAAGAGGGGCCTTCCTAAAAAGAGTCCAATGTCCTATGCTGGCAACAGGAATGCAATCCCCACCTACTCCAGGACAGCAGAAGGGAGATGGAGGCAAGGGAAAGGGAACAAGGGCACAGCATATTTCCAGGAGCCCTCCAAGTGTCACTCTTGAAATGTGGCACACAGCAATGCCAAATATGCCAGGGTGTCAGCTACCAAAGTAGCCCTAGACCAGAGTCGTCACCAGCCTCTGGCCCATCTGTACCATCAAACCCCAAGCCTGCCTGTTGTGGCAGAAAGAGGAAAATCATGGGGCTGTGAGGAGTGGAGGAGATGGCTATGAGTGGCTGATATGCCTGCACTGCCCTCAGCTGGCTTCCTTGACCCTTTGCTCCCCCATCCCCCCATCCCTAGCCTGGCCCTGCACAAGCTTGCCTTCAGGACCTGCCAGCCACATCCTGAGCACCTCCCAGAGACTCAAGGAGCAGCCAAGGAGAGAAAGAGAAAAGGATCTGGCAGGAAGGAATCAGATCCTTGGCACCCAAGGGTGTAGAGAATAGAGCAGGAGATTCAACTCAGGCTGACAGAGCCAGGAAATGCTGAGAAAGGGAGCCAGTCTTCTGCCTGGAGTGACTCAGGTCAGGAGCCAGATGAAGACTTCCCAGGCTGGGGGTTCCCTGAGGGAGATCACTCTCCTACAGGGCCTTGGCAGCAGCCCCTCTTCTAGAGTGGACAAGGACATGCCCCATGTCCAGGTTCCAGCTGAGTGAGCCACAGTGAGTCATAGCCCCCCTCCAGCCCTCAGCTGGCCCATCTTTGCCACAGGGTAGACTGTCCTCCTGGTTCCAAGCAGGAGACTTTTGGGGCTAGATGCACCCCCAGATATCTGTGGCTGGAAGGCAGGACCAGAAGCCTGCCTGAGAGGTGGGATGGGTGCAGTGGAGGCTACAGCAGGCACAGTAGAGCAACCCTACCTTGATCTTGTGCAGAGTCCGATCCATTTCTACCGCCTGCACCCACACAGACACACCGGCCTTGCTGTAGGTCAGGTTCCAGCCCACCTCGGCCTCGCACTCTGACCGGAAGCTACGGAAGTCCTGGTCGTCAGGCACCTGAACACTTTCGCGGCCCAGGACCTGCCGAGGCCCGTGGGGCTCTGTGGAGGCCGCTGGCTTCTCCATGGGAAGTGTGGGCAGGCCCGGGGCCCTGGTTCTGGTCTAACTCTCCTGGGTCCTCCGTGGAGGTTCCGACTACGTCGACGCGGCTGCAGATGCTGACGCCACCTTCCTGGGACCTGCAAGACCGGTTTGGGGACGGGAGTCAGTGAGCTGGGGTTGCGGGTGGGGCTTCCCGGGGTCCTGGACTGGTGGAGAGAGCTGGAGGTGGCCAGGGCTCCCCTTCCCCGAGCGGGGCAAACGGGCACAGGTCAGTCACGGGGCCACCCCCGAGGAGCGACTCCGGACCTCCGTGGGGGCTGCGGATCTGGTGCGGGTGGCCCACTGGAGCCCGTCGGGACCTGGAGGATCCGAGGTGACGGAAGCTCCGGCGGGGGCTCCGCGCAGCGACGGCCAGACCGGCTCAACTAACTCCGCAGCGGCGCGGGCGCGGGATGCGCGCTGGGAGCGGCGGCGCCGGGTCGCTCACCTGTGCCCGCCGCTCCGCCGGGGCTGCTAGGGCCAGTGTGCGAGCGCGTCCTCCGCCGCCGCCGCCGCCGCCGCCGCCGCCCGGGCGACCGGGGGCCGCGCGGGGGCTCGGGGGGGAGGAGCAGTGGGTCCCGCCGCCCGGCCCCGCCCCGCGCCCCCCGCCCCCCTTCCCCCTCCTCCCTCCGGGCTCGGCTCGGGGCTCCCGGCTCTTGCGCCGCGCTCGGTATTTTCCAGGCTGCGGAGGTAAAGCTGACAGGGCTTCGAGTCCCGCCCCGCCCCGCCCCGCCCCGCCGGGTCCTAGCGCCCGCCCCGGGAGGGGACCCAGCGAGGGAAGGGGTCAGTCCTCAGGCGGAGAGACTGCGAGACTGGGCGAGGAGTGCTTGGCCAAGATAAAGAGGGGTGTCAGAGGAAGCGCGCAGAGGTGCTACAGAGGGATTCTGGAAGTTAACTGTAAGCCCCTTCTATCCCCCCGCCCACCCCCCACACGTGCACACCTCTGCCACAACCTATTTACACACAGGCACATGGTTCCTGGAACATCCCACAGATCCAAAAGTGGGCACACGCTCCCACGGAAAGTCAAGAGACATACTGGCAGGGATTGGAGCCCCAAAGTAAGTCAGATGGGCCCACGGCTTGCTATTCCAATGACCCAGAGGCACACCAAACCTGAACACGACCAACCCAGCGGAGTGTGCAAACCCAGCAGGAAGTTGGCCCAACCGACTCCTAGGTTCAAGGTTCACAGGATGGCCAGACCTGGGCAAAATCGCCACTCCCATCTCATTTCCACCTGGGAGCTTTATCAGGACTCTTCCTGACTCTTGGATCATTGTCTACAGCCTGCCCCCTCCCCCCAGTTCAACAGCTCAAAAGCACACAAAAATCTTCTGGGGACTAGAATAGGTCCGAAAGTGCAACAGGCTCTAGTGCCCTGGGGCTCCCCTGTCCCTGTCCAGGCAGAGCTGGCCAGAGCTTCATTGCCTCTGGAAAGATTTGTCAGCCAGCATTCCAGCCACCCCTTCCAGGCTGGGAGGTGGCCACCTGGTCTCTGGGTCCTAGTGCCAGCTCTGCCTCCATCTACTCTGTGAACTGAGGCCAGGAGACTAACTTCTCTGAGGCCAGGCAAGGATGAGTGTGGCGGCCTGTCCCTGTGACTGGCTCTGGGCCACAGAGGTCAGGGAGAGCTGTAGTGAGATCCTCTGGATGGGCAGTAATAGGGCCCAATAAGAACCTGCCACTGGCTCAGGGTTAGCATGAATCCATGGCCATATGATCAAAGGCCAGGTCTCAGCCTCCTCTACCCAGGACTCCTTGCTCTGCCCAGCTGCTCCCCTTCTCTCTGGGCTTTAGTTTCCCATGTACAGAAAGAAGGAATCAAAAGGCCCCTCCTAGCCTCTGTCATCCAGAGATCTGAGGTGGAACAGCTTTTCTTACAGCTTTTCTAAGAGAAAACTGAGGAGTCTGCATGGTGGGTTCACAAATAGAGGTGTTTCTTCCTGAAGTGCTCAGGGCTCTGAGATGTAAATCAGGCTGAATTTTTAAAATGAGCTGGGGAGAGCAGAGAGTCATGATAGCAAGGGATCCCAAAGGGCATTCTGCAAAGTGAATCCTGTAAAATGAGTTGTAGGTCCCTGTGAGGTCTATGTGATGGCCTTAGATCTCCATGCCTCTCATCTGCAATGTGGGAAGTGGAATCAGATTATCACCCCCCTTCTACACCCACACTCTTTAGAAGTGTCTGGGAATGAGTAGGTGGCAGGGGGACTGGCACTCAGCTGGGCAGGCCCAGGCTCTGACTGGCTTACCTCTTCTGCCCCGGCCCAACTCTACATGAGTCATTGCCTTCTCTGGGCCTCTGTGATCCTATTCTGACACTATCACTTCCACGCTGATGGGACATCCAAAGGTGACCCCACCAAGCCAAAGGCCGCTTTGCAAACCATAGCCTCTGGCATCGGCCACATGGAAAAAAGAAGGCAGCATGGGCCTGGTAGTTCCTGCCTTTAGGGCCCCAGTAACACCCATCCTGGTGAACAGGAGGGTGCAAAGTACTAAACCTCTCATGCTCACCACTCAGTCCAGGGGAAAGAAGATAAGGCTAGGTGTCAGCAGGAGGTGGTGATGCAAACTGGCAGAACAACCTCCCCACCCCAGAGGGCTGGCAATCTGAGAGACAAACCTGGGGCAGTATAGATGGCAGGAGCCAAATCATCGCTCACATTCAAACACCACTTAGTCAAAATGAATCTTCTGGGTCTTGAGTCAGTAAAGGTGGGTGTCCTGACACCCCTGGGCTCAGGCAGCCATGCTGGGCTCATCTCTGTGTCTTGGATTCAGACCAGATTAGCTGGCCAGGGGATGGGCCATCTTACTCATTCATTTGCCCTTACAAGCCCCCTCCCCCAGGAATTCAGGCATCCCAGGCTCCACTGCTCTTGACAGCCTCTTGAACATGACAAGTAGATCCACAACCCTGTCTCACAACACCCCTGAGCAGCAGAGATAAGGGCCTGCTGCAAGAGGGTAGACAAGTGACCCAGGAGGAGTGGGAGATGGTCTGAGGGTCTGGAAAGTAATCTTACCAGTAAGCCACCCCTGTTTCCCACTGCCTGGCAAAAGACCTGGGTTCAAATCCTGGCTCTACCATTTCCCAGCTATGTAACTAGAAGCAGGTGACATGCCCTCTCTGAGCATGTTTCCTCATCTGGAATGATAATACCTTTTGAGAACTGCTGCAATGAACAATTGTATAGGTGCCAATTACACTTCTAGATAAGTAACCCAAAATATAACTGGAGGGTGGGGCAGGGCAGGGCAGAATGTATTATCAAAACTGTGGTTCCAACAAAAAGTACTAAGGTAACATCTTGATATGGTCGGTAAGATTCTCATGAAAGATTAAACAGTAGAAAACGCTAGGAAAGCCTGACCTCTGCTCTTCCCATTCAGCCCTCTGCCCCTACTGTCCATGGATGAAGGTGCCTCTGTGAGCCCCAGGGCAGAGCCCAGGTCTGGCTCCTCTCTGGGTCCCAGCTCCAGAAAGGGCATCACTCAGCAGGAGCAAGGATGGGTGTAGAAGGTGAGAGCGTGTACAAGAAGGTGCTTAGCAAACTGAGAAGCATCTAGGGAGTGTGAGGAACCATTACCCAGGGCGCTGAGCAAGCCTGGGTCTTACATGTGCTCCTTGCAGAGGCAAAGAGAGCAGCTGAGGCCGTGGGAGGGCCCTGAATCACACAGAAAGTCAGAGCTTGCCGGAGGACTTCTAGTTTCTCAGCACCATGACTCTAGATATGGGGCTCAGGGGGTCATTCAGAGAGATTCCCACCAGAGTGCTCACTGTCCCAGATGGCTGTTGGAACAGCACTAAGGGCACCTGCCTGGAGCCATGCCTTGACTACCATAGTATTTAATGCTCCCTGAAGGCCCCTCACTAGACCTAATGTTATCTGGCCCCACCCCTCGGATGGAGAACACAGGCCCAAACCCAAGTCTCCTGGTTTCTAACTTGAGGATCCTACCCCCCGTTCCACACACCACCCCTTCCACGTACCTTCAGGAGCTTAGTGCAGTCACCACCTTCTCTCAGCTTCCCCCTAGCGCCTCCCACCCTGTCCAGTGTCCTGGGCAGTGAGAGGCCTGCATGACTTGACTTGCTCCTAGGTGCCACCCCTATTCACCATCTAGCCAGACTGACAGATGGTGCCTTGATTGCCCCTCTGGGAAATGAGAAGGTCCCCAGTCACCCCTTCTCCCCCCCGCCCCCCTTGAGCATTACTTTGTGTGCCAATTTGGGTGGAGCAGATTCCCAGGCTGTGCACAGAAACCAGGCAGCATCCTGGGGGCACTGTTCTAGAAGATGAGACAGTGTGATGTGTGATTGTGTGATGTCACCAGGAATCAGCAGAGTGGATTGGTAGTTTCCTGGGCCCCCTGGAAAGGTTCTTGGCCTTGAGGGGAATGTGTCCTTTACAGTGGCAGTAATAGTATTACCAAAAAAAAAAAAAAAAGAGTATATCCCAGTCCCACATGGATCCGGATCTACGTGTTTAGCCAGGGTGGGTTTCCTGGCCCTACTGGGCCCCATGAGCAAACAGCCCAATCCTGCTCTGAGAGAGCTGCTAGAGGTCTAGGAAGCTACAGCCACCCAGTTACATCACCCACATCCTCACTCCTCCTGGTGACACTGTCACAACCACATACATCCTGACGTTCTATCACAGGTACACACCATCGAGGTCTCACACCTGGGGAACCCCAACTCAGGTACCCGTATGTACATAGTCATGCACAGGACCAGGGTGAGATGCCAGAGAAAAATACAGGGTGGTTAGTGAAATTGTAATTTCAGACAAGCAACGCATAACTTTTTACAAGCACATCCCAAATATTTGCTAAATCTGGCAACCTTACACCTGAGGCACCGACACACCCATGTCATACAACCCTGAGGTACCACACAGCCACACACCAGTTCCCACACAGACTCGGGCATGCTGGCACATCAGGGGAATGTGCACACTGCACCTAAGGGGATGCAGGATAAGCTGTTACATGTGCTCACACACCCAGCTGTGCACTCCTCTCGGTGAAGAGGCACAGGACAGGCTAAGTCTTTCCTACTCGTTTTGTCTCTGCCTCACAGCAGCCTGATGTGGAAGGTTGGGCAGAGACCATTAGCCTCATTGGACAGCTAAGGGAAATAAAGCCCAACAAGAGACAGAACCTATCTGAGATGTCCCAGCAAGTGGCACCCTGGGCACAGGAAGTCAAACTCTACCTGGGGCCAGTCTTGTCCCTGAGGGTGTCCAAGGACCCCGGGTCTACCCACAGCACTCAGGCCAACAAAGCCTCAGCAACAGTAACAGCTTGGGGGTTTCTGGAGTGGACCCTTGATCTCTCCCAACACCCAAAGAGTGATCCTGATCTCTCCCCAGAGGCCTCTCTACTTCCAGGAGGCGAAAGAAAACCGTTCTGAGTCAGGACAGTGAAGACCCACCTTTGAGATTAAAGAAACTGAAAAAGAAAGTTGTGTCTGTCGGCTGCCATAAAGGGGCCATTGTTCCTGGGCTGGAGTTCTTGCTCATCCTGGTAGAAGAAGGCCTAGACAGAGTTGGGTGTGGTGGCACACTCCTGTAATCCTAGCAGCGGGGAGACTGAGGCAGGAGAATCACTGTAAGTTCAAAGTCAGCCTGAACTACACAGCAAGACTCTGTCTCCAAAAAAATGCACAGAGGGCATGAGAGAGCCTGCAGTAGGCAGATGGATCCAGTACCTCTGCTAGGGAGTTCCAGGGCTGCATTCATGCAGCAATGGAACTAAATTCCTTCAGGCACCATTGTCAGCAGGAGTCTCAGCACATGGGGTGAGGGGTCATCTAGGCCTGGGGCCCTCTCTGAGGGGAAGCCCCCATGGTTCTGCATGAGCCCTGCCCACCTGCACCTCTCTAGCCCCTTCTCCTGTTAGAGTGGTAGTGCTCAAGAGGCCTCCTCACAAGGCTAAGGTGAGAGGGCCCCATAGGTTGTGAAGTCCTATGTGGTGATGGGGGGGTAAATTTCTCCCTCCCCCAAGCCTGGGGGTGCCTGGACAGTAGGAGCCTGCAAAGTCCAGAGGACAGCTGCCAGGGTTCTGGGTCCAGGGACTGGAAGATGGGCAGGGGAAAATGAATGAGGAGGCTAGGCGGATGAGGTAAAGTACCCAGCTCAGCAGTCCAGGAAAATGGCTGGGGCCAGGGAGCCAGCCTGTCTGGGCTAGAAACTCTTATTCAGTGTGTGATCTAGAGTGTGTTACTTAAGCTCTCTGTGTCTCAGCTGTCCTACTTCTAAGATGGGTAGACTAAGAGGATTTCAGTTGTTACAATGAGGTGTAGTGAGTTCCTGCACGCAGTGTGCTTAACTCAGGACCTGGCCCACAATGAATGACCTCAGGACCTGCCCACAATGAATGACCAATAAATGCCACAGCTGCGTCAGTTCTTGTCTCCTGAGCCTCCTTACCCCCAGGTCTGGCTCCCTTTGTTCCTCCCTCTTCTGACCTGGGTTAACCTGGAGCCTGGAGGGTATAATTGTAAGAGTGAAGTAGAGGTGGTATGATGACATCTTATTCTCCTTGCTCATCCCCTCCACTCCAAGAGGAGCTAAAGAGACCTGGCTGGGATCCCTACAGGAGGCCTTTACTCAATAGCATTAGTTCCTTATGTCCACAGAGCCCCGTTCTTAGTATCTAACACGTGGAAACCAGAACAGCCGTATGACACAGGGAGCCTGGCCATGCCCAGCCAGAGGGCAGCACAGTACTGAGATGTCACGGGCTATTTCCCAGGTCGTTGTGAAAGGCTGGTGCAGGGAATTTCCTGGGGCCTCTGAGAAAGGAGCTGAAGGCTTTTCCCCAAGTTAAGTTTCATTCTGGGAGCAAAATCTGCCCCTGGAACAGGCCTACAGCAAGCTCAGCTGCCATGTGGCACTGCTGCTTGGGGAACTCCTGCCAACTACTCCTTCCTGCCCTGAGTCCCTGGTGCTCTGGGTCAGCGGGTATCTCCAAGTCCTCTTGGGGGAAGGCTGCATCTTTCAGTATCTTCTAAATTTAGGACTTGGGCTCTGTGAGTCATTCCTGAATCTGCTTTGCTCCCTCCTCCAGGAGTGTGCTCCCATGGTATTTTTATCCTCTGCTGCCTCAGACTGATTAATAAGTCTCAAAATCCCACAGAAGCCACACACCAAGAGCTCCCTGCTCCCACTTGCCCCAGGTCAGATCTCGGAATGCTTTACTCCAACCAGATCCTATGCCCCTCCTTCCTTAACTTCTGCCTCCCTGCCTTCCTACTCACCCCCAACCAGAGCCCAAACACCTGGGTGGAGTGGCTATGTTTAGTGCTGACTTGAACCACGACTGTGATAGCAGTGAGGGGAGAAAGGCAGAACACAGCTGGGCTGCTGAGCAGAAGCCTCATCTGAAATCAGAAAGCTTGATTCTGGACCAGAATCCTCAGTGTAGGGCTCTTGGTGAGGTGTTTGTGTGTATGTGGGGTGATTTTTTTTTTTCTTTTTCTTTTTTGGTAGGATTGAGGATTGAACCAAGGGCCTTTGCACTGAGCTACAGCCCCAGCCTTTTAAAAATTTTATTTTGTGACAGGGTCTCACTAAGTTTCCCAGGCTGGTCTTGAACCTGCAACCCTCCTGCCTTAGCCTCCCAGAATGCTGGGATTATGGGTGTATCCCATTATCTCCAGCTCCAGGTGAACTCCCCACCTCCCCGGGGTTCCCTTCCCCGCTCTTTAAATAATGAGTTTGAACCAGACTTCCATTAGGTAGACTTGGGCCAAAATTGAAATTACCACTGAGCCAGGCGTTCAACTTCAAAAAGGGTGGGGTATCTGATGTCTACAGTGTTCTGTCTCTCACTCAGGCTCCCCACCATGCCTGCTCCATTCAGGGTAAACACAGTACAAAAACCTGCTGTCAGCCTTCCTAGACTTCTGTACTGCAGAGAAAAACTCATGCATAATCCCACACCCTGCAGGGGCTGGAAAGAGCCCAAGGTCTTGTTCTGGTTTGTCCAGGCCTGCAACGTGCAAATTTGGGCAAGAGTCACCTTAACTCTGGGCCTCAGGTTACGGGGAAAGAGAATCATATGTGCACGGAGGTGTCAACACTTAGACAGCTATTCCTTGCCAGGCTCCTGGGGCCAGAGGAGGAGATGGGGGCCTGGGTCCTTCCTTGACTTCCAGAAATGCAGGCACAGGGGCACAGTGTGGAGGTAGCAGGGAGATGGGCCAGCCTGGGGCTGCTGCATCTCCACCCCTGTCTGGCTAGAAGATAACTCCACCTGCCTCAACTTGCCTTCCGAAAGAACAGCGAACAGTGTAGCCAGTAAGCACTTAGCATGTACCTACTACTGTTCTGTGCACTAAACAGGTCTTTACTGTTAATTTATAGCTAAACCTTAAGACAGTCCTAGATAAGGCTCACTACCCTCACTTTACAGGCATCTGGAGGCATAGAGAAGGACAGTGACTCACCCAGGGTCACACCATGAAGTCACTTGGGAGGGCTGAGGAGAAACCAGGTCTGACTGCAATCCTGGCTTCCATTTGCTACCCTAAAGAAGCTCTTCTCAAAGTATATATTAGACAATCAATAAATGTTTGATGAAGATGTTTGATCACTGCCATGTAATGGAAAGATCCCTATCCAAGCTCAGCTCTACCACAACTCCTGTTGTTTCCTTAAGAGAGTCCTTTTCCTTCTTAAGCCTCAGTTTCCCTGGGTAAAAAATAGAATGGATAAGTGAAGGTCCAGATAATTAGATACTTGTAGGTGGGGAGGATCTTGGATTTCTATGTCTATAAAAACCTGCCTTTCCTGACTTGCCTGTAGAGTCCTAATCTGCAACCAAACATTAAGATCTCCTAGTTCCTTAGCCCCAGGAGCATTCCAGAGAGAAATAACTGGCTACAGCCCAACTCCACTGCTACAAGGGACAGAGGAAAGTTAGGGCTGCATGATCCTGCAGGCGGCAGGTTACGTCTATGGTGCCATCTCACTCCTCCATTTGCTCCAGTAGTTTCTATAGTCTCACTTCCTCTCATCACCCAGGCCAGCCCTGGTATCACCTCCCAGCACTTAGAAGGCTGAGGCAGGATGATTGCCAGGAGTTAGAGGCAAGCCTGGGCCACATAGTGAGTTCAAGGCCAGCCTGAACTACGTTGTGGTGTCTGATAAAGCAAAACCAAAACCAAACAAAACAAAGAGAAGAGCTCCAGGCCCAAAGGCGTTATCTCTTCCTCGCTGGCTGCTAAGTTGTTTTTGTTTTTTATTTTTTTGGTACCGGGGATCAAACTCGGGACCTTGGCACTTGTGAGGCAGGCGCTGGAACCACTGAGCTAAATCCCCGGCCCTGGCTGCTAAGTTTTGAGGTGAACCCCTGCTACTTTTGAGGCCCTCAGTTTTGTAATTTCAAGAAAGAGGAAATGGGTCCCTCTGCAATCACCTATAATGATCTTTCACCTTTATAGACTGCTTGATTTTCACCACTGGATCTCACCTGATCCTCCCAACAAGGTAATCCCATATATAAATTAGAAAGCCTATTTTCCCAAGGGAACTTAATTACCCAAGTCACACAGCAAGCCAACCACAGAGATTGTGCTAGTTCTGGGATCTTCCCGATCCTTCTCTGGACCGTTACACTCTGTGACGCTGGGGCTCTGGTTTTGTCTGACTTGTCTCATTTGTAATAGGATAATGTGAGGATCAAATGAGGGGAGGCAATAAAAAGGGCTGTGTTTTGCAAACCATAAACTACAGAGGGATGATGATTGCACCGCTTCATCACTGCTGATTGCTGTTATCTTTCCTAAGGCGCCCCCGCGCGACCATCCTGAGACGTTCCAACTGCGCAGGCGCCCTTTGGTATTTACGGAGGCCGCGAGGCCCCTCATTTGCGCGTGCGCTACTCGAGGAGGCCACCCCGCTGCACTCTGGCTTTTGGGGCGGTCCTGGCTCCTAGCCACCTAGTGGTTGTGGTTTACTGTCACCACTGCTTCATGGGGCCTCAGTCTCCTCTGCGTGGGTTAAGGCTTCTCCACAGACTCTAAGCGGCAGGAATCTGAGTAGCGGAAGGAGACGTCGCACGGTCGCCATCGTCCCCCTCAACCCCCATTCCAGCATCTGCCACTGCTCCACTCGACTTCAGGTGCAGCTTCTGGTTCCCATCACTGCAAACACGAAGGCTGCAGCAAATCCCACAGGCACTGCCAAAGCATGGCTGCATGGGCGATGTAGTTCACGGGTAGGATCTTCTGGGACTGGAACGCAGTATAAACCACACTTCCGAAAGTCCAAGAGTCAGAGTGGCGGAAGGGCCCGCGGCATGTTGGGAGATGGAGTTTGAGGGCAGAAGAGGCTGGGAGACGCTGGGAGGCTAAGGAGCCAAAGACTCAACCTGGGCGATGGGTTCGAGTGACGCAATAATTACACAGTAGGTGGCCTAGGAGCATTAGCCTTGTTAGGGATGACTTAGAATACTATTGTTCTGTTTTGTTTTGGTACCTGGGATCGAACTCGGGAACTTGCGCTTTCAAGGCAGGCGGCGGAACCGCTGAGCTAAATTCCTGGCCTTGAATACTATTGATTAGTTGTCTGCATCTCCCACAAAGTCCCTCCCCAGCGCTTCTCCCAGGCTGTGCTCAAAGAGGTGACCATTGCTTGGGACTCTCAGTTTGCATCTTACTGTATTAAATAAAAATTTCAGGGCCGGGGATTTAGCTCAGTGGTTTTGGCGCCTGCCTCGCAAGCGCAAGGTCCCAAGTTTGATCCCTGGTACCAAAAAAAAAAAATTAAAAAAAAACTGTTCTGTATCCGTGCTATCTGTATGTAATATGGTGACTTCTGAATACTTGACACATGACTAAATGCCATGAAGGAATTAAAGTTTTTACCTCATCAAATTTAACTTTAATTGTTTTTAATCCATAATCTGTAGCTTGGCCTACCTTATTGGACCGTCAGTAAACTAGACTGGTTCTCCTTTTCACAACAGTCACCCTCCCACAGATCCCACTGCCCTCAGGCTTAGTGAGGCTCATGCTTCATTTTCTTGTTACCAACTCATTACTCTTTTTTTTTTTTTTTGGTATCAGGGATTGAGCTCAGAACCTTGCACTTGCGAGGCAGGTGGGAGCACCACTGAGCTAAATCCCTGGCCCTCATTACTCTTAACAGTTTTAGCAGATCCCTCCTCCATTGTTTGTCCCTTGATACCTAAAAATTAGTTCAGATTGTAAAAATCTGCCCCACTGTTCATTAAGGTGGAATAACAGACACAGAAAGCCAGCTGTAAAATTACCAGGAAGTAATATTTTCCCCAAGGACATATGGCAGCTGTAAAATGGCATAATGAGCCCCTGCTTGGGCCAGGGATTTAGCTCAATGGTTCTGACGCATACCTTGAGTGCAAGGTCCGGAGTTTGATCCCCGGTACCCCCCCAAAAAAACTCCATAATGACCCCCTGCTTTGAGTAACTGAGTAGCCTTGTTTTCTAAAATCATAGGGCCATAAGAAACTTTGCTATTTGAAATTATATGAACAAGAATGAAACTCTGGCTTCACTAACTGGATTCTAATCTGGATATTTCTTTTTTTTTTGAAGCAAAACGTTGGTACATTTTAGATATATATAATGATAACATTCATCATAAGGAATTTATACCTGTGTATAATATATCTTGCTTCTTTTTTTTTTCTATTCCCCTGCCCCCACCTCTCTTCCTCTCATTTACAAAGCTTTGTTTCCACTTTTCCTTCTATTCTTTTTTCTTGTTCCTTCTTTCCTTTCCTCCTCCCCTCTTCCTCGTTCCCCTTCTCATTTGAACATTTTCTTCCCATTTCCCAATACCTATTATACATTTTGGTCCTATTTCCCTTTTCAGTTTCTCACACCAGAGAAACAATGTAGTATTTAAACATGTGTGTCCAATTTATCTCACTGCAGAGTATGGTCTCAAGGTGCATCCATTTAGCTAGACATGTCTCAAGCATATCCTTCTTTATGGCAGAGTAGTACTCCATTGTATAAAAAACCACATTTTTCTTTATCCAGTCATCAGTTGATGGATGTTTGGGCTGTTTCCAAGATTTACCTATTAAAAACTGTGCCACTATAAACATGGGTGTACATATATATACTGTAGTATGATGCTTTTAATTCCTTTAGGAAGATACCAAGAAGGGAAATGCTTGGTCAAATGGAGCCTCTAGTTTTAGGTTGTTTTTTTTTTTATACTGGGATCGAACTAGGGACCTTGCGCTTTCAAGGCAGGCGGTGGAACCACTGAGCTAAATCCCTGGCCCTAGTTTTAGTTTTTTGAGGACTCTCCACACGGATATCCACAGTGGTTGCACCAGTCTGCACTCCCACCAACAATGGAGGAGGGTTCCTTTTTCTCACAGCCCCTCCAGCATTTGTTATTGGTTGATTTCTTTCTTTTTTTTTTTTTGGTACCGGGGATTGAACTCCGGTCCTTCCACTTGCGAGACAGGCGGCGGAACCACTGAGCTAAATCCCCGGCCCTGGTTGATTTCTTGATAACCATTCTTTCTGGAGTGAGATTGTTTTTAATTTCTCAGATGACCATTCACACGTATTTTTACTTTATTATTTCACACCTATTTAACTTTATTATTTCCAAGAAAAAGGGACCCTGGGTCCACTTAGTAGTCCAGACCTGCTGTCAGCCCCTTTGTATGCTGTCCTGCTTTGCTTTGTGCCAATCAAAAGATTGCTTTAAGTTTTACCTAGTCTATGTGGTTGGCTAAGGCCCATGTAGGCAATGCTGGGAGGTGCGCTGCAGGGCCCAAATTACTGGCGACTCAGGATACACTGTACCTAATACTCAAGCTGGCCACTGCTGTGCTTTCAGTGGTGGGCAATCTGCTACATTGCAGTGTGCACATCATGCCTGCTGCAGACACCCATAAACTCCTTCCTGCTGTCCCTGGCAGAGGCCAATGTAGTGGAGGGACCATTAGCCATCCCCTTTGCCATAACCATCAGCTTGGGTTACTGCACTGACTTCCACGGCAGCCTCTTCCTGGCCTCTTCCTTGCTCTTCCTCAGAGCTCCACCTTCAGCTTTCTGCCTGCGGTTGTGAACAGGTTCCTGGCCATCCATGTCTCACTCAGATATAAAACTTTGGTTACTGGGCCTTGATCAAGAGGGATAGTGGCTGATTATCTGGGTCTTTGCCTTAGGCCTTGGATTAACTTCATTCCTGGTCTGGAACAGTAAAGACAGTGACACCAACAATGGTATGGAGCCCTGGGATGGAATCATGAATGAAAGCCGCTGCTTGTAATGAGTGTCTTTTAAGAGTGTGATTCCAAGCCAGGCATGGTGGTGCACGTCTACTATCCCAGCACTCTGGCAGGCTGAAGGAGGAGGATGGCAAATTTGAGCCCAGCCTGAGCAACTTAGTGACTTAGTCCCTGTTTCAAAATAAAAAATAAAAAAGGGCCTGGGGTGGTAACTTAGTGCGAGTACCTAGTTCAGTACCAAACAAATAAATAAATATAAATGCGATCCCCATGAACACATTTCAATGTATTGGATTTCCCTTGTCTCCATTGCTCGTAATGCTATTGTTATACACCAAGATCTTCCCGGTGGCCTTGCAAGCAGCTTCAGCACACTGACTTGATAAACCACTCAAGGACCACCCTACAGCATGAAGAACCATTAGCCCAAGACGGTGGCTATGCCTGTACTGGTTACCAGGACATGCCATCAACTGTGTTACTCTTTTTCAGCTGGTTCGACCCAAGAATAAGCCCAGGGGTCAATTAACATGGTCATTCTGTCACCTGCCAATTCAGTCGTCAATCCTGTTATCTATGCCTATTAGCACATAATAGGGCACTGGGCAGCGTGGGCAGTATAGTGCAAGGCCTGCTCTCAAAGTGGCCCTATGGCCTAGGCAGTGGCCTCTTCCAGGAAAAGGCACAAACTCAGAATAAACAAGAGACAGGCCATGGCTGGCTGATCGTATTGTGAAAGATAACACCACCTCACAAGTATGTGGGCTCCTTCTTTTGAGCACTTTCCTGGAGTCTCCACATATCTAGCTATCATATGTATGATATTAATAGGCATCAAGGATTGATAAATATCTTTATGGTTTTATGCTGCTATTCTTACTCTATGGATGATACTCAAAGACTTGTTTTTACTCTGCCTTGGTTATGATAGAAAATGACTCAAAGTATTTTACTGTGGGACACTGGGAACTGTTAAGATGCAAATATGTTTTAACTTATCCCAATGGAAAAATAAAAATCGGTTGTACTAAAAATGTCTACTTGCTCCTAGGAATGTGACCAAGAACATTAAAAGTACAATTCTTCAATCAAGAAATTGTCAAATTAATTTAGGGAAATAATATTCCCATAAGTTTTTAAAGTAGAATTATCATCAGAAAAATTGTGTAAAACTGTTCTTTCCCATGTACAGAGAACTATCCTGGAAAAAACTGAAGAAATGGGGTCCATCTCCTACCAGATCCCTCTTTCTAGAGCGAGTAGTGAAGTTTATTTATCTCCCAAGTTCACATTTGGCAAAGTTGTTGGAATCTAGAATGTGAAACTTTTACTAAGTAAAATTATATAACTCCATGTGTATATTAGGTGAAATAAAAATAAAATTTTTTTGGTACTGGGGATTGAACTCGGGTCCTTGCACTTGCGAGGCAGGTGTTGGAACCATTGAACTAAATCCCCAGCAATAAAAATAAAATTTAAAAAACTTTCCCCTACTACCCACCTCTCTCTCAAAGCCTATAAATACTTTATCTTCTCCTTTGTGTTTAGTGGAGGCCCAGGGTTCCTATGGTGTGTTGTCTGCCTAATTACAAGGAATCAATAAACCTGACTTCATCAGACTATGTTCTTGTTCCTGGTGGTCTTTGGCTGACTGCACTAGGACACCCTGAAGTACTGGTGTCCTCCAGGTTTTGTCATAGCTCTCTCTTCCCTCTGCACTCTTTCTTTGGATGACATCATTCACTTCCCTAAGTGTGCTTTTGACTCCAAGTCCCTACCCTCAGGTCTTTCTGTCACCATGAGGCCATCTCCCACTGATTGACCCACAAGTACCTTAAACTCAGTGTGTTCAAATCTGAATTCTCTTTGACTCTTTTGTTGGAAACAAATCAAAAACTCACTGCCGCACTCCAAGAACCAGGCACTGACCACCTCTGGCCGTGGCATGGGTGGGAGACGCTCCTCACCTGGGCCACCTGGGCTATTTTTCCCTAGTTTGTGTTCTAAAACCTGAGAAAGTTGGCTGGATTGGGGTTGGGAGGCCATAGAAACTAGGCACGACTTGCTCTGCCCCTTGTGCCTGTCCGTTCAACAAAGGGTTGAGCCTCAAGGTGGAGGTCTCACCTGTCTCTCCTTTCTCCTGATCTGATCTCTCATGGTCCTCTCCTTCAAAACCCATCCAGTCAGTGTCCTCCCCTCATCCAGTCCCCAGCCTCCTCTGGTGGCTTGGAAATTTCCTGGCCACTTGGCTTCATTGAGCCTGGTGGCTTTCTCTAGGGGCCACCTCAGAGCTCTCCACAGGCGGGGGAGAGAGTGGCTCGTCTGCTGCTGGTAGAGAGGGTGACCACTGTGGGTGGAAGCATCTCTTTGGCTGTCCCTAACAGTGTTTCTCTCAAACTTGTTTCCTTTTGCAATGCTGGGGATCAGATGGAGCCTCATGCATGCTCAGCTGCCATTGAGCTATGCTCCCAGCCTCTCCAACACTTTGAAACCAAACACACTTCAACAACATGAGGGCTTGAAGTCCTGTGAAACACCCTCTTGCCACTTCATCCTACTCCACTTCTGCCACATCTCCTCTACTGAAGAGATTTGTATTCCTCTTATTCACATAACTGGGACCTGACTTTTAGAATAATATGGGGGCCATCTTGCCCTTTCTTGCCAATCTTAAAGCATCTTTTTTTACATTAGCCAATATTAAATGATGTTGAAATCACGTTTCTCCCCTTGGTGGGAGGAGGGGTATAGTTTCAGTTGATGCCATTCCAAATTCTGTTTTCCCTTTAGAATACTAGTCACTAGTGAATACATGTGGTGTGCAGGTACACTGGCTTGGGCCACAGTGTGAATACTGGCATTCCCCTCAAGCTTCGTATGCTGGAACCTAATACACAATGACAGAAGTGCCTGGTGGGGCCTTTGGGAACGATTAAGTGATGAAGTTTCCAACTTCATAAATGAGATCAGTGCCCCTTAGTGCTCCCTGCCCTCTTCTAAGTGAGGATGCAGAGGAAAAGCACCACCTTGGAAGCAGAGAGCAGTATTATGAAGTACCTTAGACATGTATTTCCAATGTCAGGACACTCAGATCTAGCTGCGCCCGTGGACTGAATTGGATTCTATCTTATGGATACACTGTGATAAAAGTAACCATCCTATCTGACACTGGCAACTGCTGGATCCAGCAGTATGTGTAATATATCAGATACAGCCAACTATCTGCCCAAGATATTAAACCAGGTTACTTGTCACCAATGGTGAATGATGGATGCTGTTTCCTTACAACCTCATCAACTTTGAATAATAAATTTCTTAACTTTTCCCAATCAAATGAGTGAAAAATGACCTCATTTGTATTTTAACTTACAAGTCATTAATTATGTGGTTTTTACTTTTTTTTTTGGTACCAGGGATCGAACTTAGTTTCTACTTTTTGTAAATGATTTTTCTTCTGATAAAAGCCACTCTGCATTTTTATAATGGGATCATATTTAATTGATTTGTGGAAGTTATTTGTGACTTCTGGAATTTTACTATTTTGATATGTATGTTGCAAGTATTTTCTCCCCATCTTCTTTTTTTTTTGAGGGGGTGCTGGGGATGGAACCCAGGCCTTTGCATACGCTGAGCAAGTGCTCTACCACTGAGCTCTACTTCTAGCCCTCTCTTTGTCTATTACTTCTCTTTTAACTTCTTTGTGTTTCTTTTTTGAGTGATGTGGTTAGTTTAAAATTTTTATCAATACATGTTTGCAGATCTATCTATCTATCTATCTATGTATCATCCATCTATCTGTCTAAGACAGGGTTTTGATACATTTCCCAGGTTGACCTTGAATTCCTAGGCTCAAATAATCCTCTGGAGTAGATAGGATGATAGTTGTATACCACCATACCTAGGTCTTGAGTTTTAAAAAAAGCATTGTGTGCAAATATCATTAACAAAAACTTGTCATTTAAACTATTTTGAACTATACAGTCCAGTGGTATTAGTTACATTCACAGTGTTCTTTTTTTTTTTTTTTTTGGTACCGGGGATCGAACTCAGGACCTTGCGCTTGCCAGGCAGGCGCTGGAACCACTGAGCTAAATCCCTGGCTACATTCACAAAGTTGTGTGCCATCACCACCACTTTTATTTATTTTTTAACAAATACACAAAGCAGGGCCAGGGATTTAGCTCAGTGGCACTGTGCCAGCCTCAAAAGCACAAGGTTGCAAGCACAAGTTCGATCTCCGGTACCAGAAAACAAACAAATAAACAAAGCAAACAATCACACTAACAATATGTTCAGAGGGGCCACTGGCCAGGTCCATACATACAAGGGGGGGCAGTGCCAGCTTGGTTGCTGGGCTATGTGCCCCAAGGTTCTTTATCCCATGCATTTTGGGGATAGGGATGAACAGGGCACCGAGACTTCAACTCAGATTCATATTCATGAAAGAAACCCCTCTCCTTTCCTGCAAAGGTCTTTGATGGTACTACAGGGGTAATTTTTTAAGTGTCCCCCATGTTTAATGTTCTAGCTCTCTAGACTCTGTAGAGGGAAGCTCCCTGATGCCCTCTGTCCAGCCTCCACCCTGTCATTGGAGGGTGAATCTTCTCTTCTTCATTCTTCTGCTCCTCTCCTTCCACCAAGGAAATGCAAGTGTTGATAGGCAGTTGTGTCTTGTTCTGGGATGAGGCAGAAGGAAGGATAAAGAACTGGGCCAGAGAGGAGAGGTGAGAGGTTAACATAGCTGCTGAATGGGAGGTGGGTTTTAAAGCTTAGCAGCTCCCTCTCATTGCTTTGTGAAACACCTTATCTCATTTTCTCACTATGAGAACAGGAGTAAGAGGCTTAAGCTCACCAGCATCACCTCCCAGGGTGGCTGTGCACCTTCACACCTTCCATAGCCTGGTCCAAGCAGGAGACAAGCTCTCAGGAGCAACAAGCCTTGCAGGTCTGCTCTCCAGGATGGAATTTACTTCAATTCAGTACTGTTTCAACCAGCCTATAACTGCTGGTTTTTCTTACAGTGATGCTTTTGCTGCATGATTCTATACTCTCCTCTCCTGACATCCTCTAGGTTCTTGCCTGTAGCCAAGAGGTCAGCTGGGGAGGTACAGATAGGGTGTGGAGATTCAGGCATGGTCCAGCTGGTGGGCAGGGGGAACTTGGACTCTATTAAGCCTGTGATTCCTCTAAGCCTCACATCTCCCACCACTGCTCTGGTGCCCTAGTTATCTGGCTCCACCATAAGAAGTATTTTATGTCCATAAAGTGCCCATGGTGAGTGCTCAGAATTCACCTCTTGGCTGTGGCAGGTGGAGCTATTTCTCACTCCATGGAGGGGAAGAATTTGAGAAAAGATGAGTCCAGAGGAGGGTGGGTCAGGATTGTGGGAGGAATGAATGGGCCCAGCTAGTGACTTGAAGTGGCAACCAGTTTCTGCCTGTTTCCTTGCCTTCCAAAGCAGAGGTTCTCTCTCTTTCCCACCCTCTGCCACAATGGGGCCTCATCAGATGCCTTTCCCCACCATACTGTTCCCTGACTGCTGCCAGATACTGCTATATTCCAAAAATAAAAGACAAAAATTATACACACTCTGCTCCCTTGTTCTCCCTCCTTCTACTCTGAGCTTTGGGGTTGGGGGACTATAATGTCCCCCTCCAGAATCCCTTCTACCTTAGTCTGCTGCCTCTTTTCCCTAGTCCAGAGGAATGATTTGAATTCAAATGCTCTGTAACTTTCAGCCTCTTTACCACTCCTTTCTTGACCCTTCCTAACCCTTCCCAGACCTGGGGGACTCATTGTTTTTATTAACCTGAAGATAGAGGCTGTGAGCAGGGGCATCCCACAAGCTCTTTGGTCTCTCTTGGCTGAGGGGAAGTTGGGTGTAAGCAGGCTGTACCCTCTGGCTAAATAAATCAGTACCATGAAGAAAGCTGGCCTAAGGGTTAATGGCTCACATAGATCCCGGATAAAGAGGGTTAGGGTTAGGTTTTTATTTTTATTTTTTGGGGGGTGGGGGGTGGGACAGGGTCTCACTAGCAGTTCAGGCTGGCTTTGAACTATGTAGCCCAGGCTGGTAATCCTCCTGTCTCAGTCTCCTGAGCGCTGGGATTATAGGCATGTGCCACCATGCTTAGCAGGGTTAGGTTTTTAGAAAAAATTGTGTCAAAATATAGATAATATAAAAATTGTCATTTTAGCCACGTTAAAGTATACAGTTCAGTGAAATTAATTCCATTCACAATGTCATACATCATCACGACTATTTTTAGCCTTCCTCCTCTGGTACCAGGGGATTGAACCCAGGGCCTTCACACTGAGCTACATTCTAAGCCCCTTTTAAATGTTTGTTTTGATTGTTTTGTTTTAGAAATAGAGTCTCGCTAAGACATTAAGTTGTCCAGGCTGGACTCAAACCTGCAATCATCCTGCTTCAGTCTCCCAGGTTTAGGTTTAGATAACTAAACCTTTTCCACTGCCCCAAACAGGAATTCTGTAAATATTAAGCAATAATTCCTCCCTCTCCCTACCCCCTACCTACTAGTAACCTTTAGTCTATGTTCTGTCTCCGTGAAATTGCCTATTTTATATATTTAACACAACTGGAATCATATGATATCTGCCCTTCTATGTCTTATTTTACTTAGCATATATTTTCAAGGTCCATCCATATTGTATCAGAACTTCATTCTTTTTTGTTTTTCTTTAGTGCCAGGGATTGAACCCAGGGCATATCTCCCTCCCTGGCTCTACCCTTATTTCTCTCTACTTCCTGGATGCAATGCCCCTCTGCCATGCCATCTTGCCTTGCAACCAGCAGAATATGAAACCTCTACAAATTGTGAGCCAAAATAAACCTCTCCTCCCTTAAGTTGTGGGTGTTGGTACTGTGTCTCAGTGATGAGAAAGTGACTATGACACCACTCTTTTTCATCAACACTCTCACAGACATACCCAGAAAAAATGCTTAACTAGCTATTTATGAATCTTTAATCCAGTCCAGTTGACACTGAAAATTAAACATTACAGCATTATGTAAAAAATCAATTGGCCATATATATATGGATTTATTTCTGGGTTTCAATTCTATTCCACTGGGCTATGTCTACCCTTATGCCAGTACTACACTGTTTTGACTAAAATTTTGAACAATTTTCTTGCTTCTAGGAAATACCTAACTGCGGGAGACTGCAATATTGATTATTCCCAAAGCAGGCTGTAGAGTTAACCCCACAATTGGCTTGTTTTTAGAAGTGAGTCTGGCTGAAGCCTATGTGGCCAGGTCAGAATAACTTTCACCCAAATTCCATTCCCAGAACTAAAACTTTCTAACTAGAAGAACAGTGTTCTAATTGCAACCATATATTTTGTCTATTCTGTTCCTAATTGAGAATGCTTTGTTTTGTCCTTTAAGAGCCTTGTTTACATTAATTTCCATAAAAACCACATGTGGTCCTGCCCTTTCACATAGGTTACCTTTACCCCAATTGACTGCTAATAAAAATGAGTGGCTTGGGCTGGCCAGCACCTTTGTTGGTTGCACCGGCACTGGTTGTCCTGAGTAAATTGGGATTACACATATGCATCATCGCACCTGGCTGAAGTGAGCCTCATAATACAGTCTTTCATGTTCTAAAGACAAAATAAATATTTAGTCAGTCAATTATTTTTTCCTCATACACTATTTAAAAAAGATAAAATTAGGCCAAATGCCACAGGTCTGTAATCACAGTCTGTGGGAGGCTGAGGTAGAAGGACTGCAAGCTGGAGGCCAGCCTGGGCAACTTAGTGACTGAGCAGGACCCTGTCTCAAAATAAAATAAAAAAATTAAAAAATGGCCTGGGGCCGTAGCTCAGTGGGAAAGCCCTGGGTTTAATCCCCTGTACTATTTAAAAAAAATCATTTAAATAGTGGTCCATGAGTCAAAAAAGATTTAGGAAAAACTGCTCCCAATATAACTTCTCACCTGAGAGAAACAGCATGCCATATTTCATAGCTGGGCACAGTCATTTTCCAAGGCACACAGCCCAAGCATCTGAGCAAATCAGGGAATCCCTAAAGTGAATTCATCACTGTTACCAATTGGCCCTGGGTCTCCACAGCACTATGCCCATCTCCAGATATGCTTTCTGGTAAATTTATATCACCCACCTGCAACAGAAATTATTTCTTCAACAGGCAGGGCCTGGGCTGGCCCGGGATACTTGGGACCAGGCCCTGTCCCAAAGAGAACCCATGGACCATAGTAGGTTGGTGTGCTGATTGTGATGTTAGAGGATGTGTAGGGCTGTGGACCCCAGACTGTGTCACAGAAGCCTTAATTAAGTGCAGGGGCAAGGAAGTGTCCCTGGAGATGATTCATGAGGAGAACCAGGCTGATTTGAGTGGAAAGTGTTGCAAACATCAGACACAGCATGTGCAAAGGCCATCAAGGTCCAAGGCAATGACAGTGTAGGCCATTTGTTCACTGTTGTTTCAAAGCAGAGGAGGGTACACTGTCCTTGGGTATCATTGGCTTTAATGCTTTCCAAGTCTTGTGACCCATCCCCACCAGAATCACAGCAGACCTGTAACCTGCAGGACCTGAAAGGCTGCTCCTCGTTGCCCAGTTTCTCTTCTTTTCTGGCGGTGGCCAGGTCGACCTTTACTTGAAGAGCAGAACTTCCTGGGCCTGCCCCAGGGTTCCTCAGGGCTCCTCAGGGTTATGCTGGGACAGTGTGATCTCTTCTTTCATTTCTCAACCCAGTCTGAGTCTGTAGAGCTCTGGACAGGCACCTTTAGAAACAGAAACAGTTCCCCTGCAACCCATGATTGCTCCTCCAGAGGCTGCCCAAAGATGGGAATCACTGGGCCCTGAGTCAGGATACTGAGCCAGGACACTGGGCTGCTGGCCAGCTCAGCACCCACTCCCTGCAACCTCAGGCAACCAAGTCCTTCCTCTCTTCTGGGCTAGGGGTTTCCAAATAAAACCAGGAGCATCCCTTTTACTCTTAGGGACTTACTCTAAATTTTCCTGCTACCAACTGAGCCCTTTAAGCCCTGCTCCACCAGTCTTCCCATAGGCTGTTCTAGCAGCCCTCCCTTGTCCTTGCAGCTCCGAACCTGCTGGGAATTTTTCTGTCTTTGAACGCCTGGACTGGGTTTTTCTTTTTTTCTTTTTTTTGGTACCGGGAAACGAACTCAGGGCCTCGTGCTTGCCAGGAAGGTGCTGTGCCGCTGAGCTACATCCCCGGCCCTGGACTGGGTTTTACTGTAGTTTAGAGTCCCCTTTTCTTTCCCTATGGCCAGCTCTGATTTCACCGAACTTAATGCCATCACCTCCGGAAAGAAAGTCTCTTCTCTTCAATCTATTCTGCCTCTGTGCTTTTGTCATACCGCATGTGCCTTGTGGTGTCTGTGTTCTCTCGGAGTCCGGATCCGGAGTCCGGATTTCTGACTGGAGCGTGGGGACACGGGAGAGCATCTTCTTTGAAGCTTGGGCCGGGCGCTGTGGGGTTAAGGACCTGGGCCTAGTGGCCCCGCCTGCGGAGCGCACCAGCCGGCGAGGGGGAGGCCGCCTCGGAGGCTCCGACCCTGAGCCCCTCGTATCAATCACCCCAGACACCGACGGGAGCCCCTCCGAGGTAAACGATTTGGTGGGCCTCAGCGGCGTAGACCCGAGGCGGCTTTCCCAAGCCCGAGTGGAGCGCTCCCCCGTGCGCACGCTTGGTACTACCAGGGGAATCCCCGCGCGGCCCCGCCCCTCTGGTACTTGCCTTCTCCGGCTGGAGCGCGCACCGAGCGAGTGGAAGACGGCGGCCATGGCGGGGTCCGGGGGCCTCAGCGTCCCTGACGCCCCAGCTGCCCTCTGGAAACGTCACATCATGCGGGAGCTGCGGCAGCGGGACCGCACACAAAAGGCGCTCTTCCTGGAGCTGGTGCCGGCCTGTGAGTGCGTCCTGGGGGGCCTTCGAAGGTGGCGTGGAGGAGACGGGGCTCCAGGAGCAGGGCGCGGGTTTGTCTTGCTGCTCTGCGCCTCAAGTGCCCCAGCGCCTTCTCGCTTCCGAGGCCCTGTGCCTTGTGCCTCGAACCTGTCCGCTACTCCTCACTTCCTAGAGGACGGAATTCCTGCCTCTTCCAATACAGGCTCTGCTGCTAACTCCCTCCTGGACGCAGAGACCCCTCCTGGTATCCCTCAAGGCTTGGCTTTGCCTCCCACGAGCTGACACAAGTTTGTCTCTAGTGTTGGTTTGCAGGCTTTCCTGTGCTTCCTCTCCTGGGCGGTCCCCAGGGTAGATAAGGCCTGGTTAGTCCATTTGGTCCCCGTGGACCAGTGGAGGAAGGCAGGACTGTTCAGAGTAGTACTTATTGGCAGATCCAGCGAAGGAGGAAACTGAATCTCGGGCTCTGCCACCCATAGGTGATCCTGGCGCAGGTTCATGGAGCATTTCTGTGCCCATCGGACCCCTGCCTGAGAGGGAACCAGGAGCCCAGATTTCTTGAGGGTGCTTGCAGAGCTCTGGGAGGTCGGACTTTCCAAGAGCTCTTTCTGGGCTGCTGGTCAGGAAGGGGTGTGGCAACAGGTGTGCATACGTGTGCGGGGCCTTTGGTCACCTGAGATGTGTGGTTGAGGCTGAAAGTCTAGCCATAATCTCTGGTGCTCCATCATGGGGCTAATCTTGGTGTGCTCACACATTCACATCTGCTCTTATCCTGGGACCTTTCTCTGAAACCTTCCAGGGAGGGCGGGTCCTTTCTCATCAGCATGGGCGGGGGCGGGGGCGGGGGCGGGGGGGGGGCACCTCCAGGTAGCCTGGCTTCTGCACTGCTCTAATGGTTATGGAGCTTCCTGGTTAGAGGAGGGAATACACACCCCCTCCCCAGCTGCAAATCTGAGGGCCTGTAGAGACTTAGAGGACTGCAATGAGACACTGAAGTTCCAGTCATCTGTTGTCTTGGGCAGTTCAAGCCCCTTGCCCCTAAGTTTCAGGTTTCTTATTGGTAAATAAACACAGTGGGGCCTTCTTTGGATTTATTGATGGGTGGGAACCAGTGCAGTGCCCTGGGGGCTGAGGTGGGGGTTTTTGTGAGGACTAGGCCAGACTCAGGGACCTCAGTCAAGGTGACAGCCTGGGCACTGGGTGAAGGAAGGCAGCTGAGGAGCCCAGGTTTACCACTGGCAGCCTAGAAAAGAGGAAGTGACCATGGATGGGGGGGTGTGTGTCCCAAGGTCAAACCACCAACCTAAGAAAGTCTGTAGGATAATTGCTCAAGGACTTTTGACCTGGGGCTATTTTACACCAACTCTGAGGAAGTTAGGATTACTTCAGTGGAAGTTAGAGCCCTTGGAGGGGAAGTGACTTGCTGAAGGCTAGATGCAGGTGAAGTTTTTTGTTTGTTTCAATTCGCTGTGGAGCCAAGCAGTACCTGCCATCCCTGTCACCAGCCGTGGTGGTCCTTCTGCCCTGGGAGAGTAGTCTTCTTTTCCTGGGTGGTCCCAGAGTTGGGGTGGGGGGAGCTGTAAGGAGGGCCAGTATTGTGAGGAGGCTTGTGCCAGGGTGGAAGGACCTGTAGCACTGCACAAATATCCCTCAGGCAAGGGGCATTGCACAGTCCCCAGTAGCTTTCCCATTCCCAGCATCCCTGGGATCCTGCATCCAGTGGTCTCCCGGGGAGTGTCTGTCTCTGTCCCAGGCTCACCCTCTTGCACCCAGATAACCATCTCCTAGAGAAGGCTGAGCTGCTGGCCACATTCTCAGAGAAGCTGCATCTGGAGCCCAGCAATGTCACTCCTGCCTCCGACCAGGGCTCCTGGTGAGTGTATGTAAGGGGTTGTCAGTACCTGGTCCTGCCCCAAGCACCTATGCTGGGTTCATTCTCTCCCTGGTACCTCATTTCCCTGGTTCATGATTGGGTGCATGGTTGGGTGAGCCCCTGACCCCAGCCCTACCCCAGCTGCTTAGAATTTGCTTTTTCCCTACCCATCTCTCTCTGCATTTGCCTGTCTCCTTCCCTACCCAACCCTGTGCTCCTCCCCTTCTCACTCAGTCTTTTTCATCTTCTTCTTCCTTACCCAGTATCTACAGAAAGGGTTGTACTCCCAATTCCAAAGAGGGAGTGGAGACAAGAGCCAGGGATGGGTTGGAACCAGAGTTGGCATGTGCTTCTTGAGAAGGGTCCTGAGCCAGGAAACCCAAGGCCTGGAGAGTCCCAGAGCACAAGAGTCACAGAAGCTCATTTCTGAGACTTGGTTTTTTCCTTAACTGCTTGCTGCCCTCCACCTTCTCCCAGAGAAAGTTAATGGCTCTTATTTCAGGCTCTTCTTGGGGCACCTGCTGGGGGCCTTTGGGCTGTGGGATGAGTGGAGAGGTCAGGGTCAGGAGCACCACTCTCTGATTGGCTGGCAGGGAGGAGGAGTCACGGCCTGAGTCAGACCAGGTACCATCACTGGCCACTCTGAAGGTGAAGTGGCAGGAGGAAGAGGAGGGGCTTCGGCTGGTCTGTGGTGAGGTAAGCTGGGCAGGGATCCAACAAGGGGACAGGGCCAGGACCCAGAACTGCAGCAGGGAGATACAGTTTTCCAAAGGTGCCAGCGAGTGTACAGCACTTGCTGTGTTTGCCACATTTCCCGAATCCAGTGCTGCAAGAATAAGCCCCAGTGTGTTTCAGACCCGGACTGAAGTGGGGTAGGGGTCAGAGTGGCATCTCAGGATGAAGTGGGCTCCAACAGTGGCTGGAGGGAGACAAGATCTCACAGTATCGAGTGGTGCTCAGGGGCCTGGAAGTCTGTCCTCCCTTCCAGGTAGGTTAGCTTGGTCTGCTCACTCCTGCAGTCACCTGCCCACTCCTCATCCCTTGCCGAGACAACCCCTGGGCGCAGCACCATGTGACGCTTAATACATACGTGCAGGCTAACTGGCTAGGGGTGATGTACTCCATGGCAGCATGTGGGACCTCCACTTGACATGATTGCCCATCCTGTCCCTGCAGTGCTGCCTCTTGGCTTCTGTTTCACCTTAAAGCCTCAATTCTGTGTCTCTTGCTTCTGAGCTTCGCTCTCTGGGTCCTTTGCCTTCTCACTGCCTCCATTCCTTTAAATGTGAGTGTTCTTGGAGCTGAGTGGGCTCACTGGCCAGTATTTGCTGACTTTGCTGACTCCTAGACTTATCTCCAGCTCAGCCTTCTCTTCTGAGCTCTGGACTCTCTTGCTCAGCTGCTTTTTAGACATCACATCTACAATCAGTATCTCCCCCATAATATGGTCAACATCACATTGAGAGTTGACTCCCTGCACAAACTGGGCTGCAGATTATCTCAGTTAATCCTCCAAAACTTCATAGTTGCAGAGGAGGAAAATGAATCTTAAAGAGGCAGAGCCCAGATTTGAACTTCCAAATCACTTCCTGTGATTTCCATTCATTCTTTCAACAAATATTTATTAACACTTATCAACAAATATTTATTAACAGTTGGTACATACAAGGAACAGGGAGTGCAACCACAAAGAAGACCTAGCCCTGTGGGGTTTCCACAGGAGGAGACTGAGGGGTGTTGTTTACAGCATGCCAGCTGACCTGCCCTACGAGCATGGAAATGGGCTAGGAATGAATTCAATTGCCACTGTTGTGGTTGCAACTTGATAATGGTGTGACATTATCACATGTGTAGAATTGTGTAACTATCAGGAGGATACAGCACTATTTCATTACCACAAGATCTTTTTGCTACCTCTTTTTAGTAACTAACCTCCCTCTGCCCAACCATCGCTAACTAGTGGCAACTACTAATCCATTGTCTACTTCTATCATTTGAATTTTGACAAGTATCAAACAAAAAATATTGAATGGTATAAATGCAAATGGTAGGTGAGGAAATGAGATGGTGATTGGATCGCTCAGTGGTGAAAAGAATGTGTTATAGCTGGGCTTGCTAGAAAAGTAAGGCCCAGGCCCCTTACACCGGGAGTCATGTCACTGGCGGTAAACAGCCTCAATCTGTCTTTGCCAGGCCCCAGTGAGAAAATACCAGGATCAGGTTAACAACAAAAGCCCCCAGCTTCAGTTATTTACCGGACTAGAGGTGCTCAGAGTCCGTGGCCCTCATGTTCCTCTTGCCACACTGGTGAGCACTGCCTTCCCTGGGGTCGGTCTTCTCCACTGACCCCTCGGCACCAGAAGGAAGGAGAAGGACTTCTCTGTGGCCTCCCTGGCTCTCGGCTCTCCATTGAAGGATTGCTAAGTGAGGCAGGGATACAGATGAGATGACCCTCACCCCATGGTAGGCAACTCCAGCATTCATTCTGGGCCCTGTACTCCCACACATTGGTCCTGTTCCTAGCCTTGTGTGCTTCTGCTCTCCAATACCTATGCACGAGTCAAGTCACTTAACCTGTCTGTGTCATTGTCCTCATCAGCAAAATGAAGATTGTAGTGCTTATCTTATGGTGTGATTATGGAGATTAATAGTTAATATGTGTAGAGTGTTAGAATAAGGCATGGCAGCATGGCACATGTAAGTGCTAAGATAAACATTTCCTGTTATTTGAACTACTTCTCATAATAATTTGGTGTTATCCTATGAGATAAGCACTATCATTCTCATTTTATAAGTAAGGAAAAAGATTCCTCTTGCCAAGGTTAAATGACTACCCCAGTGTGTGTGTGTGTGTGTGTGTTTTGTGGTACTGAGGATTGAACCTAAGGCCTTTGCACTGAGCTACATCTTCAGCCCTTTTTATTACTTTAATTTTTTTTTTTTTTGGTACTGGGGATTGAACTCAGGTCCTTGCGCTTGAGCAGCAGGCGGCGAAACCACTGAGCTAAATCCCTGGCCCTATTACTTTAATTTTGAGATCTTACAAAGTCACTAAATTGCCCAGGCTAGGCTTAAACTTGCAATCCTTCTGCTTCAACCTCCCAGGTTGCTGGGACTATAAGAGTGAGCTACCATGCCTGGCTGGCTGCAGCAATGCATTCTCATGGCAGATCCTAAACCTCACTGGGCGTCTGGTTTCTTGTCAGGAAGGGGGTAGGTGTGTGGGGTAGCAGGCTCCTCAGCCCAGAGAGGCTGGAGAGCCTGGTGTGAGTCCAACAGAGGCACCCATGCCCTCGGCCTCGCCTCCAAGATGGCCTACCAGGTGGTTGAGAAGAGCGCAGCTCTGGGCACCCAGCAGTTGCAGCTGGAGGAACGGCAAGGCAGGTGAAGCACCCGGAGGGACCACGACCATCCTTGCTGGAGGTGGGGGGGGAGGATGACGTGGGCCCAGAGGTTTCCCCAGGTGGTTAAAGGGCCCTCTGTCCTGAGATTGGGGTCAGAGGACGCGCGGAGGGGCTCTGTGGCCTGGCTTGGTTGAAGATGTAGTGTAGCCATCTGGGGGGCTAAGGACAGGTCTATCAGCCCTGAGTGGGGTCCCATAGGACCGTGACCCACCCACAGGCCGCCCTTCCACCCTGCAGGCTGGCGGTTCTGGAGGCCCAAGTGGCACATCTGCAAGAGGCGCGGGCAAAGCAGACCCAACTGGTGGAAGAGCAGCGGGCGCAGAATGTGGTGCAGCGGACGGCCTACGAGGTCCTGCGTGTTCGCACCGGGAACCAGGAGGCGGAACTGCGCAGGCTCCAGGAGGAGGCCAGCTGCCTGCTGGAGCGGCTAGTGCAACTCAAGGCGCGAGCTGCCGACGAGCTCAACCTGCGCCTTGAGCGCCTGGAGCGGTGAGGGAAGGGGGACCCACCCCTTTTGGGGTAGATCCGCCCCTTTTGGGTAGTAGGCGCCGCCCCTCCTGGACGTGTCACGCCCACACGGGGAGGAGTCTGGCCTTGCCCTCTGGGCCAGCAGGTAGGCTCTCCGGGGAGAAAGGAGAAGTCTGTCCATAGCATGAAGGCGGGGCGTTTTGTGTTCTACTTCAGTGGCAAGCTCCACAGTCCTGACTTGAGGAGGTTTTTCTCACCTCCCCCCCCCCCGCTCCCCAGGGCCAGTCAGGCTCGGGTGTCTCAGGAGCTGAAGAAGGCTGCCAAGCGGACAGTGAGCATCAGCGAGTAAGAGTGGGGAGAGGCGGGGTTTGACCTTTGTATCGAGGCGCTGCCCTGCTGTCGGGCCTCTGCTCACATTTGCCCGCACCCCTTGACCCCCCGCACATCTGCACCTGGTTACTCGTACCTGCCTGCCTGTACCTGTGCACGGTTGCAGTACCAGGGTCCACAGGTGATGGGGCCACTGGGCCCTCACAGGTGCCTGCTACTCATACTCCCACACGGACCCCTCATCTCCACTGTGTCCAGTGCTGGTGCAGGGAGGGGCTGGCCTGGTCCCTTGGCCTTCCTGAGTTTCATTCTCTCTTCTAGGATCCCAGACTCCCTAGGCAAAGGGATCAGGGAGGGCACAGAGGCTCTGACCCTGGCTGCTAAGCCAGACTCCCTGGAGAGCAAGGCTTGTGAGAAGTGGAAGAGGCCCTTCAGGTGAGGATCCAAGTGGCTGTCCCAGAGCACTCAGCTGGGCTCTACACTAGAGGCTGTCGGTCTTACTCTGGCCTTGGGGCCAGCTTTTGGGGTGTTGGGGAGAGACAGAGTAGAGCCAGGGCTGGTCTGATCTCCAGTGCCTGGAGCGAGTTGGGATCTGTCACTGAGCACTCACCCCAGCGCTCAGTGGGAGCACAGGACCAGCTCTCTGGGGTGGGGAGTAAGGCTTGTGAAGTGGTATCACCAGGAGGGGACAGGGCAAGGCCCAGGGCTCAGCTGTCCCAGCCACTCGTATGTGTAAGCACAGGTGTGCAGGTGTGTGCATACCAGGACTTAGGTGGGCACCCCTGATTATGAACATTGGAGCATGTGTAAATACGGGCCCACACTGCTGAGATCTGATTGGGGCTTTCATCCTTGGGTGCCCTTCTGCCCAGTTTCCTCAAGTCTTGTTTTGTTTGCCATTGCAGCTGCCCTCCCCTGGCCCTCTCTCCCACTCTGGAGTCTTTTCTCAGTCTTTCCTTGCAGGTCTCTGGTGTCCAGGCCCTGGGGCATGAAGGAACTTTGGGCTAGGGGCATGAGACACTAGGGGCAAGATGGGCCCCAATGGGCCAAGATATCCAGGACTCACCTTCTCTTGGGCATTTCTGGCATCACTCAGTAAGCCTAGGCTTTCCCTCCCCACTGCCCCCAGCCTTGTGCTGTCTCAGCCTGGGACACTTTCACCCCTCCCCACTGGCCCAAGCCCAGTCTCCCATGAGCCTTTGTTAGTGAACCCCTTGGGGGGTGAGGCAGTTCTCACTATCACGATGGAGACTTAGGGAGCCTTTCATTGCCAAATCACTCCCTCCCTCTCCCTGGGTTAGTCTGGGTCATTATGCTCCTGGTTTTCAGGGAGTCAAGTTTTTATTCCATGTTCAAGAGGTTACGAGCCTCCCGGTTTCCACCAAAGTGTAGGGAGTGAATGAATGCTGTTTGTACACCCACTGGCCGGTCCCTCAGCACATCTCTCTCGGTTCTGCCCCAGGTCTGCCTCGGCCACCTCTCTGACACTGTCCTGCTGTGTGGATGTGGTGAAGGGGCTGCTGGAGTAAGTGTGTGTGCATACGTGTGTGAAGGGGCTGGGCCTGTTGCAGCCCCATGTCAGGCTTCCTAAGTCCAGGCTTGTCTGTGTATGTGCCTCAGTTTGTCTGTGCATATGGTGCCTGCTGTCTGTGTGAGTCTGTTTGGGCCCAGAATCAGGAGCTGGATGTATGGCTTCATTTCCAGTCCATTCCCAGCTATCTTCCAAGGCTCTCCGCTCACCCAAGATCTTCACAGAGGACCAAGAGCTCCAGCCTGAGTCTGTATGGGAACTCTTACTCAGTTGGGAAAGAGGCTCAGAATGTCACAAATTTGTTCAGAGTCACATACCCAAGCAGTGACAAGGCAGAGACTGAAAGCCCAGCTCTGAGACTTCTCTGCATCCACCAATGCTACCCAGTCCTGGGCCTGTCTCTGTGTACTGCCCCCTTCACCCCACTCCCATCTCCACAGGGGTCAAGCTGGCTTGGGGAATAAGCTCACTGTGGCCTGACACTGTGTTTTGCTACCTGCCATGTTTGCTTCCTGTTGTTGCTGCCTTGGGGGATCTTGAAGCCCCCATATCAGAAACCTTGCTGAATGCCCTTCTGACCTCTGCATCTCTGCAGTTTTAAGAAGAGGAGAGGTCACTCAATTGGAGGTGTCCCTGAGCAGCAATACCAAAGCATCCCTATATGTGTGGCTGCCAAGCTTCCTGTCCAGGCTCTGGATGTTCTGGTAAGGAAAGAGCTGGGCCTCATATATGGGGTACTAGTATGGGAGTGCAGGCACTAGGGATGGCTTGGTTGGGCCAGGAAAGCAAGCCTAGGCCCTCAGTGGGGGCAGAAGTTTGCCTCTACACCCTATGGTAGGACTGCTCAGGAATTTTACAGAGAGGGCATGGACAGGAGAGGGAGACAGGAGGTTGGGAGAGTAGGTGGCTCAACAAGAGAGTGGGGGGTGGCAGAGGGGGAGGCTGCTGTAGGGTCCAGGTGGAAGTGAGGAGAGCTGCTTGGGCCAAGTTTGAAACAAAGTTAAGGCAGAGATGGGGGCTGGGGATGGGGTTACCAAGCCAGTAGTAGGTTGTGTGTGTCCATAGGCACATGTGAGAGCTTGTAAGCAGGCACAAAGAGGCACGTATGGGAAGACCAGGGCACCAACCTCCCCTTGCTCCACAGGATGCCCACCTTTCTGAGGTCAATGCCGTTCATTTTGGCCCTAACAGCAACCTCTTGGCCACTGGCGGGGCTGACCGCCTCATCCACCTCTGGAATATTGTAGGAGGTAAGGCTCCCTCCCTGCAGGCCAGCCCAGTGGTTTCCCTGCATGCATCCTCAGCTGGCTGCATCCTCAGCTGGCTCCGGGGTGGGCCATGGTCTTGGACCTCTTTGTGTTGCCCCACTTGGAACATTCCTGTGGATAGTGGCTAGAGAACCTCCTGGTAAGAATGGGATTCTGGGTCACTGTGCTGAACAAGGGGAGAGGCTCCCTGCTCCTGGGTTCCAGGCCTGCAGGATGGGGAGGGCTGAGCTCCGGTGGTCCCTGCCAGGGGAGGGGGAGTTCCCTATGTGAGATCCTACAGGGACGGGCCTTTGAGGAACAAGTACCTGGGTTCATCAGGCAACCTTTTCACTTGAGCACCTTGCAGTCAGAGATGAGACAGACTGTCCACACGGTCCCGAGCTTTGTGCTCTGTATGGGCCTGTGTTAGGTACTCAGTCAGCTCCTGGAGGCTTCCTAGAAGATGCAGGTCTCTAGCTGGCCGAGCCTTGCTTACAGTGTGACCCAGGGACAGTCCCTTCTCTCTGGTCCTCTCCATGACTAGCTGCCCCCGGGGTCCCCTGCCAGCAGTCATGGGAGTTGCAGCCTCCTGCCAGGCTCCAGGACAGCCAGCGATTCTGTGCGCTAACCATGGAGGAACCATTTGATCTTCTCTCTGTCCATGCCAGTTCCTCTACTTCACAAGCTTAGTGACCTCATATTACTAGTCCCATCCTGTTCCCCCCAGGACGCCTGGAGGCCAACCAGACCCTCGAGGGAGCTGGTGGCAGCATCACCAGTGTGGACATAGACCCCTCGGTGAGAGGATTTTGCCCCACAGACCTGAGATATTTTCCCCAATCTTCATGTCAGGCAGGTGGGGCTCTGGGGCCAGAGTGGATATTGTGGTTATCCTAGAACTGGGGCCTTGGGCTCCTCCCTGGCCTAAGCTTCCCTGCCTTTTTTTTTTTTTTTTGCGGTACCAGGGATTGAACTCAGGACCTTGCGCTTTTGAGGCAGGCTTGGCACCACTGAGCTAAATCCCTGGCCCTTCTCTGCCTGTCTCGATGACTTGGGTCTCGGGAAGCTCTGAAGCAGCCCCTAGCCCAGCTCTCTGGCCTGAGGGATCCTGCTCTGGCCAGGCCCAGGCTCAGGATCCCTCCCACCCTCATTTCTCTAGGGCTCCCAGGTTTTAGCAGCTACTTACAACCAGGCTGCCCAGCTCTGGAAGGTGGGAGAGGCACATTCCAAGGTGAGGCCTGACTGGGGAGGAGGCAGCCTAGGAGTGAAGGGTCATACCTCTGGACTTGGGGGTCTATTATGAGGGCTTGGCCATGCCCTTGATCCACACCTGCGATGGAGCAGGAGACACTGTCTGGACACAAGGACAAGGTGACAGCTGCCAAATTCAAGCTAACAAGGCATCAGGCGGTGACTGGGAGTCGAGACCGCACAGTGAAGGAGTGGGACCTTGGACGCGCCTACTGTGAGGCCCAGCCCCACCTCCCCTGCCCACTAGCCAGCAGCCCCCAGATGCAAGGGACCTCACCCTGTTCTCTGGGATTCATAGGCATTTGGGGTGAAGCTCTCCTTCTCTTCCTCCCCCTGCTGCCCTGTGCCTTGGGCTTTGGGCTGGTGAAGAAGAGGTGGAGTGAGACCTGCCTGGGGGACAGTCTTGGGAGGACACTGTCCCTTCTGGGTCTCAGCATCACCACATGTCCAGTGGGCTGGCTCCCGAGAACCTTGAGAGCCTATACTCTGCCCTTTGGTCCCCAGGTTCCAGGACCATCAATGTCCTTTCCTACTGCAATGACGTGGTATGTGGGGACCACATCATCATTAGTGGCCACAATGACCAGAAGATCCGGTTCTGGGACAGCAGGTAACAGGACTGGCTGTGGGTGGGTGTTGGAGGCCTGGGGACAGAGTCCTGAAATTCTCATTCCTTTCTCTGGCCATGGAAGGAAGGGTCATGGATGTACCTCAGGGAAGTGAGGCTGTGGCGCCAGCTGCACTGAGCCCTTTGAGGGCTCAGCCTACCCCTCCAGGAGCTGTGCCACCTTCTTAGTGGCTCTTGGTCCAGCACTGGACTCTCCCTAGGCTTTATAATCAAGATAGACGAACACCTTTTCCCATTTTGCTACTATTTTTTAATCAAAAGGAAAAATTTAGTTTTTTAAACTGAAGAGCCTGGCATTGGGTGTGAACCATTTACAAAATCAGAATGAGAGCCAATGCTGGGCCTGGCTCTCAATTCAAAGTCTGCTGAACTTCCTCACTGGAGGCAGCTAGCTTCAGTGGGTGGCCTCAGCCCCAGAGAGCCAGGCCCTGGAGTGCCATTGGATTTGGTTCGCTGGCACTTTCTGTCAGGAGTGACCCAGGCCAGGGGGAGCTCTTTTTCACCCCTCTCTCTGGGATACTTTTCAGGGGGCCCTGCTGCACCCAGGTCATCCCTGTGCAGGGCAGAGTCACCTCCCTGAGCCTCAGCAATGACCAGCTGAATCTGCTCAGCTGTTCCCGTGACGACACACTCAAGGTCATTGACCTGCGCGTCAGCAATGTCCGCCAGGTGTTCAGGTACCAGACTTGTGTCTGCTGACCCTGTGGCCTTTGCTGGGGCAGCTAGACCTCTCTTCTCCTGTGGATGGCCCTCTGGGGCCCTCTCTGGGGGGTCCCTTCGGAGGGACCCAACTTTTGACAGAGGAGGCTCCTGGAGCTCCTGGCTGGGGGGCAGGGCTGACAGGGCCCTCATTCTGACCCTGGCCCCATCTGTCCTCAGGGCCGATGGCTTCAAGTGTGGTTCTGACTGGACCAAAGCTGTGTTCAGGTGTGTCTACGAGAGGAAGCCTGTGCCGAGTGTGCCCTGTCTGGACACACACCCTGTGTGTGTCCTCACTTCTGAGCACATTTCTCTTGCTCTGTTGTGGCCACTGTAGCCCTGACAGACGCTATGCACTGGCAGGCTCCTGGGACGGAGCTCTGTACATCTGGGACGTAGACACCGGGAAACTGGAGAGCACCCTTCAGGGGCCCCACTGGTGAGCACAGCCACCCCCTTTCCTGCCCTGCCCCGAGGCCTGCCAAACTGAAGCCAGGTTCTGACATGAACCCAAACCTTTCATCCCACCAAAGCCCTTCACAGGTCACAACGTGCCCTTCCACGTGCATTGCGCCATCCTTATCACAGCCCTGTGAGCTCATTTTACAGATGAGGAAATGGGCTCAAAAGGGGGCCTCAAACTGCCCAGGCCCAGCAGGGAGGGGCATAGCCTGGCTGCAGACCTGGTTGCCCCCTGAAGCCTGCCCTCCCTTTTTCTCAGTGTTGCTGTCAATGCCGTGGCCTGGTGCTGCTCCGGGAGCCATGTGGTGAGCGTGGACCAGGGCAGGAAGGTGGTACTCTGGCACTAGGGTGTGTCATGACTCCCCTGCCTGGGCTGCAGCGCTGGTCTGAAACAAGCCAAACAGCTTCCCTCTGCTCCACTGGGCTCCAGAGCCTTGGGGCTGGTGGGTGGGTGGCCTCCAGACATATGGGGAAGAAGGCCTGGCAGGACTTGGCCAAAACAAAGTAAGGGTTTGAGAAATTACAGTTTTTTAAAAATCTGTCTCCCCACTTCCTCTCCCAAAAGTGGAAAGTGTATCTAAACTGTGTCTGTTTGCTTCTTTGCAGCATTCTGGGTACAAGGAGACCTTTGAACTGGGGGGGATGTGGGGGTTCTCTTCCTCCTGCCTGGGGAGATGGGCACTATTCCTATCTAACCATGAGAACAGCATGAAGAGGGGCCCAGAGGCAGCAAAGAGCAGTGGCTCTTGGGGATGGGGATGTGACCCTTGATCCAGTCATGAGGCCAAAGCAACATCATGGGCTTCCTGCTCAGGCACCCTGGATAGACTGAGGCTGTAGACAGAGCAGGGGAGGCATCCTAGAGGGGTCCCAGTGGAAAGGATCCTAATATGCTAGAGTGATGTCAGGATACTTGGTACACTGGGCCTGCCAGTAAACCAAGGCCCCGTTCTTCCTCCAGAGGCAGAGCTCAGGGTAGAGGAGGCAGCATGGACTAGGCCTGGGACTTCACTTACTTTTTTTTGTGTGTACGGGGGACTGAACTCAGGTCCTTGCGCTTTCAAGGCAGGCGGCAGAACCACTGAGCTAAATCCCTGGCCCATTCACTTACATTTTTAATCCACACAGTGAGCCCAAGTTTGAGGGGTCATAGGGCAAAGCCTGGCATCCCACTTCTTCTGCAGCCTAGAGCTGGGCACAAGCCTGCGGAGATAGATGAGTATTGATCAAATAGCAAATCTAACTGGGTGTGGTGTGGCCTATAATCCCAAGCACTCTGGGAGGCTGAGGCAGGAGGATCACACATTTGGGTCCAGCCTGGGCAGCTTAGCAACTTAGTGAGACCCTGTCTCAAAATTTTAAAAAAGGGGCTGGGGTTGTAGGTCAGTGTGAAGGCTCTGAGTTCCATCCCCATTAATACCCCCCAAACAGCAAAAGCTGCATCCTGCTGGCTCCCAGCTCCCAGCTCCACCATCCCTCCAGGCCTGGTGGTCCCCTGAGCTCTGGAAGACGTGCCCAGGTGCCTGTTGGCTGTCATCTCCCCTGCATGTTACCTCTGACCCTCACAGCAGCAGAGCCTGGGGCTGCTGTGCCTGAAGTTCTTCATCCCTGAAGCCACTCTAGGGCACCTTTTAGACTTCTATTTCCTCCCTGTCCTGCCCCTCCCTCCTGCCTGTGCCTGAGCCAGAGTGACTTCCTAAGGTGTCATGGCTGATCCTTTGAAGTTTCTCTGCTGCCTTCACAAAAACTCTTCAGCTTGAAATTCAAAGCCCTTTAGATGCCACTCCTGGCCTGCATCTTCATTTGCTTTTTATTCTAAATGTGTCATACACATGCTTTTTTCTCTGTCCAGAATGTTCTTGTCCCTCTCACCTGCAATTCAGATTTGTCCTTAAGGCTGTTCCCACTGAGAGTCCTTCCCTCACCTGCCAGGCTGGGTGGAGGCCTCTTGTTTTACCCTCCTCTGTATCTATCCCCCTCCATTTTAAGTCAGGGAGCTCTTGAAAAAGGCCTGGGTGGGAACAGAGTATTCTCTGGGATCAGGCCTGGCCTAGCAAAACCTTAGGAAATGTTTCCTTTTTTTTTTCTGGTACTGGGGATCAAACTCGGGTCCTTGCGCTTGTGCAGCATGCGGCGAAACCACTGAGCTAAATCCCCGGCATGGGAATGTTTCTTAAGTGATCAATTCTCTTATTCAGGGATACAGCAAGTTAACAGGGTTCCAGGAGCCCAAACCAAATCTCCCCTCAGGCCGGCTCCAGCCCTCCTGCCCTGGCTCCCGGTGGCCACCAGGGGTCACCAGCGGCTTAATCTTTGCCCAGACCATTCTGAACCCTCCAGGGATTAGGATCTGGAAAGACCAAAGCTCCTAGTCGCCATCACTAAGCATTTAGGATGTGTCAGCCTCGCTTTGCACTTCTTACTTGTTCCAACTACTGTGTGATCTGTCATGTTTTACAGATGAGCAAAACAAGGCTCAGACATCAAGTGATTCAAGATCAAACAGCTAATGACATAGCTGGACTGTGACTGCACTACACACTTTTAAAAACAAAACGTCCAGACTTCAGGCTCCCAGTTAGGCAGGGGTGCAAGGGCCCCTGTGGTGTGGGGTGTTGGGGTGTGTGTGATTCCTGCTTTGTGTCTGACTTTCCTCCCTGCATCTTCTCTGTCCTCCATTCTGGCCCCTGAGCTTTCTTGAAGTGAGGACATGGAGGGACACAGGAGTGAGGGAAACTTGAATCCTGGGAGGCTGTTATTGGCTACACCACTGGGGTAAGTTCCTCAGTGTATGTGGTTTTGTTGCACCTCACAGGATGGTTATGAGACTGCTTAAGTGACTCAGAAGAGGTCCCCAGGAAATAATGTGACTCACTCCCTAGGACAGCAACTCCTCCACTCCCTGCAAGGCTTTCCTTCCACTTCTGACCACACAGCTGTTGGGGTGCAGCTGCCTTCTCTCAGGGAGCACATTCTATTTTCCTGTGCTTTTTGGAGGAGCAGGTCTAGAAGGTGAGAGTCAGGCTGAGGCTTTCCAGGGAATGAGGTGGGCTGGAAGAAGAGATGCCAATACACTACAGGGGACGTGCTCAAGGCAGGCTGCCCTTCTGGTCTTTTTTTTTTTTTTTGTACCAGGGATTGAACTCAGGACCTTGTGCTTTCGAGGCATGTGCAGTGCCACTGAGCTAAATCCCGGCCCCCTTCTGGTCTTTTTAGCAGAGGGGCCTAGTGGTAGCAATTGTGCCAGGCTGTTGAGAGTCAATGCTCAGGATTTTGATGCTCAGGTGCTGAAGGGGTGCCTGAGTTTGGGTCCTTAGTAGAAAATTGGAATGGCCTTGCCCTTGCTGTATACATGAATTAAGGCCCAGAGAAGAGGCAGGAGCTTAGGGTCACACAGCAGAATGGGGGAGGGACCCAAGCCTCTGATTCTCTTTGGCAAGAACTGGACTCAGGTTCTGCTGAGGGGCTGGGCTGTTCTTCAGGAGGACCAGTTACAGGTTCTGCTCCCAGTCCAGTGACTTGAGAAATCTTGGACAAATCACAGCAGCTTCTGGGCTGTATATCCTCATCTGTGAAACTGATTCTTTCCCAAAGCTCCAGGCTCCTAAAGCTGACAAAGCTGTACCTGTTGTTCAGCAGGCACAGATAGCACAGGCCATAGAGACCTCAGGGAGGAAGAAATAACAGATGCCCTTGTTCTGGATTCTTCCTGTTCCTTGGTCACCTCCCAGACTGGGCTTGAATCTGATACATATTTTTTTAAGACAGGGTCTCACTATGTAGTTCAGGCTGGTTTTGAACTCACTATGTAGCCCAAGCTGGCCTTGAACTCACAGCGATCCTCCTGTCTCAGCCTCTTGAGTGCTAGAATTACAGGCGTGTGCCACCATGAATCTGATGTTCTTGAGTCTCCTTGATCAGCTGTGAACTCCTTAGTGATAGGAACTGGACTCCAATGCCAAGAACATGGTTCATGGCAGTGGAGGAATCCTGACACCAAGTAGAGGCCCATAAGAGAGATTCAGATATACCATGTCTGTGTACAGGCTGTTTGCCTTTTTTTTTTTTTTTTTTTAATTCTTAAGTTCTTTTATTGGTACATTTTACTTTTTTTTGTTGCTGTTGTTTTGAGACAAGGTCTCACTATGTAGCTCAGGCTGGCCTCAAACTCAGTGATCCTTCTGCCTCAGCCTCCCATGTGCTGAGATTACCGGAGTCTGCCACCACACCCAGTTGTTTGCTTTCTTTGAAGTATACCTGCTAATCAGAAACATCTTCAATTCATCCACACATTATTTACTTAATCTTCCTGGATTTTAGCGAGATTGCATTACCTTCTCATTCCCACTTTATAGACAAGAAAAGGCAGGCCCAGAGGTGAAGAGCTGAGCGTTGAGCCTAAGGTCACAGTGGATCACGGGTGGCTCAGGGACTCAAATACAGGTCTTTTCACCAGGCTTTTACCTTGCCCCTCACAGGATTAATAGAGGGGGTGTGCAGTACACAGTGTAGAAGGGGTGTGGGTTCCTCTCTTTGTTTCAGGATAAAACACTCCAGGAGAATATTTCCAGACCAGAGTTTTCAGAAACAGATATGGCAGAAGTACTATGTGTGTTTTTTTGGCCATGGGGATCAAGGAAAAACCATCCAGAAAAAAAATGCTCTTTGGTATTCTAGTGGTTCTTGGCAGATCAAACAGTAACAAAGCAAACACATGAAGGGTCTAGGAGGAAACTTGGCGTGTCAGGCCATAAGAGTTCAGGACAAATTTCAACTCTTCCCCCTTTAACTTACAATTTCTGTAATTTGGCTGTATTTGTGTCATGAAAAACAACTTCATAATGAACAAAAACAAAGGCAAAGATTCTGAGCAGCCAGATTTGGTCATAAGGCCACTTAGAAATGGCCAGACAATAATTAGAACTAAGATCAGGGCCGGGGATTTAGCTCAGTGGCACCACACCTGCCTGGCAAGTGCAAGGTCCTGAGTTGGATACCCCTTGTGGGGAGGGACACACCTAAGATCAGCTGTGGCTGGGCTTGTGTGGTGAGCGATTAGAGTAGCCTGGGATGTCTGTTGCAACTTGGAGCATGAGGGTTGGTTTGTTTCAGTGGAGGAGTCCAATGACTTGAACTTTCTTTTAAATTTCTTGCCATCTCAAGATGTCCATACATTTTGGGTACTGGGGATTGAACTCGGGTACTTGTGCCTTCGAGGCAGGGGGCAGAACCACTGAGCTAAATCCCTGGCCCTAGTCCATGTACTCTTAAGTCTGTTCTCAAACATGTGACCTGTTGTGTAATACTCTTACTCTATCTTAGAATAATTGAACTGATCCAGAATAGGTGAAAACAAGCAGTGTTTTCACAAGCATAAATCATAAATTCTCATATGAGTTTTATGCACAGAAAAATGTTTGGGAGACTACATACCATACATTCCCAGCTCCGAGAAACAGGAGAGTTTGTGGGAGTCTGCTCCCAACAGGTTAGACCTGGTCCTTAGTGTAGCTGGCTGGAGGCCAGAGAGACTCAGCCTGTAACCAGGACTCCTCTATCCATCCCTGAGGCCAAAGAAATTTCTTTTCACACAATTTACCCTCAGGGTAGAGATTTAGGAGAGAACAGGCAACCAGAATAACCACTTCTGGAAGCCAGCAGTCACATCCTCTAAGGGGACATCCAAGACCCTCCTCTTACCCCTCCAGTAGCAGAATCTGAGCTCCCTCCCCAGCACACTGTCTGCCCCTTCATTCAGCAGGTCTCACAGCACTGGCCTCATGTATGGACCTGTTTTGGGTTTTTTTTGGCACAGGGGATCGAACTCTGAACCTTGCACTTGCGAGGCAGGCGGTGAAACCACTGAGCTAAATCCCCAGCCCAATGGACCAGTTTTTTTTTCCCCACTGGGAAAGACCTGTGAAGGCAGACACCATTACTTATTTATTTCCCTCTCTAGTATGCAGGATATCACACCTAGCACACAGGGACTGTTCCTCAGATAGATTTACTTTTTCTCTCTATCGGATAAATGATTTAAGGAGGGCCCAGGAGTACATATCTTTAGCAAAAGCATGTTCTTTTTGGAAAAGCCTATTCACCCAAATCTTTTTATAAAGACACTTAGAAAACTTAATTCCATTTTTTTTATTATTCAACATTTTATACATAATAAATACAAACTTTTTACAGCCACTGTAAAGAAAGCGCATGTGCACAGAGGCTCCCTCTGAGCCCTGCCCTGTGCGTGTGACACTGGGATATATGTTCTGGAGGAGGGGTTATTTTTTTTAAAAGAGGAGGCATATTTTCACAACTGTTTTTTTAAAATAAAATTAGCAGCTCTTCCAAAATATATTTTAAAATATAACAAAAGATTTGAAATAATTCTGAGGTTGTGGAAAACTCAAATTCAAGGACAATTTGGCTAGCTAAAGACAATACATGATGGGGTGGCAAGAACTGCTCTATTTAATAAGCACTTGAGAGATTTGTAAGATGTCAGAAACTTCTAAAATCTTTTTAAAAACATCCTTTTGTTTTTTAAACTTAAGAATAAGTTTGATAAACGTAAAAAGACCTCATATAGATCAACAAGTTAAGAAATGCCAAAAACCACAAAACAAAAATCATTGAGAAGATTCAGCAAGGACTACTGTTACTTAAGTGATCAAATGACTAACTGAAAATTTCTTCCGCTCTTGGTCAAAAATCCCACAGGGACATTTGGCGAATATTTCAAGTTTTTAAAGATTCTTATGAAGGGTGTGGAATTCTGAAAGCATAATGCAACTTTTTGGATTCTGATTTTGTTTTTGGTACCAGGCAGGCGCTGCACCACTGAGCTACATTCCTGGCCCCTGAAAATCTGATTTCATGACAAAAATTTTTAAAGCAGCTGGGGAAAATCCCTTGGTTCCTAGGTAACACATTCCCTACCTTCCATGGGGTGGACAGCCAGAGCTCCACTCTGGGCCCTGCTACTGTGGTGTGGAGAAGCCCCTACCAATCTGGGACACACACAGCTCTTTGCTTGTCAGCCTGCATTTGTGCAAGCTGTGCATCCTTTAGTCCTTTCTCATAGGCAGCCGGTTTCCACCATGGGCTCACAGGATCTTCCTCCAAAGGAAATGTCAGGGCAGGGGGACCTGAAAGCTGCATTTCCCATGAGTGACAGCTGGTCTGCACTAGCCACAACCTGGCTATTTGGGCCAGTGTGCTGGCTTGGGAATGAAATAATTCTAGAGGCCTCCCCAGTAGGGAAGCTCAATGATGCAGACATGTGTCCTCAATTTATCCAGACATTCATGTTCTAAGGGTATTGGCCAGAAAAGTATATGCTGTAAAAACTGAGAACTACCCAAAGACAAAAAGAACATTAAACTGGCTCACTTCAGATCTGGAAGCTCCAGTTCTGTGTTAGCCATAGCCTCCTTTTTATTAGTCTATGTGATGGGCAAGATGTGGCTATTAGTTCAGCCCCTCCAGGTTAGCCCCACTAATACTAAATGAATGGCATAAATATTCAGACAAACGACACTGTTATTTTAAACCTGTTAGTTGTGGAAGAGATGTGTATTAATGTCAATGGTGCTAAATTCAGGGCAGTCCGTTTTTTTCTCAGTAAGGGTTCACTTTCAGTCTGGGGATGAACTTCGGGGAGGAGCCAGCCTCTCCTGATCCCTCTTTCTGTTTCCTTTTGGAGCCAGCATGATCTGATTAATACTTAATCAGATGAGCAAAAGTCACTTGGAGAAAGATGAGATCTTTGCCACACCCTTGTGGCCACAGTAATATACTGTACGAGGGCACATGATCAGTAATTCTGTGACTGTGCCCTGGGACGTGGCCTGGCTTTGAGTATCACATAAAAATGGACCACTGTTAGGCATAAGGGATGTCCCCTCTGTGCTGGGGCCCACTAGGATTTGTGCTATGGTATGAGAGATGACATAGAAAATAACAACAAAAAAAGGCACAAAATATTCAAAACGTGGGAAAAGTCCGCCAGGCCACCCAGTCACATAGAATCCTCCTTGGTTATGCTCTGTTCAAGAGTCATCATGCAAAGGTGCCTAAAAAACAAGACTGGCCAAACTCCAAGACTGGCCTTGATTGTAGCCATAATGGAGGGCAAGCCCATTGTCACACCAGTGTGATCTCCACATCTTCCATCTTCTCCGTTGGCCTCCGGTGGTTCTGTGTAGGTGGAGGGGGAGCTGCCCGGACCTGAGCAGTGAAGAGTAACATGGGCTGTCAGTTTCCTGAAGGGTGTGGAGTGTCTGCAAACCCTAACCACTCCTTTATCAAGGGCATGAGCACCCAGCACTTTCCATCTAGGATTCACTGCTTCCCACCCTGAAAAGCAGGTGCTGTACTGGATGACTTGGCAAACCCACAAATCAAGTTGCTGCCTAGGCTGAAAGCCTTGTGGCAGCAAGAGTCACAGCAGTCTTAAAATCCTTCTCAAAGTCAAGGCCTGGAGTTGACAGAGGGAAATGTTTAGAGAATTGAAAATCATGTCAACCTGTCTTAGGAGGACAGTTGCCAGAGAGAAGGCTGGTGAGGCAGGATGGGGTTAAGATGTGAAGGACAGCTAGATGTGGTGGTGCATGCCTGTAATCCCAGCACTTGGGAGGCTGAGGCAGGAGGATCACTGCGAGTTTGAGGCCAGCCTGGGCTAGTGAGTACAATGCCAGCCTGAACTATACAGCAAGACCCTGTCTTAACAACAAAAACAAGGATGTGAAAGACTTTGCTAAGCCATGTTAAAAAAAAAAAAAATCTGGGCATGGTAGTGCATGCCCGTAACCCCAGCACTCTTGGGAAGCTGAGGCAAGAGGATTGCCATGAGTTTGAGGCCAGCTTGGATTACATAGCAGTTCAAGGCCAGCTTGAACTACATAGCAAGACCCTGTCTCAAAAAACCAACGAACCAAACAAACAAAAAATAAATGTGGTTACTAGACAAAAAAAATCTGGGCTTTATTCCATAGGTAAAGAGGAGTCTTTGCTGGATCACAAGCAGTGTCAGATCTGTGAAAATACTCAGGTACCACTTTAGAGTAGAGGTCAGAGGTGGACCAGAAAAATAAGAAGATAACTTAGACTAGGCATGGTGGTACTTGTCTGTAAAAAAGGGGGGTGGAAAATAACTTAGGAGGCTTTTTCAGTCACCTGACAAGAGAGCTGATGTTAGCCAGAACGAGAGCAGCAAAGGTGGAAGCAGGGCAGCAGAGTTTTGAGAGCTGTCTCTGAGGTAAACCTGGTAGGATATGGAATTGACTATTTGTGGGAGATGGCTAGGGAGGTGCCAGCAATGATCCAGAGTACTGGTAGGATGTCGGTTCCACTCACCAAGAAAGGCAATAGAGATGAAGGAGTGTGTCTAAATAATTTTTGCTGAGTTTTGGGGTCTGGGACATACAAGATGTGATGACCACAAGTCTGAAGCTCAGGTAAGAAACAAAAATCTGGGAGTTGTTGGTACATAAATGGTTCTCACAGCCATGGGACTAGATATGATAAGTTGGGGAGAATGCCTTCACCGACTTCAAGAAAAATAGTCCTGGGACAGAACCATGAGAAGTTATCAGCAGAGATGGATAGAAGCAAAGAAGCCTGCAAAGGTCCATTAAAGGGCCAGACAAGTGGAAAGCAAGCCAGAAGAGTGGGGTAGAGCAAGCAAATCAGTCTCTTTCTCTCCTTTCTCACTCTTACCCACCAGCTCATGTTACCACTGCCTCCTGCTTGGACCACTGCTCACGGGTCCTAGTGGTCACCCATGTCTATTCTGCTACCCTCCATTACTTTCTACTTAGCAGCCATAGCAATGCTTTAAAAATGCAACAACACTGTTCTGCTTAACTAACACCTAACAAGACACTCAAGCACATCTATTGAGTGAATGAAGCCAGTCGTTCAAAGCATGGTATTAAATGCTGATACAGGGTCAAGGAAAATAAATTTGCAAAGCATCCTTTGGATAAGTAGTGTGAAAGCTATGACCTTGGAGTGTAGTTTGAGGTAAAATTGAGACAGCAGGAGAGTGAAGAGCACAAGTAACTACTTATCAGAACATATTCTCCCAGAAAACAGAAATTCTTTGAGGCCAAGAAGTATATAATTTCATTTCAGTGTCCCTCACACAGACAAATACAGGTCTGGAAAATAGGTTCTTAATTAATGCTTGATAAAAGAATTGCTTCTGTTTTACAATTACACTACTTTATGTTCAGAGAACTTGTTACAATTTAAATACATCTGCACAGGTATTATCTTGTGTGCTCTTACCATGGCTGAGGGAGAAAAGTTCTAATACAGACTAAATGTTCCAAGTGAGCTGACTTCACAGCCTTTCAACAGTTCATTTAACCATCCCAACCCCTTTACCCTTGCTTGGCAGAATCAGTAACAACACAGGGGTGTGGGAACTGAAGGACCCTAGTTAGCAAGACAGATTCCATATTGCTGCTTGACCCACCTGCCTGCCCTTTAGATGAACTTAGAAGGAGGAAGCTTAAAAACCTCCTCCCCTTAGAAAGTCTCTTTAGAAACAGTTAATCAACTATTGTTTTACAAATGTTCTAATGGCAGGACATTCCGCTTCTGTACCTTTCGCTTGCTTTGCTAGTTCTATCCCATAGGGGGGCCTAGAAACTGTTGACCTCAAAGGTGTATAAAACATGTCTGTCTCCCCCTAGTCGGGGCTCGAGTCCGATGCTCCGCTCGAGTCCCGGCCGGTAATAAACTCCTGTGTGGATTTAGTATCGGTCTCTGGTTGGTTCTCTCTCACTGGGTGTAACAGGAACATATTAATTTCTCACTTTCAATCTGGAAGAACTATGCAGTCCATAACCCTGATGAACAGGAGACTTACAGGTCGCAGTTTGCCATATGAGGTCTCAGGGGTCTGCCTGGATGCCTGTGAGAATCCTGGGGATTCAGCATGAAGGTTGTTTTCTAAGGGAGAGAACCAAAGAAGCTCAATTTATTTGTGCTGTTAAGCAATAAAATCACTAGTGTATTTCTGAAGTGAAAATACATTTAGACTGCCCTGGAGGACCCTTACCTTGTGCTGAAGGAGATCGGGGGAAGAACTGGGAGCTCCTCTTATCTGGGCTAGGGTAAGGGCTGCTGGGAGGCTGGTCATACAACGGCAGTGGAGGCAGGGAGACGTGCGGCTTTGGGGAAGGAGAGATCTGTAGCAAGGGAGTCAAGGTTACCAGGTGCCCTTGGCTTCAGGAAGGACAGCTGGGTGCTTCTCTGGGGCTCAGCACATATTCCTCTCTGGAGCTAGGTTGTAACTGTTAAAACTTGTCAGCCACATTAGAAGCAAATGGCCTTAAAATAAGCATCCCAAATCCAGTTTTGTGTAATACCTAACATTTTCCTTTCACAGATCTCATATACTACTGATTTAAATTTATCTTACATAGTAATCAAGTCAAACCATTCTGAGACTCCATTGAAAAATGTAACAAATTAGCCCATTCAGTAAACCCAGTGAAGAACACAATGAAAACAAGTTGTGTTTTTCAGTATGTTAAAATAAAATAATTGGCTGAGTTTGTGACTTTGCTAGGTTTTGTATGTAACAATTACCATGCACACAAGACCGGCATGCATGTTCTTTTTTCTGCTACCTTCAAGTTCTGTTGTGACAGATCCCCAAAGTGACTGAATTAGGGATTTCCTGTAAAGTCAAGTTCCCTATGATGAGCAAAGGCTAGAGCTACCTAAGAGTGGGTCAGGGCCCCTCGCAGGATGTGGGTTGGGCAAGGGGGCTCTGACAGTGAGGGAGAGAAGGAGCCAGCTGAGTTGCACTACATAAATGAACCACAGAGAATACATTCCCTCTCTGGTTTGCTTCTTTCTCTCCACCAAACCCATCTTTCATATGTTACATACCATTTAGCATTTTGAATAATGGATTCAGAAAACAGAATATGGGGGTCTGGAGGTGTAGTGTGGCCATATTCCACAAGGGCCTCACAAGTCTTTCTCTGGCGTCCCGAATTCAGTTTTGTAGATACATGACAACCAGAATTGGAATGGAGAGGGTGAGGCAGAGAGATTACAGTCCATTTTTTAAAAAAGTGGTACTGGGGATTAAACTAGTCAAGTATTCTAACACTGAGCTACATCCCCAACCTGAGAGCCCACTTTTGCCTGGATCAAGAAACCTCTTAGGAGTAATTTTCTCTAACCATTCTGTAATTCAACTTTCTTCCCTCTTATGTACCTGAATCTCTTTCATCCATGGAGTGTCACCATTTTCTGAGGCTGAAAGTTCTTCCACTAGCACCGATGGGAAAACTCCAATCCGCCCATTGAACTCTCCTTCCCAGAAGCCATCATCATCTTGGTTTTCTTTGTTCAAGATACGGATGATTGCTCCCTCAGGAAAAGATAATTCATCATCTGTCTGGCCTTCATAATCATAAAGTGCTTTCACAAAACAGACTAGAGGGCAAGAGAGAAACAAATCTGGTAAGAACATTTATAGCTAGACTGCTTCTGCACCCATCCCTAGGCTCACATGACAACTCAAAGACCATCACACAGGATAGGAGTAAAGCTGTAATGTTTTTACTCACTGAAAATCAACTTTAGGGTTTTACTGCACAGGACGAATGTTACCAAATACAGGAAAACCGTATAGGATAGAAATAAAGTACTTTTTAACCTACTGATGGCTTACTCCCAGGTAATAGAGCTTAGGTCAAATGTGACCAAGTAAAGAGTGCCTTGTTTCAGTCTTTACCACTGGCATCTCCGTTGAGGCTGCCTGAAACGAGTTCTGCTTCTGTAGAATTGCTGGATGTATGTGACCGACTGTCCAAAGCAGCCAAGGACTGCAGCATGCTTAGTAAGCTGTTCGAAGTGGGAAACTGTAGGTACTTTTCTGGCACATAACCCACTTGGCCAACTTTATTTCGAGCCTGGTGAAAGACATGTGACAAAAAGGTTTGCATACACAATTTGAACAGGGAATAACAAGAACCAAAAGAAACTCCTAAAATGTCACAAGAAGGGGTGATATGAGCAAAGGAATATACCTTTACCCAGTCTTCCATATCTCCATCTTCAATCACTTCTAACACCTCATGTTCCTCAATGGTCAACTCATCTGGTTGAGAAGCCTGCAATGTAGGATGGTCATGGACAAAATTATAAAGGTTAGATAAAGAGCAGATGTGAGTTGGCTGTAACAAAAACCAAGGATCAAATACTGAAATGATTTTGAGAAACAAAAATTTTAATGCTGTAAAACTATCAGAATGAAGTGAAATTTTACTTAAAAAAAAACTAAACAAAATAAAACTGTAACAGAAACTGGATCTTCAAGAGGCAAACGGGTTCAGTGAAGAAAGCACCATACTGGAAGGAGCAGATCTGGGTTACAGCTCCCGCTTATGTACGTATTAGTAAGTTACTCAACTTGATGCCTCCATTTCTTAAAATGACAATCCTGCCATTTTCTGGAGGATGGAGGAGTCAAAATGGGATGAGTAAGCACAGAACCATGATGACTTGGGAAGTATAGGCAAAGGAGAAGGCACTGAAATGAAACTGCTACAGGAGGGCTACCATGGAGGTCATGCTGTGGAAATAAAAAGAACTATGTATGTGAATTGGATGGTAGCTTGAGCAATGCCTACATCTGATCTGGAATTGCTGTAAAACAGTGTCTGTAAGAGGAAAATTGTGGGAAAGGAATGACTGAGATCAGTCAAGCTTTGGATTATGCTTCAACTTTAATGTGGAGCCTGGGCTGACTCCCCTTGGATGCTTCTGTACAAGCTGTATTTTATTACTCTGACAGCACCAGTCACCATATTTGAGGAAACTCTTTAGTAGCTCCAGAGCTTTGCTTCCTAAAGAGCCTTGCCTGTCACATGCAACAGGCAGGGGTTTGCTGGCATCTTCTGGCTTTCTAGTAAACAGCCTTCAATTTTTTCTCTAAGTCCTAAGGTCAATTAAAACTTATCACCTGAAACCATAGTTTTTCGTTGTTCTTTTTTTTTTCTTTTTTTTTCCTGAGGCAGGGTCTTGCTATCTTGCTATGTAGTTCAGGCTGGCCTTGAACTCACTATGTAGCCCAGGCGGGCCTTGAACTCACGGTGATCCTCCTGCCTCAGCCTCCCGAGTGCTGGGATTACAGGCATGCGCCACCATGTCTGGTGAAACCACAGTTTTAAAAATCTCAACTGAAAGTGTAAAATAACTCCCAATTATACAAGCACAAAGGAAGTCAAGAAAGTAAGGAACTTCCTAAGACCCATTTGTTACTGCATGAACACTGAAGAATTTAATCAAAACTCAGATTCTAGATGTTTCCATAGCTCCTTGAGACAAAAAAGTACTGTATTGAAAACTGATGACTAAGACCAACCAGAGACCAAACTTTAAGTAAATTACCTCTGATCTAAAGACGTGAGGGGAAAAACACCACTCTATATAACTTTTCCAGTGGAATTTCTTTGCTACTCTTCAACCACACTGCCTTGAATATACCAGCAAAATGCATCCTTGTAATAAAGATATATTCCTAATTACATGGCAAGACTTAAAGGTATCAAAACAACTGACTTTAATGTGTGTTGAGAGCAAAGCAAGAGGGACAGAGTACCTTTTAATATGTTCTGCCCTTGTGAGAAAGTCACGGAGGTCCATGTACACTGTGTACGTCGTTCAACAGAAACAGGCACCAAGTATGATTGTACTGTCCTCCTGCACTGATAACCATTCTTCCACTAAACAAGGCTGACCTTTGCATGGCAACCAAGACCTCCAGAGCTTGGTCTCCTGGGCCTCGAAGTGCTTTGGACCAGCACATTCTTCCCCGTTCACTGAGGACACCATGCTCTTCTTTGCCTCTATGCTTCTACTGGACTATTCCTTTTATCTGGCATGCTCTGCTCTGTCCTTCCTATCTGCTGAATAAGTCAGATGACTGTGGATCTAAGTCCAGCTTCAGTCGGTTTCTATGGGCAAGCAACTGTATCCCTTTGATTCTCAGTTTTCTTTTATTTCCTACAAGAACATAAACTCTATGAAGGCAGAGATTTGTATTCGTCTTGATCAATGCTGCATTCTAGAGTCTGGAAAAGAGAACAGGACTATGATAGATGAGTTGTTTGATAATATCTTCCTTACAGACCAAAATGTATAATACATATTGGGAAATGGGAATAAAGTCTTCAAATGAGAAGGGGAACAAGGGAGGGGAGGACAAGAAAAAAAAGAGAATAGAAGGAAAAAATGGAAACAAAGCTTTTGTAAATAATGGGGGGAAGAGGGGTCGGGGTGGGGAGTGGGACAAAAAGAAGCAAGATATATCATATACAGGTACAAATTCCCTATGTTGAATGTTATCATTATGTATATCTAAAATGTACCAATAAAAGTTTTGCTTCAAAAAAAAAGATTGAAAAAATCTTCCCTATGGGGTTATTGAGGAGATTAGGAATAAAGAAACAATAGCTATTATTGTTATTCACAATTTGTGGCCCAGCTCCTATATTTCCTCAGACCAGCCATGATGAGCTAGTTGCTTCCTCTTCCTTTTGTTGCCATATGGCTTTGTGCATCCCCTCACAATGACTACAGTTGCATTCTAGTTGTTTTGTGGGCTCCCTATTAGAATGACTTACTTAAGGCAGAGACTATTTCTTCTCACATATCCCAACTACAGACAGAAATTGGTCAGTAAATGGCTAAATATACACATTTTAACCTCATATACACACATCTCCTACCTCCTAATATACAGTGACAGAATCTATTCCCATCTCCATCTCTCCAAATTTCCTGTATTTTCTTTTTTTTTTTTTTGGTACTGGGGATCGAACTCGGGTCCTTGCACTTGCACAGCAGGGGGTGAAACCACTGAGCTAAATCCCCAGCCCTCCTGTATTTTCTTTTAAAGCAATATGATTTTCCAAGTTACAAAAGTAACATAGATTCATTGTATGAAAATCATGTATAATTGAGATCTGAAGGTACATACAATTTGGTATCCTTTAAAATTTGCCATTGTGTTTCTTCCTACATAAAAATTCTTAGTAATGTAAATTTGAAAAATATTCATAACAATATTATATGTTGTGGTTATATTATATGAATGGTTATTTTCTTCTTGGATTGCCAACTTCAAGATATTAGAGGAGTAGTAGTAGTAGTAGTAGGATGATTTTTTTTTTATAGTGCTAAGGATCAAATCCAGGGGCCCTGCTCATATTTGATAAGTGCTCCACCTACCACTGAACTAAACTCCCATCCCTGAAAAAACATTTTGTGTCTAAAACATTTTCTATATTTTGTTTCCTTTCCTTAGAGTGGATACTAATAGGATTAAAAGCTATGAACATTTTTAAGGCTTCTGAATTTAACCATTAAATATAGCTTTTCTTTGTTCTCATCAGATCAATCTAGGCTTTCTTTGTTGGTCTAGACTAGTGGATTTGCTGGTTTTACACCATGCATGCTGCAGCTGGCTGTTTGTATCATTGAAAGCTCTAAAAGGTTTGCCATCTCTGGTAGACTATAGGAATCATGCTGAGGGTTAAAGTCAATCTCTGCTTTTTTAATTTGGTACCAGGGATTGAACTTGGGTCCTTGCGGTTGCGAGGCAGGCACCGGAACCAATGAGCTAAATCCCTCCCCCTCTTTTTGTGACAGTTTCTCCCTATGCTGCTCAAACTGGCCACCAACTCCTGGGCTCAAGTGATTCTCTCTCCTCAGCCTCCTGAGTACCTTGGACTACAGGTACGTGCCATCGTGCCCAGCTAATCTCTAATCTGTTTCCCAAAGGATGTCTACCAGGTGTGTCCAACCTGTGGCCCGTGGGCTGCTTGTTCTCTTTAAAAGAAAAAAAATTTTTTGTTGTTTTTTGAGATACGTCTCACTATGTACTGTAGTTCAGGCTGGCCTGAACTCACAGCAATCCTATTGCCTCAGTCTCCTGAATGCTAGGATTATAGGTGTGTGTAAATGTTACAATAAAAAACATATAAAAAAGAAACTTTTATTACTTACATACACTGTGTTATGTATTTTATATGTGGCCCAATACAACGCTTTACTCAGTGAGGCCCAGGCAAGCTAAAAGTTTGCACACATCTGGCTTTATATCATGACCAGGTTACCTTCACTTTTTTGTTGTTGTTTTGTTTTTTGAGACAGGGTCTTGCTATGTAGTTCAGGTACGTCCTGAACTCACTACACTGCTCAGGCTAGCCTTGAACTCATGGCAATCCTCCTACCTCAGTCTCCTGAGTGCTGGGATTACAGGGGTGCGCCACCATGCCCAGCTCAGGTCTACCTTCTTAAAAGTCCAATCTGTTTTTAGGGCAGCCAGTGACTCCTCCAAGCCAGGATAAAAAACGAACTTATAAGCCTGGTACACCAGGCCCTTTACAGTCTGAGAGCAAACTCCTTTAAGTCTGTCCCTCTATCCCCGCTCTGGGTACTCCATTTCCACAGCATTGAATGTGACCCGTCCCAAACACCCCAGATTCTTATCTCACTGGTATATGAGGTTCCTTGCTTACAAGGCCCCTTCTCCTCCCTACCCTCTCACTGTACCTAGAAAGGTCTTATTTATAATCTAATTTAAATGCTACCTCATCTGTAAAATTCCTCCCAACTATTGCAGGTACAATCAGTGACTTTATCTTTACTACAAATCTTTTTAAAATTTTTTGTGGTACTGGGATCAAACTCAGGACTTTAAGCTTGCCAGGCAGGTATGGCACCACTGAGCTATATCCCCAGCCCCCTTTACTATAAATCTTTTCATACCTGTTATATTTTTTAATTTAAAATGGTTTTTAGATTAATATTTATCCCCTCCAAGACTATCCATTCCGGGAAGGTATGGATAATGTCATGTTCATTCTTTTTTTTTTTTTTTTTTTTGGTACCAGGGACCAAACTCAGGACCTTATGCTTGTGAGGCAGGCAGTGGAACCCGAGCTAAATCTCTGGCCCTGTCATGTTCATTCTTACTTTCCCAAAGTTATCACATATTGGGCACCTATTGGTTGAATGATTGATTACATAGATTTTTATGGTCTGGTTAACCACAGGGACATGTCTGGGATATGCCAATGGAGGGAATATTGAATGAATGTGAGCTGTTTAAAATAATGATGCTTTCATGAATCTTCAGTGGGGAGCCAAAGAAATTTGAAAAAAAATAAGATTAAATTTGGCTGGTAATAAGAACTATATAGTTATATGCTGCATAACAACATTTGGTCAGACACTTAGGGCTCTCCATTTAAGGGCATTAAATTTTAATTCTGGAACTTTTAAGTAAATGTAACAATGAAAGGTGACATCAGAAAATATTCTCAATCCTAGTCTTATCCTGTAAAACATTCTCAAGTTTCTCAGGAAATGATTTCAAATTTTAAGAAGATTATCAAAACAATGTACACTGGAAAACAATTTCTAAGCCTTTTAGAAAGCAAGAAATATTATGAATTTAAATATAATAAAATTAAAATTTAAAAAGCCTGGGAACTACTAATATTGAGGAGTAAATACTATCAACTTTTGGCTATAGATGTTGGTGGGAGTGTGGCTGTACAGTGTATGATGATTGTTATCTCTTTTTTTTTGTAGCTCGGGGATCGAACTCAGGTCCTTGTGCTTGCACAGCAGGCAGCAAGACCACTGAGCTAAATCCCCGGCCCTGATGATTGTTATCTCTTAACATTTGTTTGTTATCTATTAGCATCATCCTTTCCTTTTTTTTTTTTTTTTTTGGTACCAGGGATCAAACTCTGGTCCTTGCTAGGCAGGAGTGGAACCAGTGAGCTAAATCCCTGGCCCCAGCATCATCCTTTCCTACTGCTGTTTCCATCCAAATGGGAGCCAGAGAATGATTCATTTGTTCCCATTCTCCTTATATCATTCATTCGTTCCATAATTATTTATTGAAGACTACTGTGCACCAGGCATTGTTCCAGGTGCTCAATACACACAAAAGAGTTGCATAGACATAATGTTTTTGTTCTCATGGACCTTCAGTGGCAGCCAGACAAAGAAATAATGAAAATAGGAAAGATTAAGTTTGGCTAGTTCCAGTAATAAGAACTAAACAGTTATGAACTACATAACAACATTTGTTCAACAATGGATCACACACATATGCAGTGGTCCCATAAGATTATGAAGGAGATGAAAAATTCCTATAACCTAATGACACTGTTGTCATCCTGACATTTTAGCATAACACATCATGCACATGTTTGTGAAGATGCTGGCATAAACAAACCTGCTGTGCTATAAAAGTATAGCAATACAGTTATGCATGGTATATAGTACTTGATAATGATAACTATGGTGCTAGTTTATGTATTTACTACACTTTTATCATTATTTTAGCATGTACTCCTTCTACTTATTACAAAAAAAGTTTACTAAAGTATGCTGGCTGACAGCAGCCTCATACATCTCATGTTTTTTCCATCTCTTTTTTTTTGGTACCGGGGATTGAACTTGGGTCCTTGCACTTGTGGGGCAGGCGGAACCACTGAGCTAAATTCCCAGCCCTTCCATCTCTCTTTTTTTATTGCTGCAGATTTAGCTCAGTGGTTCCGCCGCCTGCCTTGCAAGCACAAGGTCCCAAGTTCAATCCCCAGTACCAAAAAAAAAAAGGGCAAAGGTGTTTTTTAGGGCTGGGGATTTAGCTCAGTGGTTCTACCATCTGCCTCACAAGTGCAAGGTCTCAAGTCCATCTTTTGATTGACTGCATTATTTTCTCTTGTGTTTGATTTCATCCTGCGTTTTGTTCATCATGGCCTGAAGAACAAAATACACTATACCATGTGGCTCAGATATGTAGTAGGCTGTGCCACCTAGATTGGTGTAAGCTTATTGTGATGCAAAATTATTCAACACTGCATTTCTCAGAATGTATTTTCATTGTTAAGTGACACATTACTGTGCAATAAATAAAAGAGGGTACTAGGATAGAGAGTTATGACTGAAGAGTTGGTTGTATGTTGGGTAGGGGTAATCTTAGGAGGCACTATTTGAGCTGTGTCAAATGAAGAGAAGTGGCAACCAACAGAGATCTGCAGAAACAGTTCTAGGTAGAGGGACAGAAAATGCAAAGATGTGCAGTCAGGAAGGAGTCTGGTGCTTTTGCAGGCTGAGAAGCAGCCAGAGTGTCTAACGTGTATTGAGTGGGTGAGGTAGGAGAACAATCTGACATGAAGCTAGGGAGACTGACTGGAGCCAGATCAAGCTGGACATTATAGATCCCAGGGAAGAGTTTGCATTTTTTTCCCTGCATGTGATGGCAAGCTTAATAAAAGATTTAGCAAAGAGAACAAAATCATCTCATTTATTCATCAGAGAAAATTGTGGCTGTAAAGGAGAAAATGGACTGTTGGGAGGCAAGTTATGAAAGAGAGAGAACAATCATGAGGCACCCTTCCTCTTTTATCCTCATCAAAACAATGGCCTAGACCATGATGGTAGCAAGAGAGATGATGAAAAGGGAATAGATTCAGTATGTTTCAGGGTGGCTTCAATAGGATTGGCTGATGGATTAGACAGGGGAGTGAGACAAAGATAGCTGGGGAAAGGAAACTCAATTTATTTTATACTGAGTAAAAAGTTAATGGAATAGCAAGGTATGGGTGAGAGAGATTAAGAAGTATTATATGAAACCAGATTTGGAAATTCTGACATCTATTTAGCCAGAATCCTACTTAATGTGGAGCGCAAGAGTTTTATTAGGATGAAGAAAGGCAAAGTTTTAAAATTGATTTGTAAAATAATTTTACTTCGATATCAATTTTGGGAGTCATCCTAATGACAAATTGGCAATTGAGACAAAAGGTAAGAGCTCTATTTACTGAAAATTCACAGAATGTCAAGCACTGTGGTGAATGCTTTGCTACAAAAGTATTAGCTCATTTAATCTTCACAGTAACCCTACAATAGTGTCCCTATAATATAGATATGGAAACTGAGGCTCACAGAGACTAAGGGACTAGTGCAAGGTCATAAGGCTCACAAGCAGAAGAGACAAGATTTTAACTCTAGCAGTCTGATGCCAGAGCCGAAACTCTTCACTATTATGCTGTGTTGCCTCTGATGCTAACTGAATGTCAATTTTATGCTAAGCACAAGCAGTAGAAGCTAGGTAGATACAGTTACCTCAGAGGTGCCACAACTTAAGCAACAGGTTGCAGAAATACAAACCTTGTAGGAATAAACAACTTTGCAGGTGAGTGGATAATTTCTTAAGGTGCCAGAAGGGCTGGAACTGCTGTCATCAAAAACATCCATGTTGTCTTCAAACTCTTCTCCTTCTTCTCTCTCGGTATCTGCATTAAGCTAGGAAAAATTAGAAGCCATTGGCTAGTTTGTTTACTTTAAGAAGATGGCTGAAAACTGGAAATATACTTAAACTATGATTGTTTCAAAATGTCAATTTGCCTGTTTAACTGTTCTCACATTTTTCATTTTATGAAAGGACAAACATTAAAATAAAAGTAAAATGTCTTTCAAATATATAAGAAATAATTCCAGTATCCTTTCAGTTTTAACTGTTAAATATTGACAAAGCCCTCTTACATTTTTAACTTATCACACTAGGAAACATTAAAAATGTTCTACCAAGGATGTGGAGAAACAGGCTTTCATCGATGGCTGGCAGAAATGTTAATTCATACATCACTTTGGGAAAATAACCTTCCTGAAAATAAAACAAGTACTTGATCTAGTAATTCCAGTTTTGTGACTCCATCACGGAGAAATAAAAGGATGTAAGACTATATTCTAAGATGCTTAGCAACACTGGAGTGGCAAAAGCTTTGACACAACCCATCTGTCCATCAAAAAAGGAATGTTTTACTGAAGTATGCTTTATCCATATTACAGATAAATACTTTTTTTTTTTTTGGTTGTTTTTTGTTTTTTGAGACCGGGTCTCACTATGTAATTCTGGCTGGCCTTGAACTCAGTATGTAGTCCAGGCTGGCTTCAAACTCACAATGATCCTCCTGCCTCAGTCTCCTGAGTGCTGGGATTATAGGCATGCACCACCACCCCCAGCTCAGATAAACAGCACTCATTAAAAATAAATTAGTAAACAGAAAGCCCAGAAATAAATCCTCACATATATGGTTAAATTATTTTCAACAAGGGTGGTAAGATCATTTGCTGCTGTTTTCCTAATAAAATTCCATATAATTATAGGGAGATCCAGAAGAATAAACACTACTTTTTTTTCCAGCCGCATTTGTTGCCACTATTTCCAAGTCCTTGAAATATTTTCATCTATAACTATTACTGAAAATTCTTCACAGCTGAGTGAGGGAATCTTATCCTTATCATAATCAGGTAGTCAGTCAGGTCAGTGTCAAAATAAGCTCAGATCCTGAATTTATTTTATTGAGACAGGGTCTATGTAGTCCTCATTGGCCTTGAACTTGCTAGGCAGCCCAGTCTGGCCTTGATCTTGTGATTCTTGCCTCAGTATCCCAAGGGTTGAGATTATAGGAGTGTGCTACCCATGCCTGGCAGATCTTGATTTTTAAAAATTTCAGACTTATGAACCTGTTGTCCAACAGAACATTGTATCATATAAAAGGATCATATTCTATAAAGTGGCATAAAACTAACTTTAAACATATTTTTATATACTTAGAAAATCTTGTCTTATTCTAGGAAAGGTTATAGATATTTTGGCCCTGGGAATCAATCCAAAACATGTTATCTTGGTAATAGTAGTTGATACTATACATTCCTTTTCCTATTTTGAGTTCATTTATTGACTCTCATAGTAAGAAATAAAAATCTGGGGCCGGGGATTTAGCTCAGTGGTTCCACTGCCTGCCCTGCAAGCATAAGGATCTGAGTTCGATCCCCAGTACCAAAAAAAAAAAAAGAAATAAAAAGCTGCAGTGACAGTGATAGTGGTTGCTGCCATAGGCTTCTGCATTGCTCCAGCAGGTTTCCAAAGCATATCATCTCAGAATAATTTCTTTCTTTTCCCTTTTCTGCCCCTTTTACTTGTTACAATGTTTTCTCAACCCAGCATTTCTATAATCACATTCTTCCTCTTTCATCTTTACAACTGCTCTCTCAACTCTTTTTCTTTCTGTCACTTGACAGGAACTTCAATCAAAATGATTCTCTGTAGCTGTACTAATATTTTTCCTTCCTTAGGTGTTGTAAAATGTTTACTCTTACTGTAAAAGCAGATAAGAACAATCTTTTTGAGTTAGTTTTGCTGAGAAGCCAGCTTCTTATACTCAGCAAAAAAACCCCCAATGGGTGTCAGATTTGTGGTACTGTCACAAAGTAGCAAGCAATGGGCCCTGGGATCTGGCAGACTTGGGCTTGAGTGCTGACTATGCCATTTACTTGTGTGATCCTGGGCACACTATTTAACTTCTCAACTTCAATTACCTTTCTAATGAAGATAATTACTTCTTCACAGGGTTATTATAAGGATTAAATGAGGTAATGTCATGGTTTGTATCTAGATGCCCCTTTGCCCCCAAAGCCTCAGGTGCTCATAGGTGGGGCTTGTGGAAGGTGGCTGGATCATGGGTATGTGAGACTGGATTAAGGGTGTATGATAACTTGATTAGTTCACTGACGGGGTTAGCATAATTCTGGGTGCAGATAATAGTTCTGGGTGTACCCATTGGGTGTGGGTGGCACTAACCAATAGGCTTGCAGGTTGAATAGGATAAAAAAAGGGAAAGGAAGGCTCCCTGCTGACAGCTTCCCTCCTGCCTTGCCATGGACTGTTTCTCCTCTTCCATGCCCCCCTGCCATGTTGCACTGCCTTAGAGCCAGTTGACTATGGACTGAAACCTCTACAAAGTGTGAGCTAAAATAAACTTTTCTTCCTTTAACTTTTGGGTATTGGGTATTTTGTCCCAGCAACCAGAAAGTAACTAAGACAGGCAATATAGTTAAAACCCCTAATACCTGTTGGAAACATAGGAGATTTAATAAATCATTAGCTTTTGTTATTTTTATGAGACAGACAGAATCTAGATAAAGAATCTGGTTAACACCCAAAACAGCAGAAGGCAGTAGCTTACAGAATATTGACTAGCAGAACTTTTAAAATCCATCTGGACAAAGAAGTGATCACAGTGAATATTACTCTAAATATGACACAAGTAGTTATAAAAGATGATGTTAAAAATATCAGGAAAATGAATTTATGCTTCCAAGCAATATGGAATTATCAGGGGCCAGATTTAAACTTCCTGCCAGAAACAATTAAAAAATTGTTCAAAGCATAGGAAAGATCAGTTTTCAAGATACTGGACATCAAGCAATAGATAGTGATCTCTGGTGATAGGAAACAAATAATCTGCCCAACCTACTGCTGGAAAAAGTTCCCAGGTTGAGACCTAGGGAGAAGAAATCCAGACAGGGTGACCCCCCTAAACTGAGGAGGTGGAACTGCGAATTCAGGAAGGCCAGAGGTTGAAAAGCAGACTGCAGGGTGAAAAGAGAGAAGCATAGAGAGATCCTGGGAAATCTACAGAGCCCTCAAGTCTTCAATTGAGTACTGATCAATATGTGAATGTGAAGAAAGGATCCGAAGCTAGGGATAAAACCACTCAAAAGGATCAGAGAAAATGATACTCAGAGTTCACACAAATCTGCAAATAACTCCTGTTCTCTAAGAGTAGAACACTTCCTAAGAATAGGGCATCAGTTTGCATTCTCAGAAAATCAGCAAACATACTGAAGACTTGAACAATGCTGCCAACCAACTTAACTTAATTGACATTTAAAAAACATAACACCTAATGGCAAAATATATATTCTTTTCAAGTATACATAGATTATTTACAAGATATATCATATCCCGGGTCACAAAACAAGTCTCTGTAATTACCATTTAAAAGAATTTAAGTATGTTATTAGACTACTACTAAATTAGAAATTAGTAAAAGAAAGATGCCCGGAAAACCCCCAAATATTAGGAAACTTAATAACATATTTTTAAATAACTCATCCAAGAAGAAATTAAAAGCAAATTAGAAATTATCTGAACCTACAGTACATTATTAGACTTTGTTCAATGAATTTAAAGCAGTATTTAAGAGGGAAATGCCCTTATTAGAAATGGGTACCTTTAATAGGTACCTAATAAATGTTATATTAGAAAAGGAATGAATCAGTGACCTCAGCTTCTACCTTAAAAACTAGAAAAGAACTAGGCACAGGCATGGTGGGGCCCACAATCCCAGCACTCTGGGAAGCTGAGGCAGGGGAATTATAAGTTCCAGCCTAGCATGGGCAACTTAGAAACTTAGACACCTTGTCTCAAGAAATAAAAGAAGGGCTGGTGACATAGTTAGCCTGAAGAAAGAAGTGATTTAAAACCCAAGGAGAAAAATCAATAAAATAGAAAAGAGAAAAATTATAGGGAAAAAAAAAATCAGTGAAATCTAAAGGTAGTTCTCCATGGAGATCCACCTAATTGATAAACTTCTAGCAGAGAGGAGACAAAAGCAGTATCAGGAATGAAAGGTGATGTCACTACAGATTAGACAATCAAAGGACAGTAAAAGAATAGTACAAGCAACTTTTTTCTCCTGGTAGCAGGAATTGAACTCAGGACCTTGTGTTTGCCAGGCAGGGGTGGTGCCACTGAGCTATATCCCTGGCCCAGTATAAACAACTTTATGCCAATACATTTAGCAACTTAGATGGTATGATGGGCAAATTCCTTAGAAGAGACAAATTATCCAAGTCCACTGAAGAACAATAACCTGGAGTTAGGTGTGGTGGCACACACCTATAATCCTAGCACTTGGGAGGCTGAGGCAGGAGGATCATCAGGAGTTTGAGGCCACACAGCGAGACTACATAGACCACACAGACTACATAGCGAGACCCTGTCCCAAAAAACCAAACCAAACTAAAAAATCACAAACCCAAATCAAACAAACAAAAAAGAACAATAACCCGAAAAATCCTAAATCTACTAAAATAGAATTTGTTATTTAAAACTCTCACAAAGAAAATTCAAAGCCCAGATAACTGTTTGGTACGAATTGTACCAAACATAAAGTGAAAAAATTCTTCAAAATTCTACTTAAGGCCTCCAGAAAATTGAGCGGGGGATACTTTTCAAATCATTCTGAGTTAAGCATTAAACCAAAACCAGACAAAAGGATTTCAAGGTAAGAAAACAGAGTGGTATTTGTCGTGAACAGAGATGTAAATATGCTAATCAATATATAAAAACGATCATATATCAAGGCTCAAATGAGTTTTATCATGAATGTAAAGTTGGTTTAATATTTGAAAAATCAAAGAGTGTAATTCACCATATTAACGAGCTCAAAAATAGAAACAAACGGACAAGCTCCAACATCCATGCCTATCTGCAAACTAAATAGAAACAGCTTCTTCAATATAACAAAGTGCAGGGCCAGGGATTTAGGTCAGTGGTTCTGCCACCTGCCTCACAAGCACAAGGTCCTGAGTTCGATCCCTGGTACCAAAAACAAAAACAAAGTGCAGCTGCAAAACTCTACTGCTAAACCTCATATTAATGATGAAATACTGAATGCTTTCTCCCTAAGTTCAGGAACATGGCAAGGATGTCTACTGACTCTCATTATTTCTATTCAGCATTGTTCTGGAGATTCCAAATGTTAGAGCAAAGGAGAAAAAGGAATGCAAACTGGAGGGCTGGGGATTTAGCTCAGTGGCACACTGCACCTGCCTCCCAAGTGGAGGGACCTGAGTTCAATCCCTGGTACCAAAATAAAAAAAAATGGAATGCAAACTGGAATGGAAGAAGTAAAGTTGTCTTTACCTGCAGGTAACCTGATTATCTACACAGAAAATCCTATGAACTCTATAAGCAAGCTACTACAACTATTAAGTTTACCAAGGTTGGGGCTGGGGATTTAGCTCAGTGGTTCCGGCACCTGCCTTGCAAGCACAAGGTCCCAAGTTTGATCCCCAGTACCAAAAAAAAAAAAAAAAAAAAAGAAGTTTACCAAGGTTGCAGGATATAAGAACAATGTGCAAAAATCAATTATATTTTTCTGTGTTAACAATAAATAGGAAATTTAAAAGATCAATTACAACAGCATTAAAAGATATAAATAGGGCTAAGTCTGACAAAAGATGTGCAAGATTTGAATGCTAAAATCTACAAAACACTGCTGAAAGGAATTAGTCTTAAATAAATAGAAAAGTATATTATGCTCACAGATTGTAAGACTCAACACTGTTAAGATCTCAATCATCTTCAAATTGATCTATAAGAAATCACAATCCTAATAAAAATACTCTTAAGCTTTTGTAAAAAATTGATTTTAAAACATACAAAATGCAAAGAACTTAGAACACCCCAAACAGCTTCAAGAAGAAAGTTGAAGACTTACACTATTTGATTTCAAAGTTTATAATAAAATTACTGTAACTAAGACAGTGAAGTACTGACCTCAAGCTAGACAGAAATCAATGAAACCAAATAAGTTGAAAAATAGACCCAACAAGTACGACTAATTGATTTTTGGGTTTTTTTTTTGGGAGATGGGGTCTTGCTATGCAGTTTGGGCTGGCCTTGAACTCACTATGTAGCCCAGGCTGGCCTTGAACTCATGGTGAACCTCTTGCCTCAGCCTCCCAAGTGCTGAGATTACAGGCATGTGCCACCATGCCTGGCCTAATTAATTGATTTTTTGACAAAGATATAAAGCCAATTCAATTGAGAAAGATGTAAAGGCAATTCAACTGAGAAAGAGAAGTCTTTTAAAAAACGGACAACCGGGCTGGGGGTTTGGCTCAGTGGTTCTGCCACCTGCCTTGAAGGTGCAGTGTCCTGAGTTTGATTCCTGGTACCAAAAACAACAACAACAACAACAACAAAAACCTGGACAACCCGGTGTAGTGGTGGCACACCCATAATCCCAGCACTGGGAGGCTGAAGCAGGAGCATCACAAGTTTGAGGCTAGCATGAGCTACATAGTGAGACCCTGGCAGTATTGGGGATTGAACACAGGACTTTATGTATACTGGCAAGTGCCCTATTACTGAGCTATATTCTCAGGCCTTTTTATTTTTCATTTTGAGACAGAGTCTTGCTAAGTTGTCCAGGCTGGCCTAGAACTTGGCGATTCTTCTGCCTCAGCTTCCTGAGTAGTTGGGATTTCAATTCATTTTTTTTCTGATATTCAAAGATTAACTCAGACTAGAATACAGATTTAAATATAAAACCTAAAACATTAAAACTTTTAGAAAAGAACATGGAAAGTCTTTATGACCTTGACTTAGGTGAAGACTGCTCAGGTACCACATTGGAATTATGACTCATAAAAGAAAAAGAATTAGTAAGTTGAACTTCATCAAAAGAAGTTATGTTCTTTGAAAGACATTGTTAAAAAAATAAAAAGACAAGTCACAGACTGGGGAAAATTATGTAAATAATATGTCTAATAAAGTACTTGTAACTAGAATATAAAGTGATCTTTAAAAATTCAATAAAAAGAAAACAATCCAATAAAAAATGGTCAAGAGATCCGAACACTTTACCCACGAAGACACAAAGTTGTAAATAAACATGAAAAATATTCTACATAGAGAAATGCAAATTAAACTATAACAATATACTACTATATACTCATTAGCATCCCTAAAATTAAAAAGACTAAAAAAAAAATTAAAAAGACTAACCACACCAAGTGTTGACAAATTGTAGGAAAACCAGGCACATTACTGATGGAAATGTAAAATGGTACCACTTTGGAAAAACAGTTCAGTTCCTTAATATTTTAAATGTACATTTAAGAGTTAGATATCATATTACAGTATATATGTATACCCATGTTTTTAGCCGAACAATCATAATAGCCAATTATTTGAAGTTGCCTATATATCCACTAACATAAGAATAAAGAAAATGAGTATTTATACACAATGGAGTACTACTCTGCTATAAAGAAGAATAAATTTGAGTCATTTGTAGGAAAATGGATTCACTTTTTTTTTTGGTTCTGGGGGATCGAACTCAGAACCTCACGACTGCCAGGCAGGCACTGTGCCACTGAGCTACATCCCCGGCCCTGGATTCACTTTTTGAGATCATGAAGTTAAGTGAAATAAATCAGACACACAAACTTAAGTATCGCATAGTTTCTCTTGTATGAGAAAGCCAATTAAAGAGCAAAATAAAAGGTAGGTAACAAGAAACGGAGATGGATCTTTTGCAAATGTAAAGACCAAGAAATAAAGGGAGATGGGAGGGTGGGGTCAGGGGACAAAAAGAATTAAAATGTGTTATGTACATGGACCAACTTCACACAATGAATGTAATCATTATGTACCACAAACATGTACTAATATAAATAAAAATGAAAAATTGGCCTAGGCAAAACATATGTCCATAGGAATTTAACTTGTAAAAGACCAAAACAATCCAAATGTCCATTATCAGGTGAAAGGATAAAAACTCCATGGTATATCCATACAATGAATTGCTGCTCAGCTATTTAAAGAACTGACATATGGAATCACATGGATGATTCTCAAAATAATCATGCTGAGGGCTGGGGATTTAGCTCAGTGGTTCCGCTGCCTGCCTTGGAAGCGCAAGGTTCTGAATTTGATCCCCTGTACCAAAAAAATACAAATGCTGAGTGAAAAGAAGCCAGATTAAAAAAGAATACATATCATATGATTCTGTTTATATAAATTCTAGGAAAGGTAACTATATCGACAGAAAGTAGACAGTAGTTGACTGAGAAGAGAGATTACACAGGAGAATGAGGAAAACTTTTGGGAGTGATGGTTATGCATTCTCAAAAGTATGGCAATGATTTCACTAGTGTACACATATATCAAAATGTATCAGACTGTTCACCTTAAATATCTGCAATCTACTGTACTTCAGTTATACCTCAATAAGCTGTTAAAAATATCAATCAAGTTTGGAAATTTTAGTGTCAACTGGTCACATAGTACTTAAAGATGCTACAGGAACAGTAACTGCACTGGAAAAAGGACATTTCACGATGATTCAACAGATTCTTTTTTTTTTCCATTAAGTTTATCGGTACATTTTAGGTATAAAATACAGTTACATACATCATTGGGATCTTGTACCATTACATGACTATCTTGTTCTTATTTTTTTCCCCTTCCCCTGCCCTCCTTTCACCCCCTCCACCCTTCCCTATTTCCAAAGACTTTGTTTCCATTTTTTCCCTTTTCTCATATTTTTTCTTTTCCCTTCTTTCCTTTCCCCTACCCCTCTCACTTCGCTTGCTCCTTTAGACCTTTACTTCCTATTACACAATATCAATTATATTTTAAAAATTACAATATCAAGATCTAGGAGACATTACCACAGATTTTACAGAATTTAAAAGGATATAGAAGCATATTACAAAAATCTATCTTGAAATAAATTTGACAACTTCTAAGAAGTATCTTGGAAGACAAATTAATGAAACTAACTCTGGAGGAAATATAAAATTTGAATAGCACCTATTAAAGAAAGTGTATTCCTAGCTTGAAAACCTACCTGTATGACAACAACAGGCTCATATACATTTTAACTGATAAATTATATCAAACATTTAAAGCAGAAAAGAAAAGGAACACTTCTCACTTCATTTTAGGAAATCAACATTGTGCTAGTCCTAAAACTGGATAAAGATAATAGAAGAAAAAAGTATGAACATAGATAGAAATTTGTTTAACAAAACAAACTATTAGAAGTCAGATCTGGCAGTATGTAGAAAGTGGTTTTGTTATAGGGATGGAAGCGTTGGTTCAGCATTGGAAGATCCACCCCCAAAAGTCATCATTTAAACAGAGAAAAGAAAAAAGCCATATGATCCTGTCACTAGTTGGAGAAAAAGGATTGGACTAAATTCCACAGCTGTTCATGGTAAAAGCTATCAGGAGATCAGAAGTAGAACAGAACCTTCTCAATAGATTAAAGACATGTACTCCATATTTCCAGCGAGAATGCCTTGTATGAATGGAGAAGATACAATGTTTTCTCCTTCAGGTGGGGCAGGGCAGATATGCTTACTCTTTATCTGTGCATTAAACTTTGAAACCTAGGCCCCTCCAAAATAGTCTGGCAATAAAATGACACAATTAGGGTAGGATTGGCAAGGTAGAAGCAAAATCTTTATATGTAGATGAAATGATCATCTACAGAGAAAATACTAAGAAATCTTTAGGAGCCCCTAGAACTTGTATTTGAATGTAGCAGGATTAGAAAACACAAGATATATATAAAAATTGAGGTCTATGTATACTTACTATAAATGAAGAATTGGATATTGAAATTTAAAAGTTATGTAGGAGTACAAAGGACCTAGAAAAGTAAAAAAAAACAAAAAAAACACAGTGTTGGAAGACGTTTAGTACCTAATTTTAAGACTTCTAAAGCTACAGTAATCAAGGCAGTGTTGCTGTAAGGAAAGACATATAGATCACTGGAATAAAACAGAGAATCTAGAAATAGAACCACACATATATGGTCCACTGAGTTTTGAAAGATTATTTACATTGACATTTTATAGAATATAAACTCAATTCAAGAGCAGAGGAAGAGATAATGTTTTCAGCAAACAGCACTAGAACCCTTGGTATCTGTATATAAAAAATTAACCTCAACCCTTTATTTCCATACATAAAAATAACTTGAAAGGATCTACGAACCTAAATATGAAAGACTAAAACTATAAAACTTTAAGAAGAAATTATAAGGGAAAATGTTTATGAATTTAGGGTAGGCAAGAACTTCCTAGGATACAAAAGACATGATGTATAAAAGAAAAAAACTGACAAATGAGATTCCATCAAGATTTAGAAATTTAAATGACATCGTTAAAATGAAAAGTAGTCCTTAAACAGATCATATTTACAATGCATATAACCCAAGACCAGAATATATAAGAACTCTTACAGCTCATTAATAGACAACCCAATTAAAAAGTAGACACAAGATGATAAATAGCCAGTACAGCACAAGGAAAGGTGTGCAACACTAGAATCAGAAAAATACTAATCAGTACAATAACAAGATTGAATTATACACTCATTAGGGAGATGAAGTTCAAAGTTTTAAAAGCCTTGTTATGACTTTTTCTTTTTGTTGGAATCTCCCCCTTTGCATTTAATTTGGTACGCCCAACGGATTTATTCTGTTGGGCTTCCTGGGGTTGTGATCCTCATTGTCTTTTCCTAGGATAGTGTCTAAAATTTTTTGTAGTGTTAGTTTGGTATTCATAAAGTTCCTAAGGTGCTCTTTATCATGAAAGTATCTTATTTCTCCATTAATTTTGAAAGATAGTTTTGCAGGGTACTTCAATCTGGGTTGGAGGCTGTTTTCCTTTAGGGCTTGAAATATATCATTCCAAGCTCTTCTTGCCTTGAGGGTTTGCATTGAGAAGTCTGCTATGATTCTGATGGGCTTTCCTCTGTATGTGATTTGTTTCTTTTCTCTCACTGCTTGTAGAATTTTGTTCTTCTGTTGGGTTTCTGGAATCCTATTATATGTCTATGTGTAGATTTTTTTTTTGATCAAGGCTATTTGGAGTCCTATATGCCTCACTTATCTGTATGTCAAGTTCTTTTCTCCTGCTTGCGAAGTTTTCTGCCATCACTTCTCTGAACAGTTTATGTCATCTGTACTCTCTCCTGTTTCTTCATTGACTCCAATCAGTCTTAGGTTATTCTTCTTTGCATAGTCTAGCAGCTTTCTCGTGGTCCCTTACAATTTTAAAGCAATTTTTCTTTTCCTGGTCACTAATTGCAATCTTATCTTCTATATCCAAAATTCTGTCCTCACATTGGTTCATTCTGCTGTGTAGACTTTCAATGGAGTTTTTAATCTCCTGGAAATCTGTTTGCATCTGTTTTATGGATTCCATCATGTTCCTCAGATCCTCTATTTTTTTTTTAATCTGTGTCCTCTCTAGAATAATCATGTTTTGCACTATGGGCACCATCTTTGCTGTTATCTGAGAAATTATTTCTGATTTCATTTTTTCCAGATCCTCTTTTGTTGCCAGTTCAGGGAGTCCAGGTGGTTGATTATCAGATTGATCCATCTCGTTTCCCTTTGGGGTTGCTGTAGGTGATCTGGAAGTCTGTTTTTGAGGCTTGTTTATGTGTCTTCTCATTTCCACAGGGTGTGTGAAGGGGTGCTGCTGGTGCCTGTGCAGCTCACCTCCTCTGCCCGAGGAGCGGTGGAATGGTGGTGGGGAGCCTCCTCCTGGGCGCTGGGATTGGCTCACCTCCTCTGCCCTATGAGGGGTGGAATGGTGGCAGGGGAGCCTCCTCCTGGGTGCTGGGATTGGCTCACCTCCTATCCCCTAGTAGTGGTGGAATGGTGGCCTGATTCAACAGATTTTTAAAAGAGTGCATAATAATTAAAATAAATCATGATAAAAGTCAGAGGAATAATAGAAAAACCACAGAGTCAGGGAGTATGCAAATGAACAGGGCTTCAGAGATAGATACATTTGGGTTCAAATATCATCTTTCCTCACTCACAAGCTGTATGCCCTTGGGTTTCTTAATTGCCTCAAGTCTATCTCCTCATCTCTAAATACACTCAGGATTGTTACATTCATTAATTTTGCTCATACAGATAATACATGAATACACTTGATACAGCACCTTGGCCCTAATATGCCCTTTATCAATGTAAACTCCCTTTTTAGAGTGGTAACTTGAACTGAACTGGTAGACTTGAAATAAACTGCTTAACTTGAGGTTCAGATGAATATTTTTTGACATGTACTATGTATAAGAAATACTATCAAATGGGCTGGGGATGTAGCTCAGCTCAGTGGTGCTACGCCTGCCTAGCAAGTGCAAGGTCCTGAGTTCGATCCCTGGTACTGAAAAAAAAAAAAAAAAAGAAGAAGAAACAGTATCGAGAACTTTATTTTTTTAGGAAATGGCTGGGCTTGAACTAATAGGAGACCCTCCCTCAAACAAACAAACAAACAAAAGAAAAAAAAGAAATTAAGTTTATATTTTTATTTCAAAGAAAGTATAACTAATGAAATAAGTTTTCTAAACTGTGAATTAGTAACTTCATTTCCTAGAAAGTCACTACACACAAAATAAAGCTAGTAGCAATACTCCACTATTTAGAGATTATTATCATTATCACTTTCTGTTTGTCTTGTTTTTTCTTTTGGAGACCAAGTCTTACTACATTGCCCATGCTGGCCCTGAACTTACCATCCTTCTGCCTCAGTCTCTCAAGTAGCCGGTGGGATAACAAGCGCATGCCTCCTGTTTGGCTCAGTATTATTGTTTTGGCTGGATTTCATATGTGTATATATCTTTATTTAACCTCACTTTTTTTTTTTTTTTTTTTTTTTTGGTACTGGGGATTGAATTTGGGACCTTACGCTTGCGAGGCAGGCACAGGAACCACTGAGCTAAATCCCTGGCCCTAACCTCACATTTTTGTGGATGGAGCACAGACTATAAACTATATTTTAAAATATGCAATAAATATATCACCCACTACAGTTACTCTGCTGCACAACAGAGCTGACATTTATTCCTTTTACCTGTAATTATGTATCCTTTGATCAAAATCTACCTTTGTCTTTCCTCCTCACCATCCCAGCTTCTGTTTATTTTTTTGTTTTGAATCAGGGTCCCGCTATGTAGTTAAAGCTGGCCTTGAACTCACTGTGTAGCCCAGGCTGGCCTCAAAATCATAGCAAACCTCCTGTCTCAGCCTCCCAAGTACTGAGATTACAGGTCTGTGCCACCAAGCTCAGCCCATCTCAGCTTCTGGGAACACCACTCAACCTTTTTTCTTTTGCTTCTGTTTTTTTTTTTTTTGTTTAGTGGTTGTATTTATAATTTTTTTCAACTTTCTACTTATGAGATCAACATTTTTAGATACCATATATGAGCAAGATCATGTGGTATTTGATTTTCTGTTCATGGCTTATTCTATTTGATATAATGTCCTCCAGGTTCACCCATATTGACATAAATGACAGAATACCATTCTTTTTATAGTTCAGTAGTATTCAGTTGTATATATACATACCATTTTTTTGTGATACTGGGGATTGAACCAGGGCTTCACTATATTAAATTCACTCATCTATTGATGGACATTTAAATTGATTCCATATCTTGGCTATTGTGAATAGCACTGTGATAAATATGAGAATGCAAGTATTTCTTCAATATCTGCATTTTATTTCCTCTGGATATATAACCATTAGTGGGATGACTGGATCAGCACTACTTGTTACTATGGCTATCCAGAAAGTCAAAGAACATAGTAAAGCTGAAGACACCTTTTCAGAGGTGAAATTCTGTACATCTTTTCAATGTTCACCTTTTGGCCCTGTCAGTAAATGAGACTGAAGCAGGAAGATAGGATGTGGCTAAAACTAGCTGGGAAAGGAGGCATGACAAGATCTCAGGAAACATGTAGAGAACAATTCTCAGAGCCCTGCATGCAGACTTCTTGCGAAAACTTGAGCAGGTTTTTGACAGGATGAACTGGGTGTGACACCAGCATGGGGAATATAAAAAGGGACAGTTGCCATTAAGCACTATAGTGTCTCTTCTTGGTAGCCCACACTATGCTGTGCTGTAGGGTATATTTTGATTTTCATTTTTTTCCTACTTTTACTTGGTCCAAGCTCACTTTGCAGAGCCTGTTTTTTTCCCCCTACCTTTAAAAATGTCACCATTCACGCTTGTTTCATTCAATTCTTTGTTCAGGACAGAAAGAACCTAGAAATCATCTCTATTAAGAGACTTCAGCACACCAAAATCCAGTAACAAGACTGGTCTTCATCTGTGGACACTAACTTGACAGACATACTACATTTGGTAATTCTTAGTACCTAGCAAAGGGTGTCATGAGAAAGGTTGGCTCATACATGCTTACTGAATTGAACTAAATTGATCATATTGGGAATCTGAAATGTCAGTTTTACTAAAAGTGTGGACTTTTTGAGCATGGAGTTTAGTTCAATAAAAAGAGCACTGCCCATTTGGAAATACTGTAAATATGAAAGGAATTAAATATTTATACAGCCATAGTCTACTATTTTCAGTAGTTTATATTTGTTTCACTATAAAAATCCATTATTTCTTTTCACTGGGACTGGCACAAGCAAATAAATAGATTTTCATACATCAAAAACAAAGCCCATTGGAATGCACAGACAGACAATACTGAGGCAGCTGGGAACTAAACTACCATCTCAAAGATGTTTAATCTCGCCTTTCAACTATACTATTCCGCATGATCTTCATAATTACTGGAGTCACAATTTATTTCTGTGCAACTCTGTAAATGCTCAGCCCCTTAGGCTGTAAAAACAAAGCAGACTGTCAATTTGCCTTTGTGTAATAGCAGAAGGGAAGTGGCTGAAGACAGGAAAGCTGTGCCAGCTATAGTGAGAAAAAAATGAAAGAAAAATAAACCAGTCTCAGAGGACTATTGACTTTTGCCCCACTAATTCTACTCCTGTTTGTTAGGAGGGGGAAAAGCTATTCTGGAAAATATAAACATAAATATTCCTCATTTAAGGACCTACCTATTTAATGGCTGAACTTATGAGCTGTCTTTTTCTGTGTGTACAGTTCTGTACATCTTGTTATAGAGCCTGTTTTTTTCATACATCTTGTTTATAGAGTACTGTAATTTTTACTGATTGTGCTGTACAGTACAGTACTATAGTTTTATGTTCTGTTATACATTACAGTACTGCAGGTAAGAGTTATGCAAATAAAACAGTCATCAAACTGGAGTTTCCTTTGATCATTTCTTTGTTCTGAATATTGTAAGGTATACACTACATACAATTCCTCATTTAGTGTCCAATTCAATTAATGACCTAGTTACAGGTCTGAACTCAGTCATTAATAGAGGATTTCCTGTGGCCTATTGTATTTTAGGCACATTCACTAAGCATGCTGTACAAAAAAACACAGCATTAATGAAAAGACAAATGTCTTCAAAATACGTATTATTTCTGTAACGTCTGATATTGGAGAAAAATAAGCTAGCTGGCAGTTTTTGGACATTGAGCAAACAAGCTTATTTTGCTTCAATATCCAAAAAAATTTATGATTTGCCAGTTTTGATGTGGAAGGGAGTGATTTGGAGCATGGTCTTATGAGACTGGTAGATCATATATGATACAGGCAGAACAGCTGTGCCAAAGGGGCAGAAAAATGTATCAGTGCACTTTTTTTATTGGGGTCACTTCTAAAAATTATTTGCTTCCAACAGGTCATAATAAAACTGATTCATTTGGAGTTAAATAAATTCTGAGATATAAACAAACTTTTAAGAAGTGATGTTACCTTTAAACCTTTTTGATATGAAGAAATGTCTTACACCATATGGGTACACATATTCTCTCAAGAGTTTTATATATATATATATACATACACTTCTAAACCACAAGAAACAATTGAACAATTAATTATCACTGTTATTTCTTGGCTCTCTGTTTTGTTTTGTTTTTTCCCCTCTGATTATGTGTTTAATTTTTGTCTTACATTCCTGGCTAGTAAGCTCCTTTGCTACATACTTCGTATGTCTTCCTATCCTCCAAGGTATTTACTCCAGAGGCAGAGCAATGGTTCCATTAATGCCAGCTTCACTGCCAAGGATATTTGGCATTTCCAATGATTTTTACAGACTCAAGCAGGTTCATGTTTCTGTGATACTTTATTAGTAGCATTTTAATTTCACTTGGTCTGTTGCAATGACTTGCAGAAGCTCCTTCATTAATGAGCCAAAACTGCACATTCAAAACATAGCTTCCAACAATATCAACCGTGTGATCAATGTAATCTTGAAGAATTCATCGAAACTGCTAGATGCCAGGAAAGGGCATATGAGGAAATATAGGAACAGATGTTTTACTGATTTGCTGAAGATCATATCTGGATTGGATCTGTTTTGTAATCATGATTATTGATGAGTACTTTCTATATCATTGGTAAATCATGAGATATCCTGTATTTTCTGAATAATTTTCATCCTTGACTTCTGTGACACATGAGGGATATACTGCCTGAACCTAGCTGATGTGATGATCTGTTAGTGTCTGCTGTATTTTATTTGAAAGGTTATTGGAGAACACGTGTTCTTAAGAAAAACAAGTCATTTTCATTGAAGTATTTTGATAATATGGTGTCTACTACAGGTATTCTTTGTTTAATGACCCACCTGTTTAAAAAGTGTTTGGACTTACGACCCGTCTTTTTTCTTTCTTTGTACAGTTCTGTATGTCTTGCTGATACATTCTCAATGTCTTTTTTTGGACAGTACACCTTATATATTCAGTACTGTAACTTTTGCTGATTGTGCTGTACTATACAGTACTATAGTTTTATGTTCTGTTATACATTACAGTACTGCATGTAAGAGTTATGCAAATAAAAACAGTCATCAAGGTGGAGTTTTAACTATTTCTTTGTTGTGAAAATTGTAATGTACATACTATATAAAATTCATCATTTATTGACCAATTCATTAAATGACCTTGTCACAGGACTGGAATTTGGTCGTTATACAAGGAATGTCTGTACAGCTGTCTCTCATATTCAAGGAAGATAGGTTCCAAGACCCATTACAGATGATCAAATCATGGATGCTCAAAAGTTCCTTTTATAAATGGTGTAGCATTTGCACACAACCTACACGTATCCTTCCATATACTATCTTTAGATTACTTATGTTACCTAAAATGCTATATAAATAGTTGTTATACTGCATTGTTTAGGGAATATTGATAATAGAAAAGTTTCTGTATGTTTAGAACAGATTGTTTTCTTCCAACTCATTTTGATTTGTGGTTGAATCCACAGATGTGGAAATAAGGAAGGGTAACTTCATGTATAAAAATGTTTTTCAAAGTATTATTTAAAATAGTGAAAATCTAGAGGCAATCTAAATACTGAATGTATAAGAGAATAGTTAAATGAATTTTGGTATGCCTTTCTAACAATGTTATGCAGACATTAAAAGGTTGATCATGAAGGTCACTGAGTGACAAGGAATGTTAGATTAGAAAAAATATGCAAAATGAACTCATGACAGGGGCTGGGGATTTAGCTCAGTGGTGCCTTGCCTGCCTCGAAAGTGCAAGATCTTGAGTTCAATCCCTGGCACCAAAAAAAAAAAACCCCAAAAACTTCATGACAAGTATGTTAAAAAAGAATAGTAAAATGAAGGAATAACTTTCAAACCATCATGTTGTATACCATAAATACATTCAATGTGCACTTGTAAGTTGAAAATAAATAAAAGAGTAAGGAAACACACCACATTGCTACCCGTGGTGTTAAAAGGATGGAACTATTATATTTTCTAATTTTATGTAAACTTAACATAATTTCAAAAGCTAGGTTGTAAACTAGGCATAGGTTTTTTTTTTGGTACCAGGGATCGAACTTGGGACCTTGCACTTGTGAGGCATGCGGTGGAATCACTGAGCTAAATCCCCAGCCCTCACTTACACTGTTAATGTTTAACAGTAGTACCAGTCATGTTTTACAGATGACTAATACTTTTGTTGGCATCTATAATGGAAGAAAATATTTGGTTACCAGAATGTGTATTTCTGCTTCATGTTCCTCACCCAGCTGTCAATGTGAAGAGACATACTCCTTACTCAATTACTTCAGTGTTGTTATTATAAGTAGGTTAAATAAACACGGGGGCCTCATTAAGCTATTTTGTACCTGAGTAACTCTTTTATTCATAGTATTAGCAGATCTTCCACAAAATATAATCTCTTAGCTGAAAGAGGGAGGATACTGGTTCCATAAGACTGTATGGATGAAAGGAAAACAGGATGAGACTGCAGAATGCCCCCTTCAAGAGGATATGACACACCTCTATATGAGCTGATGATGTCCACAGGCCACCAGCCACATTTGGTTCCTTCTCCTTCACACTCAGGAGCCCTTCTTCTCTCTGGTTAAAATTCTTCAAGAAGTATCTCAAGTGACACTTGCTTCCTGGGGCAAACTTCTTTCCTATTCTTTTAGCTAGTATTGGACTTTTCTGGTAATATTTCACAGAACCATGAGATTTTGAAGTTGGAGGAGAACTTGAAGGCATTAACATTGTATTCTCTCAGAAACTCAGAGAGAAGTAACTTCTTCTAATGTGGTAGATGAGTTAGAAGTAAGCAATTTCAAGTTTGTCCCAAGTAAGTACAAACTGATAATTATCATTAGGGAAATAAGATGACAAAGGGTAATGGGGAGGGAGGTGGTAGGGTTTACTTTAGTCTTGACTAGTATACACCATATACTTTCCTATGTAATATCAGAGAAATTACTGAATTTTTCTGCTACTCAGATCTCCAATATGACCAACTACAGTTCAACTAAATGACATCAGAGTGGAAAAAACCCTAAATATGAAGTAAGAAAATTCAAGCTTGTGTCCTGCCTTTGTCTGTCAAACTCCACCTGCATTGTCCCCTTGTGACTAGGGTGCAAGTGCCCTTGGAAACTGGTTACCTTTGGACTCAGCCCACACCACACACTTCTTTAAATTTTTACTTTTTTTTTTAAAAGATGGGTTCTCATTATGTTGTTCAGGCTGCTCACAAATTCTTGAGCTCCACTGATCCTCTTGCCCCAGCCTCCTGAGTAGCTGGGACTATAGGTGTGTTACACTGTAGCTGGCTCACACTTAAGATTTTTTTTTTAAAACTCTTTGGGTGCTTATATTCATTTTCACTAGATAAGACCTCTGAGGACTTTGGAAACACTTGAATAAGTTTTCTATTCTATTACTTTTAGACAAGAAGCATGTTTACTTCATGAATGGAATTATGAGTTTGGTAGACATGCACTGAGAACCCAGTTAGTGATAATGTATTCTTCACGGCACACTAAAAAGCCCCACTATAGCTCAGTGCTAAAGCACTTTACCAGCATATGTGAGGCCCTGGGTTCACTGTCCAGCCTGTAGAAAAACAAAACAAAACCCAACAAACTGGCTTTATCCTCTCCTTTTTTCTGCACTGTTTAAGTGATGGGCTGAAGAAAACCAAACCACCAGCAAACCATTATCTTTTCTTCAAATTTTGGCTAACTGTGTCTAGTCAAAGAATAGCAGCTTTCAGTAAAAGCCCATCATATCCAAGAAAAGAAACCATACCGAGTGCAGAGTGCCATTGCTGGTCGCTGTGGGAGGGCGGGCCCACCGCTCATTTTCCAGTTCTTCCATTACTTGGTTCATGGCACTCTTTAACCATGTGTCCACAGAAACACCAATCTGCTTTAGCAGGTCCAGCCGAGCTTCCGCTTTCAACTTAATTATCTAAGAAAACCAAAATAATAGTCAGAAATCAAGGCCATTTTTCCTCACATTAAGTTATTCCCCAATTATTAATTAGAATGATCTTGATATTCACCCGCAAGTCTTCCTTGGGATAGATGCTAATTTTTCTTCTGCAGAGAAGAGAGGGGAGGGAGAGGGAGAGAACATGAACAAAGAACAGGAGTCTCAGCCTCCTGATAATGGCAAATAGTATACTTATATTTCACTCTCATTCACTTGTTCATTCCTTTAATCTCAGGGTGGGGGTGCTGGAGACTGAACCTAAGGCCTCATGCATGTTAAGTACACATTGTACCACTAAGCTCCGCCTAGTTCCTTGCTCCTCTGCATCTTGACAAATGCATAGTATTGAAAGCATAGTATTGAAGACACATCAAACATAACTTAGGAACAGGAAGAGATTGTGCCATAAAATCTGCTTTCTTTTCTTGTTAATAAAGCTATGTCTCAGAATATCTTGAAATACGGCATTTTTCAGTAGCCTTCTTACCCAATACTTGGGCTTTTTCTTTCTTCTATAATCCATATTTTATAGCCTATTAATGACATCATGTCACTTCCCTGCTTAAAAACTTCTATGACTCCAGACTACCTACTAAATAGAGAATTAACTAATTTTTCACCTGGAGTAAAATGGCTTTCACAATTTGACTGGTTTATTTTCTTCTATTCCTTTCCACATGTCCTATGCTCTCACAGCACTATGCACTGGTCTTCCAATACACTCTGTGCTTTCATGCCTTTGTTCACACCAGGCCCTCTGTCCACAACAACCCCCCCACCCCACCCCCAGGTCCTAGGGATTGAATCCAGGGCCTTTGCACTGAGCTATATTCCCCAACCCTTAAAAAAATTTTTTTTTTGGAACCAGGCATGGTGGTACACATTCGTAATCCCAGCACTTTAGAGGCTGAGGCAGGAAGACTGCTGCATGTTCAAGGCCAGCCTGGGTTACATAGCAAGACGTTATCTCAAAAGACCAAATTTTATATTTTTCATTTTAAAACAGGTCTCACTAAATAGCTAAATTAACTAGGCTGGACTCAAACTTGGGATCATGCTGCCTCTACCTCCCAGTGTGCTGGAATTATAGAACCATGCCTGGCTCTCTTAAGTTTAACAGGCTCCAACTTTATTCTTTTGTATATGAATATCAAATTGTCCAGTCACCATTCTAGTATGCATTTTAAAGCACTGAAATGTTAAAGAAAGAAAAGGGGAACCAAGAAGCTCTTTTTTGGAAATCATAAATATAAGTCACTTAACTGCTGAAGCAGGGAAACAAAGAAATAAAAGTTTTCAGTATATTTTATTTTCTCAACACTGAGTAATCTAGTTTTCATGAGATTTATTTTCGTCAGTACTTTACCAAGCAAATGATGGACACAGTATTTGCAAACTTAGATTGCAATTCCAGAATTAAACACTGCTATCTTCTACTAGATATACAGTACAGCGTGTATATTTTAGTTGCAGTCAAAATAACACTCAATAGTTTGTAGAAGGAGAATCCACACATTTAATAAACAGTCATGTCACACCCAGTGGGTAAGGCAACCATGTTGGCTGGAGAGTGTGTCATCTCCGTGGCAACCAGGCAGGCAGGAGGGCAGCACCAAGAATGGCCTGGGAGCCATCAACCCTCCAAGGTGGAAGTACAGGAAACCTCAAAGAAAAACAAAGACAAGACACCTGCTATCCTAAGAAGAGTGACCTTACTGTATCGGCCAAATTCCTCAAGACAATATCCCTTCTTTTCCCTTTAAATTCTTTGTTCTCTGCCTGTTCTACACTGACTCCCCTTCAGACTCAGACTGCTTGCTGGTGCCTGAGCATTAAATAAATGAGCCTTGTAGCTCACACAATGCCTGCCCAGGTGCTCTCTCCTCTCTGGGTCTCCTTAATACAATTTGTCGCATTCTGTGAAAAACAGTATGCATCTAAAAAGCAGAAAAACATATGAACCATAATCAGGAGAAAAATCCTTCAAAATTTAATACAGGAATAACACCAATTTTACATAAGCTCTTTTCTTAGAAAATGGAGTTGGGGGCTGGGATGTAGCTGAGGGGTGCAGTGCCTGCCTAGCAAACATGAAGCCCTGAGTTTAATTCCTGGTATCAAAAAAGGAAAGAAAAAATTTTTAAAAGACCAAGAAAAAAAAAAACCTCTTAAAAAAACAGAACATTTGTGAAATGTGAAAATTGTGACCATTTCCTGATTTTATATGGGCAGTTCATTTTTAGACAAATAAAAACAAAAACATATTATAGGACAATATCTCTCATGAATACACATGAAAAATTCTTAACAAAATATTAGTCAATTAGATATAGCAGTATACAAAAAGAATATATCATGATCAAATGTAATTTATCCCAGAAATGTAAGACAAGTTTAACATTAGGAAACCAATCGTAATATAACTTCCTTGTATACTGATACTGATATGTAAGTTATAGTATAATTTGTATAAAGAGAATAATGAAAATTGATGTCCGAATAGATGGCAAAAAAAGGATTTGACAAAATTCAACATCTGTATTCACAGGTAAAGAAAAAAAAGAACTTCTCTTCAATTTAATAAAGAACAGCAAAAATCTAGTCAATATTATATCTAATGAGGAAATTTTGGATATTTCTCCTAGAGTTAGGCAATAGGTAAGGATGTTGGCGCTTACCACATTTATTTAATATCCTACTAGAAGGCCTACCCAGGGTAATAAGGCAAGAAAAATGGATAAAAGGTAATTAAATGGATTGAAAATGAAAACGTATAACTGCTTTTACTGGGAGAAAACACAATCATTGAAAATGACTATCTTAAGGACTCTACCAAAAAGTTATGAGAACTAAAAAATAAATGCAAAGCCAATGTAAAAATTAATTTTATTATGATATACTGACAATAGACAATATAACATTAAATTTAAGAATTCTCAATAGTATCAAAAACAAAAAACTTGGGGATAAACAATATGTCTAAAACATTTTATTATAGACGGCTAAGTTAGTTAAAATATTATAGGCAGTCAGACAGGACTGGGCCCTCAAGAGAGTCAATGCAGAAGATAAGAACATTAGAACTGTGGCTGGAGGTGTCTTGAAGGTCAGGCTTCAAAACAAGAAGAAATGACTACACCCATGTATTTCCCCAAGGGATGAACAGTAGTGATTGATATTCTAAATAGGCATCCATCACCTTGGGTGGGGGACCAAAATCTCCCTAGCCCATTCCTTTCTGGAAAATCTTTATTTGGCCCATGTATGCTTGCTATGTGACATGATTCCCCATTTGTTTCCCATTTAATCAGTATTACCTAAGCGACTATACTTATAATCTTATTAGTTGACCATACTTTTGTCCCAACTTATACCCACCTTGTGATTTTCCACTGGATCAATATTACCCAAGAAACAATACTTAAAATCCTATTGGTGGACTACAGTTTTGACCCACCTTGTACTTGCCTCACCTCATGGCTTTGCTCTATAAAACTCCCTTGAGAAGCAGGGTCTGGGGGCAACCTACTTTCCAGGGCCCCTTATGTTTCTCCTAGACAGAAACTATCTTTCTCTCCATAAATACTTCCCACTCTTAACTTCCATTGTTCCTAGAATTCCTCCTTCGATTTTAGAAAACACAAACTTGGCCTATCAGACATCTACTAGATTGGGAGTTATAATATTCCCTTATATTATTTGGAGGTCTATATATCATCCCTATATCATATGCCCTATATCATTTTGACCAAAAACTACAAAATATTATGAAGGAAAATAAAAAAGGCCTAAATAAATGGAGAAATATGTCATGTTCATAAATTGCTAGCCTCAATATTGTTGAGAATTCTCCTCAAAATGACTTACAGATCCAATGCAATCCCAATCAAAATCCCAGAAATCTTTTTTTTATAGAATTGACAAGCTGATGGAAACGAGAACAGTCAAAAAAACAAGAAAGAAGAACAGTGCTGGAGAACTTACATTACCCAATTTCAGGACTTATTATAAAGTCATTAAGACTGTGATACTGGTATAAGAGCAAACATACAGATCAGTGGAATTGAATGGAGTCCAGAAAAGATTTTTCACACAGTGTGATCATTTGTTTTCAACACAGGTGCAAAGGTAATGAGGAAAGGATAAACTTCCAAAAATGGTGCCGGAACAATGGAATATCTACATGGGGAAAAAAAAGGAACTATAACCCTTAACTCATATTGGACCTCAACAAATGAATTCAAAATGCTTACAATCACAGTCCAAACATAACAGCTAAAATAGCAATACTTCTAGAAGAAAATGTAGAATATATCATAACTGGTGCAGGCAAAAAATGTCTCAGGACACAAAGAGCATTAACTATAGAAAATAAAATAGATAAATCAGATCTCATCAAGATCAAAAATTTCCAATCTAGATAATGAAAAGCAAGCTAAAGACTGGAAGAAACATTTACAATACATATAATTAAAGAGTAACTACGTAGTATCCACAAAATATGAAGAACTCATTTTTCTTTCCGGTTCCCAGGGATCAAACTCAGGATCTTGTGCTTGCCAGGCTGGCATGGTGTCACTGAGCTACATCCCCAACTCTGAAGAACTGTTATAACTCAGTAAGACTGATTCAAATTTTTTAAATAAGCAAAAGATATGAACAAATAATTTACTGAAAGAAGATCTATGAATAGTCAATAAGCATATGAAAAGATGCTCAGTATCACCAGTCAGCATTCAAATGCAAATTGGAATTAGGATGAAATAGGATCACATATCCATTCTAATAGCTGAATTTAAAGACTGACAATACTAAATGTCTGTGAAGGGATGTAACATGGTATAGGTGTCAAGTATGATCTGGCTATGACCGGATTAATGAATATGCTGTTTAATTCCAAGCTATAGTTTTAGCAGATACAAAACCTGCAGCCCTCAGCAAAAATATGGCCCTCTTTCATGGACCTAAAGATCAGAGACAGGCGGTGCCATCTCCAGGCAGACAGAACAGAATGGAGTGTTACACAAAAATACAAAAGAGGTAAGACTACAAAGTACAGCATAACATCTTCCCGGTGCCAAGTCACCTGGTAACATCCACACATTTGCTGTGACCACTGCATAGACCCCAACCACAAATATTTGCTCTGACCCCTTTACGTGCCAGACCCCTTCCTAAGCCAGAACCCTTCCAAATCCCCTATAAAATCCCTGGCTTTCTCTTTGTTCGCCACTGATGGCTTTCTTGCCCTCAGTTGACCTGCACCCAGGTGAATAAAGTCTGTGCCTCCTTGCCTTCTGCTTGCCTGCTTAGGTGGTCTCATTCCTCTGCCATCTGTCACAATAGGCACTTTGGAAAACATGTTGGCAGTTTCTTTAAAGTTACATACACAGTTACGCTATGCGCCAGCAATTCCATTTCTAGAGAAATCAAAACATATGTCCACAAAAAGACTTGTACATTAATGTTCACAAAAGCTTTATAAGAGTCAAAAACTAGAAATAACCCAAATATCTATAAATGGCAAACGAATAAGCAAATATAAGAGCATGGCTGTCTCTCAAAAACATTACAGTGAAAGGAAGAAGTCAATCACAATGGTACATATTCTGTTTCATTTAAAGGTAGGTCCAGAAAAAGCAAAGCTAACCTATATGACAGAGAGAAAACACATCAATAGGTGCTTTTTGGAGGGGCAGAAATATTTTATATCTTGATTTTGGTGGTGATTTAGAGGAACTGTACAGTTAAAATGGTTACATTTTATTGTATGTATAGAGTATTTTGATAAAGTTGATTTAAAAAATTTCATGAGGTCAAAATACCCATTCACCCCACTGGATATAACTAGTACTTGCTAAATGCAATAGGAAAAAAAAAAAAGAACCTTTACAGTAGAAAGATCTTATTTTACCAACTTAGCTAGGTGACCATTCTTGGTATTGACAGGAAGACAACTTGATATTATGTGATTGTGTAGGGACAGGGGCACTGTAGGTAGGGAAAACATAGGATCAAGGCCTCAATGAGCTTTATTAAAAATTAGTAGGGCATTGGGCTGGGGATTTAGCTCAGTGGTGCCACACCTGCCTGGCAAGTGCAAGGTCTGAGTTCGATCCCTGGTAATAGAAAAAAAAAAAAGAAAAATTAATAAGGTAATTTGACCTCTACAGCCAGACTCCAGCAGTTGGAAGGGCAAAGGCAGCTACACTATAAGGAATCAGAGACAAAGGCAGCTAAACTCAAGTAATTAGGAAGACAAAGACAAAGAACTTAAAACCAGAAAGGTGTGGAGACACACACCTGTAGTCCCAGCACTCAGGAGGCTGAGGCAGGAGGATCACTGCAAGTCCGAGGCCAGCCTTAGCTACATAGTGAGTTCAAGGTCAGCCTGAACTACATAGTGAGACTCTGTCTCAAAAAAATAAAAAACAAAACTCAAGACCAGGAAGTTCCTAGGCAGCATGATTAACACAGGAATTGCAAACTTCTCCTCTACTTAATCCTTTAGCCTAAGCTACCTGTCCATAAGGCTCCCCACCCATATCTTACCCTCCACCAAAGGACAGGGAAAGGTCACATGGCGAGGAAGAAATCCAAGGTTAGGATGAAAGACAAGCCAGGGAGCCAATCTGATTCCAAGAGCCTATATGGGACAAAGATTTCAGTAAAAGGAGCTGTAGACAAAGAGATCCACAAGTTATTCACTTCTGAATACTCCCTTCTTGGCCAGAGTAGCTATTCGCCATGTCTACTCACTCACTCACTTGCACTCTCTCTCTTTTCCCTCTTTGCCCACCTTCAAATAAACTGTCTTTTTTTTCCCTTAAATTCTTTTATTGGTACATTTTAGGTATACAATACATTTATATTTATCATTGGGTACTTGTACCTGTTCGTGATGTATCTTGGTTCTTATTTTTTTTCCCCATTCTCTGTCCTCCATTCATGCCCTCCACCCTTTCCTATTTACAAAGACTTTGTTTCCATTTTTTCCTTTTCTTATAATTTTTCCTTTCCCTTCTTTCCTTTCCCCTTCCCCTCCCACTTCCCCTATCCCTTTGGACCTTTTCTTCCTATTTCAAATGATCAATTATTCATTTTAATCATTTTAATTTCTTGTTGAGTTTTGGACCAAGGTTATCTTGACCTCAAAATTATCTGAGAAATGTATCCTCTTTTTCTTATTTCTGGAAAATTTCTTGTAAGATTGGAACTATTTCTTTCTTAAAAATTCAGAACTGGTGAAGCTATCTAGATTTCCATTTTTTTTTAATCAGAAGGCTTTAAATTCTCTTTAGGTTTAAGTCAGCTTCCTAAGTTACATGTTTCTAATAATTTGGCAATTTTTATCTGTTCTTAAATTTTGTCATATCATTTGTTTTTTCCTTGTCATTTTTAATGTCTGCAGAAACTGCAGCATTTCCTCCTGTTTCCCGATATTGATCGTTTGTGATGTTTTTCTTCTCTACCAGTCTCTCAAAATATTTATAAATGGAGCTTTCCCTTCATTTGTATGTTTATTTTCTGTTAAAATAAGTTATGGTGGGCTGGGGATTTAGCTCAGTGGTTTTGCCCCCTGCTGCGCAAGCACAAGGACCTGAGTTCAATCCCTGGTACCAAAAAAAAAAAGTTATGGTTATGCCTTAATTATTTCCTTCTGTTGTGTTTAATTCATTGTTCCTTTTCTAACTTATTGATTTGGAAATTTGCTCATTAAATTTCTGACTTTCATCTTTTCTAATACATACATTTAAGCATATATATTTTCTTCTAATCTTATCTCTTCTGACTTCCAAGCTTGGACATATGGTATTTTAGTTCGAAGGTTTTTTTAACTTTCTGATTTTTTCTTTGATCCATAGTTTGTTAGTCATATATTTATCATATAAAATCATATTTAGAGATTATTAGAATTACCTTGTGCTTATCAATTTCTAATATAATTACATTATAACAAAATATATTCTGCAATTCAATTACTTAAAATATGTTGAAAAGTCCCTTATGATTTAGTATATTGTTACAGGTTGAGTATTTCTTATCTGAAATGCTTGTGACCACAAGTGTTTTGGATTTTCAAATTTTTTTAGATTTTGGAATATTTGCACATATATAATGAGACATTTTGGGGATAGGAACTAAGTTTAAAGATGAAATTCATTTATATCTCATGTGTAATTTATACATACAGCCTGAAGATAACTTTATGCAATATTTTAAATAATTTTGTGAACAAAGTAAGTTTTATGGAATGTAATTTTCCACTTGTGATATCATGCTGGTACTCAAAAAGTTTTAGATTTTGGAGCACTTTAATGTTTGGATTTTTGGATTATGGATACTCAACCCGTATATCTAAACCTGCTTCACATTTTTGACATGAAAGTGTATTCTGGAGTTTTAAAATTTGGTTTCTCTATATGCTTACTGGTTCAAGTTTGTTAGTCTTGTTCCTTAAGTCTGCTGTGTCTTTATTGATTTTTGTCTGTTATTGCCTTCAAATACTAAGAGAGGTCTACAAAAATTCCCTATTATAATTCCAAAATAGTTTCTTTGTGCATTTCTTCACATTTTGTTTCACAGTTATTGGTGAATATGATTTATAATTGTTATATCTTCTGGTAAAGTGAATATTTTATGAGGGTGCATTTTACATGGTATTTATAATTTTCTTGAGATTAATGTTTGCATGGTATATTTTGCTACATCCTTTTACTTTAAACCTTTCTATATCCTCTGCTTTAGATGCCGTTTTTAAACAACACGCATTTTTTTTCTTAATCTAAGCTAATGGTCTTTATCTTTTAATTGAATTTTTTTAATCAAGTTACATTTAATGCACTTGTGTCTACATTGAGTTTAATTGTACTGTCGGCTTTTCATTTCTCCTGCCTTTTCTGATTTTTGTCTGTTTTTAAAAAAATTGTTTATTTCTAACCACTCACTTCTTTACTTTTAGTTATTAATTTGGAAGTCTGTGATTTCAAAATATTCTTTTAGTGATGATTCCAAGAAATTAGAAAATCTTGACTTATCAGAGTGCAACGCTAAAACTTACTTTTCACCCAGATAATACAAAAACCTTAGATGACTTTCACTCCATTTATCATTTGTGTAATTTTTGTCATTTTTTCTTTTAGCTAGCAAGTCTGGAACTTATAAAGCAAGTCAGGAGGCTGAGAACTCTCAGGCAAGAGTTGCTGCTACAGACTTGAGGAAAACTTATTTCTTCCTCAGGGAAATCTTAGTTTTGCTTTTAATTCCTTTCAACTAATTAGATGTGATCTCCCCCCACATTATTGACAATCTTCCTTAAAGTTAATTTCTTCAGTTAAAGTTATTCTCCTTCACTTAAGTTCACTGATTATAGATGTAATCACACCCACAACATATCTTTACAGCAACATCTAGATTATTATTTGAGTAACTGGGTACTACAGCCTAGTGAAGTTAACTCAAAGCTAACCGTCAGCCTTCAATTAAACATTCATGAGACAGCTTCCCTTCCCCCTTCTATAGTTTATATCTTTTTGGCTTTACATTAAATTGTGGATTATTTTCTTATGTATTTCAGATGTACTAATTCTCTTTTCAGCTATATTTAATCTGCTGTTAAATTCACCTACTGATAAAAATACTCTGTTGCTTTTTATGACTTCTCATTTCCTTTTCATTCCTGTCTCTCCCGTTTCTTTATCACAGAAAATCTGGGTGTTTTATAGTATGTGATTGTATTTCCATCATTTCAAGCTCTTACTGGCTTTTCTGTTTCGTGTGTGTCCAGTGGGTGACCTTTCAATGTCAGAGGGCCAAAAACTCCACCCTCAGATCATGGTAATGCTGCCATTTTCTGAACATGTGTCAGATTAAGTTGATGTATTTTATCCTATTCTCACTCATCTTCATTTTATATATTCAGTTCATACTGATCAAGGCTGAAGGAACTTTTATATCATGTGTAGACAGAGTCTAGTGTGCCTGGAAAGACTCCAGGCATGTAGAATAATCTCCCTTTTTCTGTGGTGGCCCTTTCCTCAGTTTCAGTTTCCTGCAGTCAGCAATGGACTTAGAGAAGGTTAGATATTCTGTGGACTACAGTTTTGTTGTCTTTTAACTCCTCATTCCTCAAGCGATGTCATACTAATAAGAAGTGAGGTAGTCAGCTTTCTGTTGCTGTGACAAAATTTCTGAGACAATCAACTAAAAGGAGGAAAGGCTTATCTTGTCTCACAGTTTCTGAAGTTACAGTCCATGGTTAACTGGCCATGAAATTTCTGTTGTTTTGGGGCCTGTAGCAAGGCAGAACATTATAGTGAGAGCATGTGATGGAGGAATCTGCTCATTTGTGGTGGCAAGGAAGCAAACAGAAAGAGGAACTAAACTGTCTTATTTTAAATTGCTTCTTTAGTTCTTTACTGACACTGAGTTTACAATTGCTAGGAGCTAGCTGCATGTTCCAGCAGAGTAGTGGCTTGCTGTCCAACCTTGGACATGATAGAGTGGCATAGTGTGGCACGGCATACAATCCTCTCCAGATGTTACAATTGCTGATGTGATGGAAAGCAGAGTATCATTCCAAAGTATTCTTGTTTAAATTTAATCTGGCCTTTATATCTAACTTCCAATTTATGAAACAGAAATAATGGGTCAATCTAATGAACTCATAACGCCAATAATGCAAATTATAAGAGTTGAATTTTGATGTTAGAAAATGTTTATTCTTCTCTTTTCTGTATATTTGAAAAGTCTCACAACAAAAAATTTAAATAGTGATTAGTCAAGAGACCTGCTAACCTAAGAGTACAGTAAACCTCACAATACCAGGCCCTGAGATAATGTAAATTTTACAATGTGATTAGAAATTGTTTTTATAGTCAGCTCATACTTGTTTAATTATCCTTACAATGAGGCCTTATATTTATGTAACTAAAATTTCTGGACCACTCTTACAGCATTATGGCAAAGGTCTTACCATTTTTGAGTCACTGAGGGACAAGGCTGACACAGTGCAACAGGAACCGATGCAATCACAATGTAAGTGAAAATGGTATATAGAAGTGTTTATAAAAATAATAATTTGTATTTTTTGTTAATTTATTTTATACTATGTACATTATAATTTGGCTTTCAAATGTACATTCAAATAACAGAATCTAGTAAATATTCTGGACAAGGATCATATAGTGTATAGTTCCTCCTTGTCCCACCTTACACCAAAAGGGAGCTACTAAAACACTTTTAGGTACTTTTGACATCTACATTTATTTTTGTACTAATCATTTCATTGTCAAAAAAAAAAAGAAAGAAAAAAGAAAACTCTTAGCAATCCAGATAAAGAATATAATTTATTTTTTGTTTGTTTGAGTTTTTTGAGACAATAGTCCAGGCTGACTTGAACTCCCAGCGATTCTTCTGCCTTGGCCTCCTGAGTGCTGGGATTACAGGTGTATACCACATGCCTGGCTTGTTTTCTTGATACAGGGTCTTGCTATATAGTCCAAGCTTGCCTTGAACTTGAGATCCACCTGCCCCTGCCTCTTGAGTGCTGGGGCTACAGCCATGCCAGCTAAAAGGTATAATTCAAACATATAGATCCTAGAACAACATAGGTCATAAAGAGCCTCCAAAAAGATAGTATTTAAAACTCTTGATTTATTGACATGCTATACACTTATTTTTTTGAAATTGAAGTAAAGAACACTTAACATAAAATGTACTATGTTAACCTTTTCTTTTTTTTGGTACTGGGGATCGAACTCCAGTCCTTGCGCTTGTGCAGCAGGGCGGCGAAACCACTGAGCTAAATCCCCAGCCCCATGTTAACCTTTTTAAGTGTATACTTCAGTGATATGAAATACATTAAAATTATTGTGCAACCATTACCACTATCCATCTTCGAATCTTTTATCTTGCAAAACAAAAACTCTATACACTAAACAATATTTTTCTCATTTTTCCTCCCCAACCCCAGATAATCATATTCTACTTCCTGTCTCTACTGTACTTCATTAAGTGGAATCATACAGTATTTGTCTTTTTGTGACTGGTTGATTTAATTTATTTATTTTTAAATTTTATTTTATTGGTACATTTTAGGTATACAATATGATGACATTCATCATTGGAAATTTGCACCTTTACATAATCTCTCTTGGTTCTTATTTTTTTCCCCCTTCCCCTGCCCTTCATTCAACCCCTCCATCCCTCCCTATTTACAAAGACTTTGTTTTCATTTTTTCATTTTCTCATTAATTCCATTCCCTTCTTTCTTTTCCCCTACCCCTCCCACTTCCCTTTCCCCTCTGCCCCTTTGTTTCCTATTTCACATTATCTATTATACCTTTTAGTCCTTATTTACATTTTCAGTTTCTCACACTAGAGAAACTATTCGGTATTTACACATGTGTCCTATTTACTTCACTTAAGAGTATTGCCTCAATGCGCATCCATTTAGAAATAAATGTCTCTAATTTCTCATTTTTTATGGCTGAGTAGTACTCCATTTTGTAAAAAAACCCACATTTTCTTTATCCAGTCTCCAGTTGATGGGGATTTGGGCTGTTGCCAAGTTTTAGCTATTACAAACTGTGCTGCTATGAACATGGGTAGGCATATATCACTGTGGTATGATTCTTTTAATTCTTTGGGGAAGATAACCAGCAGGGGAATAGCTGGGTCACGTGGGACTTCCAGTCCTAGTTCTTTGAGGTATCTCCATACTGATTTCCATAGTGATTGCACCGGTTTACACTCCCACCAGCAGTGGAGCAGGGTTCCTCTTTCCCCAAAGCCCCGCCAGCATTTGTTATTTGTTGATTTCATGATAGCAGCCATTCTTTCTGGGGTGAGGCGGAATCTCAGCATTGTTTGCATTTGCATCTCTCGAATGACCAGTGATGTTGAACATTTTTTCATGTGTTTATTTGCTATTTCTACTTCTTTGTGTGAGAAATGTCTGTTCATTTCAGATGCCCATTTTTGGATTGGGTCTTTAAATTTGGGAGGTCTAATTTTTTAAAGTTCTTTATAGACTCGAGATAGTAGACCTTTGTCTGAGGGACAGCTGGTGAAAATTTTTTCCCACATTGTTGGTTGTCTCTTCAAATTGCTGGTGGTTTCTCTTGCTGTGCAGAAGCTTTTTAATAAGAAGAGATCCCACTTGTTGATTGTCTGTGCTAGTTCACGGGCAACTGAGGTTTTGTTCATAAAATCTTTTCCTACACCAATGTCTTCAAGAGTTCTTCCTAAACTCTCTTCCAGCCAGTTTAGTGTTTCTGTTTCAATATTTAGATCTTTAATCCATTTCGATTTTAGTTTACTGAATGGTGAGAGATATAGGTCTAGTTTTAGCCTTTGGCAAGTTGAAAACCAATTTTTCCAGCACCATTTATTAAAGAGGCTATCTTTTCTCCAGTGTGGGTGTTTGGCTCCTTTTTCAAAGATGAGGTGGCTGAGTGTGTCTGGAGTTGTTTCTGCATCTTCTAATCTGTTCCACTGGTCCTCAGGTCTGTTTCTTTGCCAGTACCATGCTGTTTTTATCACAGTAGCTTTGTAGTATAGCTTCAAGTTGGAGGGTGTGATACCCCCTGCCATGTCTCTGTTACCTAGAATTGGTTTTGCTATTTTGGGTCTCTTCTTGTTCCAAATGAATTTTTGGATTGTTTTCTCAGGGTCCATGAAGTATGCTGCTGGATTTCAATTGGGATTGCACTGAATCTATATAGCAATTTTGGAAGTATGGCCATTTTCACTATGTTGATCCTTCCTCCCCAGGAGCAAGGGATGTGTTTCCGTTTTCTTTTTGTTTGTTTGCTTAACTGATTTTAATAACATGACATAATGCCCCTAGAATTGATGTAATCATTATGTAAAATACATAGATGAATACTGTCTTCTTTTAAAAATACAAAATAAGCAAGATGTGAAAATAGGCAAGTTTCCACTAAATAAATGAAAACTTTAAAAACAGAAAGATTTCCTTTCCATGTCATTTGAAGGGAAATTATGATTTTAAACAATATTCAAGTTTATTAAACGAATTTAAAAAGGTATTATAAAATGTTTAACTTTCATCAGCTTCAAGGTTTATGTTGCTGCCAAATTTTGCATGTAACTGAACTTTCAAATCTGCTAACACCTGCTGAATTGATTCTACTCTGGATTCTAAGACATCAATTTCTTCTTGCAAATTTTTCTTTGCTTCTTCTAACATGTCTTGTGATTCTTCTTGAGAATGGCTAATGAAAATGTCACCAATCTGGTAAGGTATCATTAAGCTGTCATCATCTGCGAGCATGATGTCATCACAAGGATCTTCTAAATTCTGGAGTTGTTTCTTTTTTACTTCTATTTCTTCCTTTAGCTCTGTGATTCTACTCGTATCCCGCGCAAATTTATTTATCTTTTGTTGATCTTCAAAAGTAACATTGACATCTTCTGCAGCCAGCTGAGTTGCTACAGCACTAGCAATCACTATGTCCGATTTTCTCCATCTGTAAAATAGGGGAACAGGGTCCTCGCAGAGGGCCTGGGAGGATCAGAAGCCGGGGGCCGCGGGCCCTCACCCTTCTCACCGTCCGTGGACGCACGGAGGACGCGGGAACTGAGGACCAACAGGGTCAGGGTCGGGCGCACGGGGGATGCTGGGCCTGCGTGCCCCGGCTGCTCCCGCAGAGGTGGCCCCAGCCCGAGGGTCCCGGCCCCGCGGGAGGCCCACGGAGACGCTGGGGCGCCGCGCCTCGCCGCGGAGCTGCCCGCAGGGTCCGGGGCCTCGGTCGGGCCCCAACCTGGGCCTTGGGGCCTCATGCCCCCCGGCCCCGCTCCGGAGCCCCCGCGCCCCAGCCTGGCCACCGCCCGTGCCCCTTCCATTTCCTGATATCATCTTCAATCTCTCTTTTCAGAGTGCTATAGTTTTCAGAGAAGAGGTCTTTGATTTCTTTTGTTAGGTTGATCCCTAGGTATTTCAGTTTTTGGGATGCTATTGTGAAAGGAATTGTTTACCCTATTTCTCTCTCAGTGAGTCTGTTGTTCATGTAGAGGAAAGCTATTGATTTTTGTGTGTTGACCTTGTATCCAGCTTCTTTACTGAATTTGGTTATTAAGTTTAGAAGACTTCTGGTGGAGTTCTTGGGGTCTGCTATATACAGTATCATGTCATCTGCAAATAATGACAATTTGACTTCTTCATTTCCTATTTTTTATTCCTTTTATTTCTTTCTCTTGTCTAATTGCTGTGGCTTATGTTTCCAAAACTTTATTGAACAGGAATGGTGATAGTTGACATCCTTGTCTTCTTCCTGATTCTAGTGTGAAGGATTTCAGTTTTTGACCATTTAGTATGATATTGGCTGTTGGTTTTTCATAGATGGCGTCTATCAGTTTGAGGTAGAGACCATCTATTCCAATTTTTTGTAGGGTTTTTATCATAAATGCATGTTGGATTTTGTCAAATGCTTTTTCTGCATCTATTGAGATGATCATACGGTTTTTGTCCTTGGCTTTATTGATATAGTGTATTACATTGAAAATTTTGCATATGTTGAACCATCCCTGCATTCCTGGGATGAATCCCACTTGGTCAGGGTGTATGATCTTCTTGATGATCTTCTGCATTCTATTTGCCAGTATCTTATTAACAATTTTTGCATCTATGTTCATTAGTGAGATTGGCCTATAGTTCTCTTTTTCAGTTGGGTCTTTCTCTGCTTTGGGGATCAAGGTGATGCTTGCTTCCAGCAATGAATTTGGGAATATTGCTTCCCTTTCAATTTCATTGAAGAGTTTAAACAGTAGTGGCAGTAGTTCTTCTCTAAATGTCTTGTAGAATTCAGCAGTGAAGCCATCAAGACCTGGGCTTTTCTTAGTTGGTAAGTTTTTAATTATGTTTTCAATTTCCTTGATTGATATTGGGTTGTTTAGAATTTTTAGGTCTTCTTTGTTCAACTTTGGTAATTCATACTTATCTAGGAATCTGTCCATTTCTTCTGTGTTTTCCATCTTATTGGTGTATGGGTTCTCGAAGTAGGTACTGATGATCCTCTGGATTTTTGCTGGGTCCGTTGTAATTTCATCCTTTTCATTCCTAAGAGCATGGATTTGGGCCATTTCTTTCCCTTTTTTGATAAGGTTGGCTAAGGATTTGTCAATTTTGTTTATTTTTTCAAAGAACCAACTCTTGGCTTCATTGATTTTTTTTGTATCATTCTTTTAAGTCTCCAATGCATTGATTTCTGCTCTCCTTTTTATAATTTCCTCCCTTCTATGAGCTTTGGGTTTGTCCTAGCTTTCTTTTTCTAGAAGCTTGAGGTTCAGCATCAGGTTGTTTAATTGGGCTTGCTCTGTTTTCCTAATATGCGTACTCACTGCTATGAATTTCCCTCGTAAGACTGCTTTCATTGTGTCCTATAGATTCCATTATGTTGTATTGTCCTTGTCATTTAATTGAAGGAACTGTCTGATTTTTTCTTTAATTTCCTCTGTGACCCATTGGTTATTCAGAAGTGTGTTGTTCAATTTCCATGTGTGTATGAAATTTTTGTGGTTTCTTTTGCTATTCATCTCCAATTTCATCGCATTATGGTCTGATAATATACAGGGGATAACTTCAATTCCTTTGCACTTACCTAAATATGTTCTATGAGCGAGTTTGTGGTGTATTTTGGAGAATGACCCTTATGCAGCTGAAAAGAATATGTATTCTGATTTTGTGGGGTGGAACACTCTGTAAACATCTGTTAAGTTCATTTGTTCAAGAATTTGAGTTCTAGTATTTTGTTGCTTCATTTTTGTCTAGTTGATCTATTTGTGAGAGTGGGGTATTGACATCCCCCACTACTACTGTATTAGTGCATATAGGATTTTTCATGTCCATTAGTGTTTGTTTTATATAGTTGGGCACTCTAGTGTTTGCTGCATAGATATTTATGATTGTCATCTCTTCCTCTCGAATTGTTCCCTTTACAAGGATGTGGTGTCCTTCTTTGTCTCTCTTAATCAGTGTTGGTTTGAAATCCACTTGATCTGCAAAGAGGATACCTACTCCTGCTTTTTTTTGGGTTCCTGTTGCATGGAGTATTATCTTCCACCCTTTAAGTTTCAGTCTATGAGTTTCTTTCTGAATTAAGTGTGTTTCTTATATGCAGCATGTTGTTGGATCTTACTTCCTGACCCACTCTGCCAGTCTATTTCTTTTGATTGGTGAGTTGAGACCATTAACATTGATGGGTATAACTGATACGTACTGACTTATCAGTGTCATGACATTTTTGTTGGATTCTCCCCCTTTGCTTTTAATTTCTTGTCGTGCCCGGTGGATTCATTCTGCTGGGCTTCCTTGGGCTGTGATCCTCATTGTCTTTTCCTAGGATTTTGTCTAAAATTTTTTGGAGTGCTGGTTTGGTATTCTTGAATTTCCTAAGGTGCTCTTTGTCATGAAAATATGTTATTTCTCTATCCATTTTGAAAGATAGTTTTGCAGGGTACATCAATCTGGGTTGGGGACTGTTTTCCTTTAGGCAATACTTCACTCCAAGCTCTTCTTGCCTTGAGAGTTTGCAATGAGAAGTCTGCTGTGATTCTGATGGGCTTTCCTTTGTAGGTGATTTGTTTCTTTTCTCTCACTGCTTGTAGAACTTTGTTCTTCTGCTGGGTTTCTCGAATCTTAACAATTATATGCCTACGTGTAGATTTTTTTTTTTATCAAGGCTAGTTGGAGTCCTATATGTCTCACTTATCTGTATGTCAAATTCTTTCCCCTGCTTGGAAAGTTTTCTGCCATAACTTCTGTGAACAGTTTTATTTATGTCTTCTGCACTGTCTCCTGTTTCTTCATTAACTCCAATCAGTCTTATGTTATTCTTCTTTGCATCATCTAGCAGCTGCTGGATTGATTTCTTGTGGTCCCTTATAATTTTAAAGCAATTTTTCTTTTCCTGGTCACTAATTGCAATCTTATCTTCTATATGTGAAGTTTTGTTCTCACATTGGCTCATCCTGCTGCACAGACTTTCAATGGAGTTTTTAATCTCCTGGAAATCTGTTTGCATCTGTTTTATGGATTCCATTTGTTTCCTATGTTGGGATTCCATCATGTTCCTCAGCTCCTCTATTTTTTTATCTGTGTCTTCTCTAGATTTATTAACCATGTCTTGCACTATGGGCACAATTGCTGCTGTTATGTGAGAAATTATTTCTGATTTCATTTTTTCCAGATCCTCTTTCATTCCTAGTTCAGGGAGTCCAGATGGTTGAGTATTAGAGTGTTCCATCTTGTTTCCCTTTGGGGTTGCTGTAGGTGATCTGGAAGTGTGGTTCTGAGGTTTGTTTACCTGTCTTTTCATTTCAAGGGGGGGTCGGGGTGGGGGGGCTGCTGCTGGCACCCATGCGGCTCACCTCCTCTGTGCTGGGAGTGGTGGTAGGTTGGCCCAGAAGCCTCCTACTCTGCACTGGGAGCTGTGGCATGTTGACCCGGAAGCCTCCTCTGTCCTGGGAGCTGCAGCACATCGATCTGGAAGCCTCCTCTGTGCTCTGTGACTGGTTTATTTACCACCCCCACCTCTGGTCCTTATTTGCATAGAATATCTTCTATCTATTCATTTACAACCTACAGTATTTGTGTCTTTGGATCTAAAATATAGTCTTAGAATAATCACTCTTGTTCTGCTAAGGCTGTGACACTGGCTTTATCCAGAGTGGGGAGAAAAAAATCCCCCAAGAAAACCTCTTCTACCACAAGCCAATGTTTCTGAAACTAGGTAAAAGCCTGCCAATAGTACTTGGCCAATACCCCAGGGTAGTGGTTCAGCCATGACTGAATCCAGAGGAAAATGGCTGTTCAGGGGACACCCTACTCTCCTCACTATGGAGAAAGTGGCTCAGATTATGCCAGGAACAAAGTGGAGTTGGGGTTAGGGAAGACGGCAAGTCTGTACTGATTCAGGTCACTTCTACAAAGCTTTGCTGAAAACATGTTAATACATATTCCCTGTGCTTGCCTGCTGTCTCTCCTCACCCGACACTCCTGAAGCACTTTTTCAAAACCTCTAGAGTCCTGAAAGAGTGTTTCGAAATGACTAGTGTAGACTGACTGTCACCAATGCAAAAATTCCTTATACAGAGTCCCTGACAGGTTCTTGCCCGCTGTCTTCAGCATGCATAGTGCTGCATTATGTCCCAGGGGTGCTTATTCTGAAGAATTTGAAAGTATTTCCCAATACCCAAATCAAACTTGCTTCTTTCCTACCTTGATCTTCTGTTTCAAGTTCTGTCTCTTCAGGTTGCATGGCATAAGTCTATGCTACTCCATTTGCTCTGACTGATCAAATACCATTCATTAGCCAATATCCATCTTTCAATCTTTTCTCTGCTCTGTGTTACCTGCTTTGACAACCCCTTCCAGGTGCTCCCTGTGTCCCCCAGTTCCCTTAGTGTACTTGCACAGACACTCCTCGACACTTGTGATTTACAGTGTTATCTTTGACATTCTTTATGCTTTCCAAAGAGGAACAACATCTCTTGAGGGATGGATAGTGTTAGTCCGTTTTTATGACTATTTCCATGTCCCTTCACTGTTTCGGAGCCAAGAAGAAAAATGCTCACATGTGTGCAGAGGTCTTCTATAAACTATCCCTAACCACTATTAGTTTACTTATTTTTACCACATTTCTTTACAAAAATCTTCTACCTCTAACCATATCCACCTCCCAAACTATATTCTGTGTCTTCCTCCTTTGCTTTCCTTCTTGTGTGCTTCTCTTTTCAACCTCTTTCCATATAAGGCAGGAAGTATTAGCCTTAGGCATACAAATAACTGTGTACATTGTATTGAAAATGTTTCTTTGTTGTGGGAGAAGATTTACAGGGTATATACAATGTTCAGAGTCCCATGACTCTAAAAAAAGATTAAAATTCCCTATTAAAATGCCCTTCTCCTTTATTTTTGTGGTACTGGGGACTGAACCCAGGGGCTTTCCAATGAGCTACATCCTCAGACCTTTTTAAGTTTTTGAGACAGGGTCTCGCTAACTCACTAAGTTGTCCAGGCTGGGCTTGAACTTGTGATCCTCCTGCTTGACCCTCTAAGAATGGTGGGATTATAAGCATGTGCTACCATACCTGGCTGTACCCTTTTCTTAACCAAATCTCCCCTATTTTCAAAGGTCCAATTTGTGTCCCTGGATCCAGAGAACCACTCATATTGAAGAGACTTCTTAGGAGATATATATGGATATATATATTAAATTTATTGAATATGTATTCAGTAAATTTAATTGCTATTTTATGAAAACTTAAAATTAATGTCTTCATATGACTTAATTCCTTTACTGTTTCTTGATTATAAACTCTTCACAGTAGTTTCAGAGTCTTTTTGTTGTATACATATATACTTTCTACAAAGCAAGTATTCAGTAGCTACTACTGTGGACACAGATGAAGATGTTGAATCATCTTCAATTTAGGTGAGTAGAAACTCAATTTTAAAGGTGCACATTACAGCTATGATACTGTGATTGGAACCAAGCAAAATGTCACAAATAGCTGCCACCTTACCTCTGCTTTACGAATATTTTCTCTAGCTTCCTCTATTTTCTGTTCCAGCTCTGCTCGGCTTTGTTCAGGTACAGCAACTCCATGACACTCCAGATCATTTAGAACCTACCAAAGAAAGTGGGAAAATAATAATGACTGTTTTCTTTTTCTCATCTTCATTCCTTAGGTAACTAGAATATTTAGATCATTCTAAAGGCCTCAGTGATTAAAGCCATGATCCCTTTTTTAACCTTTGTTTCTTTTATTCATTTAATTAAAAAATTAAAAAAAATTATAGATTTACAGGAAGTTGCAAAACTAGTAGAGTTCCTTCATCCAGCTTCCTCCAACGATAACAAGTTACATAATTGTGTAGTAGTCCCCCTCTTATCCTCAGAGGCCATATTCCTAGATACCCACTGGATGCCTTTAGTCACTGACAGTACCTTATTATTTACTGTGTTTTCCTACATGCCTTGCAGTATTGCCACACAGTACCAGAATTAACCCTCCTTACATGTTTTATGACCTTGTGCCCTTTGCATCACTACTCTTGTACTTTGGGGTCGTTATTAAGGAAAACAAAGTGTTACTTGAACACAAACACTATGATACCGAAGCAATCAATCTGTCAACCAAGATGGTCACTAAGTGACTAATGGGTTGGTAGGGTATATAGTGTGGATATGCTGGACATGCACACTTTAAATTTTTAAAAATTACATGAATATAGAATGTTGTTGTAGAACAACCAATGAAAAAAATGACAATGTCTCCATTATATTGCACAATCCATCATGTGCTCTCCACCCCAAGGTAACACCATCCCTTCAATTTATGTGTTTTTCCAAATCATTTTTATGTATTTATGAACATACAGAAACACAAACAGAAAATTTTAAAAACCTTTTTCATGTTTGTATGACACAGCTGATGTCATTCTCTTTAATTAATCAATAGATCCAAGAGTTTATCTGTACCATATTTTATTTACTCTTCCTCTATTTCTATTTGAATTTTCTTCTTAGTTTTTTTTTTTTTTTTGGTACCAGGGATCAAACTCAAGACCTTGCAGTTGCGAGGCAGGTGCAGTGCCACTGAGCTAAATCCCCGGCCCTTCTATTTGAATTTTCAAACTTCTCAATGTTATAGCTCTGTACAAAGAACCTCATCAACGATTCTTAGTGTATTCAAAATATTTAAGATAAAAACATAAAAGTGGAAGTTGTATATTTTAACTTTAAAAGACATTGCCGAATTATCCCTAAAAGGTTGCATTCTATATTTTACCCATACTGGATATTGCCAATCATTAAAATTATGTCAATATAATATCTTATGATACTTAAAAATGTTATTATTGCTTTAATTACTATGCTTCTGATTAACAGAGAACATCATTTCATGTGTTGCTGGCCATCTCAATTTCTACTCCTATGAATGGGCAGTTTATATCCTCATCAATTTTTCTACTTTTTTGTTTTTTTATTAAACATATTTCCTTGTTGATAATAATCCTTTTTATGTAATTTACAAATACTTCCTCCCACCCTATCCCCTCTTTTAATATTCTTTATATATATATATTTTTCTTTTTGGGGTGGTACTGAGGATTGAATCCAGACCTATAACTGAGCTATAGCCTCAGACCTTTCTAGTTTTTAAACTCTGAGATAGTTTCTGATTAAGTTGTGCAAGCTGGCCTCTAAATCATGATCCCCCTTCCTCAGGCTCTTTTGTAGCTGGGACTACAGGTGTGTGCCATCCCACCCTGGTAAACTTTTTAGTTTTTATATGGTCATATTTATGGATCTTTTCCTTTATAGTTCCTAGCTTTGTGTCATATTTAAGAAGTCATCTGTAATATAACAAAAACATTTTCAGCTTTTAATAATGTTTAGTACTTAGCTTGTTAATTGTTCTGAAATTTTTTCTATATAGTTGAAGAGAGAAATCTAATTTTATGTATTTTTTTCTAAACACAAACACAATTCTTCTAACATCATTTACTCAATAATATCCCCAAAGATTTGAAATGGCTTTTTTAAACGGTAGGGATTGAACCCAGGACTTCACACTTGCAACGTATGCATTTTACCACTGAGACACACCCCCACCCCAACATGTTTGTTATCATGAGAAATTTCAAATGTACTCAAATCGTACAACAAATTCCCAAATATCAATCTCTGTGATTTAAAATATGCCAAGATTTTTCCACATGGGCTTTATCCATCTTATTTTTTTATTAGATACCACATTTATCCTTTTTATTAGATACCACATTTTAAAGCAAATTCCAGATATTAACTTCATTCCTATATGCTTTTATGTAAGTTTCTAAATATGTGAAATTTTTACACAACCACAATACCATTATCAGACCTAACAATAATTCCTTGGTAGTCTCTAATGTGCAGCTCATCATTAAATAGCCTTTCACAGTTGGCTGGTTTCAATTAGTATTTTAACAAGGTCTTTATACTAAATTATCATACCCAGATCATTTTCTTTGTAGGTTTGCTAACTTCTATGCCATACCACCATTTGATTTCTATGGTTACTGTTGCATAATTCAGTTTGTGGTAAGGCTTATAAGTCACTGTTGTTCTGTTTTTAAGTGTTTACATATTACCAGGGTCCGTAGGATTTTATTACAGTAAACAAAGACAAATGCTTTTACAGTATTGTTTTCCAAGTGTTTCATGAATGGTCAAAGCGATTCAGAACTATAACATAACTCACAATAGAAGACTTTACACAATTTAACTGAAATGCCATACACTGACTTCCATTTATTTTATTTTATTTTTTTCGTACCGGAAATCGAACTCAGGGCCTTGTGCTTGACAGGCAGGCACTGTGCTGCTGAGCTACATGTCTGGCCCACTTCCATTTATTTTGATACATCTTTTCCCCATGGTGATTTAGAGGGTCTTCAAGCCAATATAAATATTTCATAAATATCTGGCCATTTGGGTATACACTTGTGCACAATACCTCACATCTTTCAGCAAGAAAAAAACCTGAAGTATAAAGACCTGACACAACTAACTAGGTACAATGAAAATCTGCTCTACATATTGCTCTGAGGTAAAAGCATCACATACTTGTTCAATTAAGAAAACCATCCTTGTAATTCGGGATAGTTTTTTATTTTTAAGCAGGGCCTAGAACACTTAGTTGCTAATGAGGTGCTGAAGAGCAGAGCTATATCCCCAGTTTAGGCCATGAATTTATAGGGAACAGGTTCCAGCAACTCTGGCTCCTTCCTATTGGGTCTCACAAAGCTTGCTTCTCTGAGTGGGGCAAGCTAGCACTTCAGTTGAACCCAGGTACCTTTCTCTTCAGTTTTCTTCTTTTTCTGATCATTTTCCTTGATGCATTTCAGGAAGCTATCTCAACTTTGAGTATTTAATATGCTCAATACATAAATTAATTCTCTTGGCAAATACCTTGCCCTTAACTTGCTTGTTTACAACAATGTCAACAGCATGCTGGGTAACACTGTAGACTCTTTCAGTTTTGTCATGGTAACATTTGTGTGGCATTCTTTTCTGAATAGTACCCATTCTCTTGATGTCTACAGTATCACTCTTTTTATAGATTCCCATATATGTGGCCAAGGAACAATGCCATGTTTTCTAAAAGGCCTAGAGAACATACACTGGGTTCCTCTCCTCTTTCCCTTTGTGCTCATCATTTTGGCAAATTACTGGAAGATGGTGATTCTGGCCAAAAGGCAAGTCACTGTTGTTCTTGTATACTTTAAAAAAATTTCAGAAATATTTTAGAATCAGACTGTCAAACTACTTAAAAAATATATTTTAAGTTTCACTGAAATTACAAATAAACTTACTATAACATTTTTGCATCTCCGTAATCATGTCACTACTATATTCTTTGGCTAAAAAAAAGTCTTTCTTCTTATAGGTCATGAGATTTCCCTCATTCATTCATCAGTATTTTATTGTGGTGTGGTTAATAATTTTTTCAACTGAATTTGCAATTTATTATTGCTAATTAATAAAAATTAAAAATTAAAAAATAGAGTTCTGTATCTATTCACTTTACTGAACTCTTATTGACAGTGGGGTCTCTTAGTTGGGGATACAACATAATATTATCTATAAATGGCAACAGATGTGTCTTTTCCTAATATTTAAATCTCTTATGTATTTTTCTTTCCCTAATATACTGACTAGTCAATCCTCTAAAATACTGAAAAGCAGTGGTGATGATGGGTATAATTTTCTTGTTTTATCATGGTAGTAAGTAGAATAGCTCCAAAGATGTCCACACCCTAATCTCTGGAGCTGCAGATATATGTGAGAGAATTTGATGAAGTATTAGTTATGAGACTTAAGATACTGAGGTGCTCATTCATCTTTGTCTGAATGAGCCCATTCTAATTACATGATGCCTTACAAGCAGACAACTTTGTCTAGTTCTAAGAGATGGGAAGGAAGGAAGTCAGGGATTCTAAGCAAGAGAAGGGTTCAACAATGCACTATTGCTGGCTCTCATAGGTATGAGCAAGAATAAGTGAGAATAGCTTTTAGAAGCTAAAGTTACCCCAGCTAATAGCCAGGAACAGATAGGTAGCTCAGTCCTACAAGTACAAGGAACTGGATTCTGACAACAGCCTGAATAAGCTTTTGAGCAAATTCTCCCCCAGAGGCCAGGATGATAGACACCTTGATTTTGACTGTGTTGGTGCAACAGCCTGAACTGCATAGCAATATCTTGTCTCAAAAAACCCAAACTAAAACAAAATAAAATATCTTGATTGCTACTTTCTCTTGAAACCAGGGTAAGACCTCTAGCTTAAACCTTCTTCAAAATTGTTAGTCTAGTTTAGATTACTTGTACTTCCATATATCTTTGAGAATCAACTTGTCAGGTTCTACAAAACACCCTGCTGGGTGTTTTACCTGGACTGCAGTGAATATATGGAGATAACTGGTATTTTAAAAATAGTGAGATTCAAAAATTAGCATGGGGCTAGGGATTTAGCTCAGTGGTTTCGCCGCCTGCTGTGCAAGTGCAAGGACCTGAGTTCAATCCCCAGTACCAAAAAAAAAATTAATTAATTAAATAAATAAAAGAAAAATTAGTCAGTATGTGTATAGAATCTGTATGGGTCTACACTGTTCTGTACATGTATAGAACAGTGCCAGTGCAGTAAGTCCCCAACTTATGAATGAGTTCCACTCTGGGAGAACGTTTGTAAGTTGGATTCATTTGTAATCCAACAAAGTGAGTCTTATACTGTACACCTGTCAAAGTTTGCAACTCGAATGTTCATTCAGTTGGGGACTTACTGTACCATACTATTTGAAACTACAGTTTTATAAGCTTTTAAAGAGAAAGTAGGATTCTTCCAACCTTGTTCTTTTTTAAGACTACTTTGGTTATTCGGGGTCCCTTCAGATACTATATTAAAAGGATAGCCTTTTCTGCTTCTGGAAAGTAACTGTTGGGATTTTGACAATGATTGCATTAAATTTGAAAATCATTTTGGGTGGTATTGTCATTTAATAATATATTCCATTCTATGAACACTGGATGTCTTCTGATTGGGATTTTGGTAGGGAATTACTGAATCTGTAGATCATTCAGGGTGGCACTGTCACCCTACCAATAGTTTCCATTCCATGAACATGAGAAAGCTTTCCATTTACTTAGGGCCTCTTTTTTTTCATCATCATTTTGTAGTTCTTAGTGTCTAAATTTTCCACCTTCTTGGTTAAGTATATTTCTAAGTATGTTCTTTTCGGTGCTATTGTAACTGGAGTTTTTTCTTAGTTTTCCTGTTGTCATGGTATTGGGGTCATGGAATTGGGAATTAATTTCCTTTTTGGACTGTTTATTATTGGTTATAGAAATGCAACTTATTTTGGTGTGTTGATTTTTTTATCCTGTAATTCTGCTATATATGTTTACTAGCTTTAACAGTTTTGTTTGTTTTGGAGGAAACTTTAGAGTTTTCTTTATTTTATTTTATTTTTATTTTTTTGCTGGTACTGGTAATCAAACTCAGGTCCTTGGACTTGCAAGGCAGGTGAGGTGCCTGAGCTAAATTCCCGGCCCCTTAAGAGTTTTCTATATGCTATATCATCTGTGGACAGACATAATTTTGCTTCTTCTTTTCCAATTTAAATGCCTTTTACACCTTTTGCTTGCCTAACTCCTCTGGCTAGGACTTCCAGGACTACTATCATAATCAGATATGATGAAAATGAGCACTATTTGTTCCTGATCTTAGATGTTTTCAGTACAGACCATCAGTTTTTTGGGTTTTTTTGAGACAGGGTCTTGCTATGTAGTTCAGGGGGCTTTGAATCAAATTCCTAGTGATCCTCCTGTCTCAGCCTCCTTAGTGCTGGGTCAATTTCTTTTAAAACAAACATTATGATGTGCTTTGGTGTTGTATTTTTGGTGTCTTTTTTTTTTTTTTGGTACCGGGGATCGAACTCGGGTCCTTGCGCTTGCAAGGCAGGCGGCAGAACCACTGAGCTGTATCCCCGGCCCTATTTTTGGTGTCTTATCTGCCTTTAGTTTACTGAGCTCTTAGCAAAAGCCAGGCTTTGGGGGGTTTTTGGTGAAGACATGAGTGTACTCTGCATGCGAGATGTGAACAACTATGTTTGAAAAGAAGACTGTGGCAGACAGTATTTTTTTTTAAAAAAATCAGCTATTATAGTATTTCACATTCTACATATTCTTCTAGAACTTTGCTATTTTTCTTCAAAAGTAGTGTGTTCTCTCTCACTAAACTGTTGACAGGCCTTTGTGAATGCTTGAATTAATAAAATAGGACAAAAGTATCACCATGTTTCTGAGGTCAAATCAGAAGGCTAATTCTAGTTCTACTTTTTCACTCTTGGGACTCATACCTTTGGGGCTCTATGCTACCATGTAAGGCATATAGCCAACCCGGGGTGCGATGTTAGACAGACCATTGGGAGAGAACAGAGTGACAGAGATGTATGAGAAGCCCCACCTGTTCCAATTCCAAACTATTTAAATCTTCTCAGCTCAAGCACCAGGTATTTCAGTGGTGAACCCTGTGAGACGACACCAGCACAAGCCACCATGATTGACACCATGTGAGAGACCCTAAGTGAGAACTGCCAAGCTAAGACTACACAAATACCCAGAATAGTGAGAGATGATATTTAAATATGCACTTTTTTGAGCCAGGCTTGGTGGCACACACCTGTAATCCCAGAACTTGGGAGGCTAAGGCAGGAGAATTGCTACATGTTTGAGGTAAGCTTAGGCTACACAGTGAGCTCAAGGCCAGCCTGAACTACACAGTGAGAGCCTATCTCAAAAAACCAAAACCAAACCAAACCAAAAAAGCACTTTTTTATGGTGTTAAGTTTGAAGTATTTTTTTTATACTGCATTAGATAAATGGAACATGGAATTTGAAATGTTTGCAAGATAGTAAAATAAGATGTCAAAGCAGGAAAGAGGATACAGTATATGGACACATGATAGCAAGGCCCATTGTTAGAAATATTAATTTATAATTTGGCAGTAAGTAAAACCATGGAAGTGGTTGAGACCGCCCACAGTGAGAGCAATGAGTAAGAAAAAAAATCCCCTAGTACAGAACTCTAAGGAATTTAAATATTTAATTGCAAAATGGAGGAGAAACCCATGAAAGAATCTAGGAATGGCCAGAGAGGCAGAAAGAAAATCAGAACAACACTGAGTCATGGGTATCTAGAGAAGAGAATGCTTTAAAATGATTAGAGTTGTTAATTGTGACAAACTACTGACCAGTGAAGAAAAATGAGAAATCAAAGTGTCCACTTAAATAAGTTTAGTCTAAAGAGGAAGGTAATGGGCTGAAAAATAAGTGAGAGGTGAGGATAAACAGTTGATAAGTATAGACAATTCATGCATGCTAGTCAAGTGCTTATGACTGAGCTACGTCCCCAGGCTAGGATAATTCTTTTAAAAAGTTGGATGTGAAGGCAAAGATAGAGGATATAGATATAAAAAGTGAAACTGAGGGCTAGGGATTTAGCTCAGTGGTGCTGCACCTGCCTTGAAAGCAAAAAAACCCCAAAAACCCCGAAAAAAATGTAACCATATACATACTTAAAAGAATTTCCTTGTGCTTAAGAGATTAGTTTTGAAAATACATTTTCATGAAATCCAGAACTGTGTCTTCAAAAAAGGTGTCTTGTGTGATAAAAGCCTACTTTATTTTTTTTGGTACTGGGAATTGAACTAAGGACCTTGCATTTGCAAGGCAGGCACAGTGCCACTGAGCTAAATCCCTGGCCCCTAAAAGCCTACTTTAATTCAACATATGTATGCCTCTTCTCCACCTAACAGACTACAGCACACTGTTATCAGCCTTTCTTACGCAGTTGTACTGAAAACTGATAAATTAATGTGTTGCTGCTAGAAGCAGTGGAATTTGAGACAAGTAGACAGCTTTCAGTGATGGTGAACCTTTTAGAGCTTTCAATGGTACAAACAGCCTGCTATGGCACACATGCCATAGGTTCACTACCATTAGCTTAGACCCTACTGTTGAGTGTTGAGAAAGTACAGAAAGAAAAAAAAAACACATACAGGTCATTTTAGTCATGAATAAAATTCAACACCTTAAACTGATTTGATATTTGACTTAAGCTGAATTAGCTAGTACTCTACTACACTTACCCGTTGTTGATGAACAATATTTTTGTGCTCACGTGCCACACGTGTGGCCCATTTCCGAGCCTCTTTATTTAGACTGTGCTCTTCTGTGGTACCAGTTTCTGATTCTAATTGTCGACTCTACAACAGAAAACAGAGAGAAGAGTATTGTCATCTTTATTGCAACTACTACTACTAAGTAGTTGGACCAGAGGGCCTTCACTTAATCAGCATTCAAAACAGGAGGTATGGGGCCAGGGATGTTGCTCAGTGGTGCCGCACCTATCTGGCAAGCACAAGGTCCTGAGTTTGATTTCAGGTACCGAAAAAAGCAAAACAAAATAACAAAAAACAAAATAGGAGGTATGCCTAACTACTGTGGGAAGCAATGTCTCATGTCACAGAAAGTCAGCAGAAGGCTAAGAAGATGAAACCATAAATGACCCCAGGTTTTTTGCCTTATATTGCCAAACATGAGAGCTTCATCTCTAATACTATGGACTGATTTTTTTTTAATTGTGAAGAAAGCTAAAAAGAAACAGTATTCATGTCAACTTTATATGATACTAAAATCATTGTACAGATAAATGGGAACAACTTAAGAGTTTCAATGAGACTAAAGAAAGACTCTTTAAATAGAAGTGAGAAGAACAAAACATTAACAGCAGCACAATTCTGACCCCCTGAATCAAGATACTGGATTTAATTTAGTGAGAGGTCCATCACTAACTTTCTATCATAACTCAAACTAGCTTTTGCACTTTTCCTGGGCTTTAATGTCTTCATATGATACATAAAGGTACTAGATCAAAGATCACAAAAACTCACTAGTAATTCTGAAATTTTACAATGCTGTTTCATACAGAACTTCAAAATCTAAATAAACAATGTAATAATTCAACTCTACTATACAAGAAACTCTAGAAAGTGCTTCATATAACATTTTTAGACTCCACATGCATTTTTTTTGGGAGGGGGTACCAGGGATTGAACTTGGGACCTTGCACTTGGCAAGGCAGGTGGCAGAATGCATTTTTCGCAACAATTTGTATAAACTATTTTTGTTCAAGGTTGTATGTTTAAATCAGTTATGTTCTTATACCACTTCTTGAGAAGGAAGCTCCAATCTGAAATTCTATCACTTCCTTAAAAATGAAGGGTAGTTCTTGGTTAAACAAAAGATTAATGACATCATTTTAAAAAATGTTTCCAGGAAAGGACCTTCTTCATTATCCATGTAAGGATGCAATTGAAGCTTATTTTATGTCTTGAACAAAAAAAGATGATGCTTTAAAACATAAAAGTCAACTAATCAATGAAATGCAGAAAACTGATCACATGCAGCTTTGGATTTCAAAATGTCAGATTTGACCAGTTTTAGGTCATTAATCAGAAACCCACATAACTTTTATAAAAAGTTTATGAGGTAGGTCAAACTTCTTTTAAAAAAATTTATTGGTATATATTTGTGGTACATAATGATTATATTCCTTGTGGAGAGCTGGTACATGTACATAACACATCTTAATTCTTTTTTCATTCCCTTCCACTCCCCTTTTCCCCTCTCACATACACATTTTACAGAAAAGGAAACCAGGACGCAGAGAGGTAAGTCATTTTTTCCAGTGTTTTCCAGACATTATGAGTTACAACTTTCACTAAACAAGCCTGAACCAGAGCTATTAACCACGAAACTATTTTTAATCCTTTATAAACTCTTAAGAACCTATGAAAAATAAACTTTATTAAAATAACTATGGAAAGGGCCGGGGATTTAGCTCAGTGGTTCCGGCGCCTGTCTTGCAAGCGCAAGGTCCCGAGTTCAATCCCCGGTACCCCAAAAAACAAAACAAAACAAAACAAAACAAAAAACTATAGAAGAAAATACTAAATTTTTCAGAGGATTTCTTATATAAAATGCAAAATGTTACAATGAAAACATTAAAAAAAATAATCTGTAGGATTCTCATAGCTCGAATTTGACAGAAGAAGTAAAAATTGACACACTAGATTAAAATTTTTAATATTTTGGGGGGACTGTGATAAGGCAGGGCAGAAAATTATTTGCTCTATGTAGATATTTTGGCTAAAGTTAGATCATACAATAACAAATGAAAAATAATCAAACTTCATATCTAACCAAATTTTATATCTACATTTTATATTTTATTTCATTCTTTGGACTATCAGGAATCTGAGAAACAACTTTATTATTGTATTCTGCTTTGCAAATGGATCTCCGCATTCAAATTTATATCTGTCCTCAGAAGTCAGGGACATTAAAATATGAAACCCAGGCACATGCAAATGAAATAAATAGCCAGAAGACTCTGATGTTTAAAAGTAGAAAGGTGTACTTGAAGTCCAAAAATACGTTTTTGAGCCTGAAAGATTTAGTATTGAATCCGTTGTATGCCATTTATAAGCTTCATGATGTTTATTAATATGAGTCTTAGCTACATCTGAAAATTGGTGAAAATGCCACCGATCTTCTAAGGGTTTTTGGGCTACCACAAAGTCATATTTTATTTTATTTTATTTTTTTCCCCCATTAATTTTATTGGTACATTTTAGGTATAAAATACAGTTACATTCATCATTGGGATCTTGTACCATTACATGAGTCTCTTGGTTCTTATTTTTTTTCCCCTTCCCTTGCCCTCCCTTCAACCCCTCCATCCTTCCCTATTTGCAAAGACCTTGTTTCCATTTTTTTCCTCTTCTCATATTTTTTCCTTTCCCTTTTTTCCCTTCCCCTACCCCTCCCAATTCCCCTGCTCTTTTAGACCTTTTCTTCCTGTTACACAATATCAGTTATACATTTTTTAAATTACAATATCAAGATCTAGGAGACATTACCACAGATTTTACAGAATTTAAAAGGATACAGAAAGCATATTACAAAAATCTTTTTTGAAATAAATTTGACAACTTCTAAGAAGTAACTTGGAAGACAAATTAATGAAACTAACTCTGGAGGAAATATAAAATTTGAATAGCACCTATTAAAGAAAGTATATTCCTAGCTTGAAAATCTACCTATATGACAACAGCAGGCTCATATACATTTTAACTGATAAATTATATCAAACAATTAAAGCAGAAAAAAGAAGGAACACTTCTCCCCTCATTTTAGGAACTCAACATTGTGCTAATCCTAAAACTGGATAAAGATAATAGAAGAAAAATGTATGAACATAGATAGAAATTTGTTTAACAAAACAAACTACTGGAAGTCAGATCTGGCAGTATGTAGAAAGTGGTTTTGTTATAGGGATGGCAGTGTCGGTTCAGCATTGGAAGATCCACCTGCAAGTCATCATTTTAACAGAGGAAAGGAAAAAGTCATATGATCCTGTCACTAGTTGGAGAAAAAGGATTGGACTAAATTCTACAGCTGTTCATGGTAAAAGCTATCAGGAGACTAGAAGTAGAACAGAAACTTCTCAACAGATTAAAGACATGTACTCCATACTTCCAGCAAGAATGCCTTATATAAATGGAGAAGATACAATGCTTTCTCCTTAAGGTGGGGAACAAGGGCAGATATGCTTATTCTTTATCTGTCCATTAAACTTTGAAACCTAGTCCCCACCAAAATAGTCTGGCAATAAAATGACACAACTAGGATAGGATTGGCATGGCAGAAGCAAAATCTTTATATGTAGATGAAATGATCATCTACAGAGAAAATACTAAGAAATCTCTAGGAGCTCCTAGAACTTGTACTTGAATTTAGCAGGATTAGAAAACACAAGGTATATATAAAACTTCAGGTCTGTGTATACTTGCTATAAATGAAGAACTGGATATTGAAATTTAAAAGTTATGTATGAGTACAAAGGACAAGGTCATATTTTAAACATTCTGGTATGGTAGCTACATATACTAAGTATCTAATAACTGTATTTGTTAAAGACTCAGCTGAAAATTACTTGAAACCAAAAAATTTGTCATTACTGCTCATTTTTTAAAAATCCAGATAACTCCTAGGCAATTTTTTTTCCTCCATTCCCAACCAGTGCTGAGGATTGAATCCAGGGCTTTACACATGCTAGGTAAGCTGCTAGGTAAGCACTCTATTATTGAGCTATACCACCAGCCCAATTCCTAGGTTCTTTTTTTTTTTTTGTACTGGGGATTGAACTCGGGACCTTGCACTTGTGAGGCAGGTGGCAGAACCACTAAGCTAAATGCCTGGTCCGATCTGAGGTTCTTGATAGCCCAAAGAATGAATAAAAAACAAGACTGTATACAGAAAGATGAAGGCAGATCTCAAAAGCATAAATCTGCAGAGAGTAAAGAAGGGGCAATTGTTGGAGAAATTTAATTTTTATTTACTAAGCCACAATTTTAGGAACAAGTAAATGGTTAAAAATGTGTGCTGACTGTGGATGGACCCTAATCCAAACTGCCACACAGAATCTGCACCTTTTAATCTGGGTATGGTGGCACATGTCTATAATTCCAGCACTCTGTAAGACTGAGAAGATCACAAGTTTGAGCCTAGTCTGTGAAATTTAGTAATTTAGCAAGACTCTGTCTCAAAAAAAGGACTGGGGATGTAACTCAGTGTGAAGGCCCCTTCAATCACCAGTACAAAACCGCCCCCCAAAAAACAAAAAAAACGGTACCTTTTTGCTGAGTATTCACTGTGCTTAAGAGTTGGGTAAGTAAACACTGGACTTCTCTCCGGGTTTATAATTACTTAGATAGGAGTACCTGATCAGGATAGATAACAAATGCCACTGATTGGGGGAATGTGGCTTTGAGATCCTCTGGGTAGGGAATGATACAAAATCCAAATTAATTTATCCTTTTCATGAATTCTGAAATTAGGTCATAGAAGACATATGGACAATACTTAGAATATAGGTTTTGACAAATGAAAATCTCATACAAGGCAAATACAACCCAGGATGTTAAATACAAAGAGAAATGTTCTAATGTTACATTCACTATCAAAGATCAGTATCAGTCAAGATCTAGGGTAGATCACTATTTTTTAAGATATTAGTATTTCAGGGGTTGATTCTAGCCAAGAAACTGCTAGAGACTGTTTCTTTTTTAAACCGCTGACTATTTAATTTTTAGGTCATTCTTTTAACATTTTCTCTTTGTTCTTTTAATACATGTATTTAAAACATATAAAAGCATGGTAACATGAGCTATTAGGCACATAACTCAACACTGTTATCTTCTTGAAATAGAATATTAAAAATATCAATTATCAAATAGAGCTGTAACCTGGCTCTGGAAAAGCTTAGACAACTTGCTTATTTCAAAAGTCACATATACAATTCTCAGAGTAACAGCAGTACACACACACACACACACACACACACACACACACACGAACCTAAAGAGCAATTTTTGTTATACTACTTTTCTATCAAACTTTAAGTATAGAGTAGGCAGCTTTCATTGGTTTGTATCAGGGGAAGTCAAGTAAATGAGATTCTTATACCTTTAAAACATCATAATTTTAGAAATCACGAGGCTTTTCATAAAATATTTCAGACGCACATTGGTCTTTTCCTAGAAAATAAATGTCAATCTAAATACATGCTTGTGCTTTTGAGTACTGTTCCATCTGGGCAGAATAACTTTCCTATCTTTTTAATGTTGTTGACCAACAAACTCTCAGTCATTGCTCAACCCACAGCTCAAGTATGACCCTTGCTGTGAAATAATTTATTCACTTGCTAGACATTGACTGAGTCACCACTGCTAGGCAAACATCAAGCTATGCAATGAGGCTGCATTGGTTTCTGTTGTTTTTAGGCAGTCTGGGGCCTGAGCATCTCAACCTCTGCACTATTGGCATGTAGCACCATGCTTAAGAGGACATAGAATGTCCTCAGCAAATGTTGGTAACTTTTTTTTTTTGGTACCAGGGATTGAACTCAGGTCCTTGCACTTGCGAGGCAGGCAGAGGAACCCCTGAGCTAAATCCCCAGTCCAGCAAATGCTGGTTAAATGAATGTAACCTAGCGTGTGGTGGTGCATGCCTATAATCTGAGGCTGAGGCTGGAAGATAACTGAGAGTTTGAGGTCAGCCTGGGCTACATAGTGAGTTCAAGGCCAGTCTGGACTACATAGGGAGACCCTTATCCCTGGAAAAGGGATAAAAAATGATCAATACATGCTGTATACATGTGTCAATTCCCCAATATGAATATAACTATTATGTATTGTAAACATAAACTGAAAAAAACCCTCAAACAAAAAGCAGAACAAACAAAACCCCCCAAATATAACCTAATGTCCTTATTCCAAAGTGAGAGGCAGGGCACTTGATTCTTAGGATAGTACCTTCAGAGATAAACACTGCATTGCAATCAGTTTCTGACAGATGAAGGACAAGATTACTGTCTGTGTGGAAAGAACAGAATGAGCATGGGAGGGGAAACCAACTTACTGAGTGCCATGTACTTTAGCACAGGTTCTCAGAGCTGACTCTAGCATTGACATCCTTCTACTCACACAATGCAAAGTCATCTAATACAATCTCCTCTGTGTATCAATTTCACTACAAAATCCATTAAAAATGAATGAGGAAAGAAAAATTTTTAATCTCCAAATTAAGGATTTTTATAAAAGTTTTTATTTTGTAAAATTTATTGTTCCTTTCAAGAAGAAGCCATTGAAATTTAAAGTACATTTACATCCCAAAGAGACCTGGCTATGTTATCTTGGCTAATTTATCCTTCCTCTTTGAGCTTCAGCTTCCTCACTAGAAAATCAAAATGTCTGAACAAGATGAAATCTCAGATTCCTACCAGAGCTTAACAAAGAGCTAAGGGCCTTCAAAAATTTTTTAAATAATTCTTTTTTTTTTTTTCTATATTAGGCATTGAACCCAGGGC